>NC_080834.1:22471319-22772464 GCF_030435755.1 Ochotona princeps | reverse complement strand
TATGAATAACTACTATTAGGGCTTCATGAACATACCAGAAACGTTAAAATACAGAAGAAATGACTTGTCTTCCTCATCATGTCTAAGGATTCCTCGTGTAAGAGAGTTTAACCTCCTGGGTGTATTAGGCAGAGGGTTTTTAATTGGAAGAGTGCCTGCTTCAATGATCTTAAAAATGCTTTGGGAAATAGACAAAAACTAAATGATCTAATAACAGTTTGAAGTATATGTAAAATTATACATCATAGCATATTACTGAAAACTAAGAAGAAAAAACAATCAAATTAGTTCTTTTTGTTAAATAGGGTTAAAATAACTACAAGCAAAAACCAAAATTTAGGTAATCTAGAAATGACAGAAGTACCCAATATGGGTAAAACATCTGAAGTGTTCCAGTGAGCCCTTCCAGGACCACTGAAAAAAACTCAAGACGCTGTGCAGGAAACAGACAAGTTTCTAGGTATTCACTGAACTGCTAGGTTGTGCTACGCAAGTCACTTGTGACATTTGTGCTCTCGCTGCTGGGAACTTTGGTGTGAATGCTCTCTGGGAAAGCAATACTCTTAAGAAAATGAGTTTATTAAATCAAAACAAATCCCATCTGCTTCCTTTCACACACTAAATTAAAAAGCTGTGAGGTGCTCAGAAGGCCTTTTCCTAGGTTGAACCAGAAGGGGGCCTCCACCAAGTGGCTGGAGCTGCATGAACCATGCAAGCAGCCTTTTAGCTGCGTGGAAGGCCAGCAGTGAGAGAGTTTATCACCTGGTCTTAAAACGTATCCCTTCCCCACAAAGGCTCAAATATGAAAATATCTACGGGACTCTCACACACCATGTCACTGAAAGCAGATTTCATTATCAGCTCATTTTAGTTTAGATAACGCCTCACATTATTTTAGTTTTTGTTTCTCTATTTGCATGGGTTAAGAAAATTTTTTTAAAAGTTTAAAAAAAGCATGCTGTGGCAGGGGATTTTAAACTCAGGACATTTCTAATCAGTATAATCCTAGAGGAAAAGAGACACTGGACTACCAGAATTCCAACTGGAATGCAATGAATGAATCCACATTTAGAGCACATGTTCAGAGGCAAAATCGCAGCTAACAGCATCATTTGCTTTATTCATTCAGAAAGCCAACACACACACACACACAGAGCAGTAGTTATACTGAGCTGTAATATAAGCACGTGTTCTGGGCAGAGGGATAAGTCTGGTCCCAAAACAGGTGTCTGAGAAAAATTCAGTTTTCTAGTTGTACTTGTTTATAAAATGATGCTTCATTGCAAATGATGCCAAATAATTAACCTGTTACAACCTAGCGACTTTGCACCCTGCCTAAGCATCTGAGGTAAGTACAGCGCAAGCTCCATTTGAAGGAGGCTACACATCTGGTTAGGAAAACAGCTATGCACCAGCTAGCTCTACACAAGGCACAGTGCTGAGCATGAGAATAAAGCCAAAGGAAGATTAACCGTCAGTTCCAAACCAATGTGTAACGAGCAGCATGCTGCATTATGCATGTGAAAAAGCAAGCAAAAGACAGTGTCTGTTTCTAGTCATTTCACCAGAATGAACTAAACAGTGAACTAGAATGTTCAGGTCATACAATCATAAGAAAATATACTGAAATCTTCAGCCTAACACTACTCAGATCAATTTCCTCCTGGAAGATCAAATGCAAAAACTAGTAAACGCCCAATTCCACATTTAATTAAAACCATTCTGCCATCTTTCCTTATGGGTGGGGAGAAGTGAGTAGAGAAAAGCAAGGGCAAACTCGGTTCTACTATGATGAAACCTGCTTTCTGAAGGGAACCTTTGCGAAAGGCAGCAGCTGCGGCAAGCTGGGCTTCCGCAGCCAGATCCTGCAGCCCTGTCCTCGCCCAAGCCCCCATCTCAGAGATGAAGTTAGGGTTACTGATATGCAGAGCTGTGTTAAGTCCTCCCGGTCCCCACACCGTGAATATAATTTTGCTCAATCAATATTTTTACAAAAGCTAAGTGGAATAGGACATTCTCGGACGGACTAATGCACAGTAATCTTTCTATGAGGTCAACTGACTCTGGTCCATCAAAGCGCACAACATAGCCAGGTGAACATGAGCAACTGCTGGCTACTGATTCAGCCAGTGGTTACACCCAGTGTGACATAAACTGCTCGAGACCCATCAGAGAGCAGACATACATGCTCCCTCAGGAGTTAATAACTTCACTATGGAAAATAAAGTTCCCAACCTTCAAGGACTAATTTCAGTAAATAATAAAGATTAAGACAAAACAAAACTCTTCTCTGTGTATAACAGGCAATCTTGCATCCTACAATCAAGGAAGAAGAGAGGGAAATAAGAAGGGTAGGAAACTGACAGAACAGAAAAGGAAGCAACTGTGGCTTTCATTGTTTGGTTCAAGTAGCTCCGTCCCTAAGGAGGAAAACATCACTTCGGCCTCCTTTCTATTTTCTAAATAATGTTTAAATTAGCAGTAAATAGAACCAATCAAGATCCTTAAGACTGTAATAGCCTATAGTTACTCAAAATTGAAGGAATTAATATCAGCCTGCATAGAGCTAAACTGGAAAGGTAGGATAATGTCTGCAACTATGGGATTTAGTCTAGAAATTCGGGACTGGAACGACGAGGGCGCAGACTCGCTGCCTGCACTTCGCACAGAAGATCACATCTTGGTTCCTTCTTGCTGCAGGTCTGTTTCTCAGCCTTCCTCACATCCACCCTCCTGCCTCCTCTTACAAAAGCCATATGAATTTGAATCCTTCTATCTCCTTCCTTTCTGCTGTCTGCATCAGTGAATCCTCCTGTTAGAAAGCTATACCACCCGGCTACGAATACTCCTTCAGTTTGGAGTGAGAATTTTAAACTGAAAGACAAATCCAAGGTGCAGCACAATGTGAAATTAACCATGACTTGGCTAAAGCGCATCCAAGCAATGTCTGTACTTTGCTGCATCTCTTTCTCAACATATCATACATTCACTGATACCAAATACAACAGCAAAAATGAAGAGCTATGTAAACATGCTTTGAACATAGGTAGTATTTTACATATAAACTGGCATGTCAAGAGCTTCTCAACAGCAATCAAGAGAAGCTGAAAATGAATGCGAATATCAAATAAAATCAGTCAAGAGTTCAAAGTAATAAACAAATGCCTAAGCACCACAAGCTGCCAATTTGTCTCACATTCAAACAGGATGATCTATTCTCCAAAATGATACGAACCCAGTGTCTCTGACACACTAAACAGGAGCAAAACTTCAGGAACAGGTGAAAAATTCAGTGCTCTATTACCACGACTCCTTCCTGAGGAGCTTCTGCTCATTCAGATAGCTCAGAGCAGAAGACCTATAAATAATGGGGATTCAAAGTCCACCTCAGTTTCAACATTTCTGATACATGCTATCCATTTGCATGCTTATTAATTAGTTCTCAGCACAACCCTTTGAAAGGCGTCTTTTAACAAAGCCTCTGAAAGAACTCCAGTGCAAGCATTTATCATTATCATTACCAAATGAAGGTAATAAGCTGGTGGCAATCTATCCTCACCTTTGTAAGATGAATCAGTGCAGAGAGGAGGAAAGGCCAGACCGTGATCCAGGACATCCCACTGGAGTAGGACGAACTAGGGCAGACCCAATCCTTCCCAAGCCTCACTACACCCTGGGACCCAAATATGCCTAGCAAAATCATCTCCGACTCATACCAGCTGTGAGTACTGGAAAGCTTTTCTAGCGATGCAGCAAAGATGAAGCCTGATTGCTAGCATGGCTGCTACATGTAGTGGCTGGTGTTGCTTTTTGCCTTCTAAGCACTTGGCCGCTTCTAACGCTGGCCTGGCGCGCTGCGGACAATCTTGGAGCAGCTACCTTGGAAGAGCTGCTTGCCCAGGGAAGAGGGCTAGAAGCATGCTTGAGTCCCTTCAGCTAGTCAAGCGTGGCACCAAGCGGGGCTGAACTTCACACGAGGCAGACAATTCCTACCAGTCAGTTCTTTCTAAAAAGAAATTCCGTGTGCATCACCAAAATACTATTCAAAATCCGGAGTAAAGGAGGAAAACATGGAAAGAGAAGATCATTACTCCATTATATTGCCTAGATGAAAGCAGGTCCAGACAAATGCCCCAGGAGCCGGCCTTAGGTGCTGGGCTCTGCCTGCGCCAGCGAAGCTGCTCCAGGGCTGCCTTAGCTGGGGCTCTGCAGCAGAAGCCAGGCGGCAAGGAGCCCGGGACAGAGCCTAGGAGCCTGCCACTGCTGCAGCGACCAGGGCCGGGGCACTTGGCATCCTTTCCTAACACCGTTACAGCGGATTCCCATCCAGAGGTCCGTCATCACATTGCAGGGAAGACACGCAGGGGTTAACAGCTAGAATCCACTCCTGTTCCACAGCACAAGCTGTGCTCTCACCTGTACCCATCACTTCGCACGTGCAGCGCACACTCACTGCCAGAGCAGCCCCTCAGACGGCCGCCCGTCCTCTACAGCAGCACTGAGGGCGATCGAGGGCAGCGACGGGCTGACTCCAGCTCTCCGCCCACACCCCGACTCCCTGCGGGGAAGACTGAGCGCCCACCCACGGGACCGAAGTGCGACCGGGCCAGGCGCGGAGCCGGCAGCGGCCGCCGGGGACCAGCCAGCGGGACGCCCGCTCCCGCACGGAGCCGCAGCAGGAGCGCAAAGTTACCTGCCAGCCACACGGCTCCGAAGTGAACCGCCCAGCGACGGCTTCCTTGCCCAGCCACGCAGCGTGCAGCCACCAGGCCCTCCCGCAGCAGGCTGCCCTCGCCGCAGACCCCGCCACAAGCACATTTCTGCCTGCAACATCCAACTCCAACCGAAACCCGCACCACGCCTTTGCCAGCCGCGGCCAGCCACCTCCGGCTTCTCCTCCTGACAGCCCGACAGTGCGCCTCCGTCCCCGGGGCAGCCTCCCGCGGGAAGGCGGCCCAGCTGTGCCCCGCGCCGCGGCCGGGGAGGGACGCCGCCTCCGGAGGGCCCCGCGCTTACCTCGCGCGCACCTGCAGCCCCGGCGGCCGGCGGGCTCGGAGCTCCGCTCGCTCGCTCGGCCCTGCCGGGAAGAGACGGCGCAGGCGGCACCCCGGCCTCCCCGCCGCCCAGGCCCCGCCTCCGCCCGCCCAGGCCCCGCCTCCGCCCGCCCAGGCTCCGCCTCCGCCCGCCCAGACCCCGCCTCCGCCCGCCCAGGCCCCGCCTCCGCCCGCGCGCCGGCCAATGGGGCGGCCGCTGCCGGCGCGGGGGCGGGACCGCCGCTGAGGGAGCCGCCGGGGGCGCCCGGCTCTGAGGGAGCCGCTCCCCGAGCGCCCCGTCCTGAGGAGGCCGCCCTGTCCTGAGGAAGCCGCGAGGGGCGCCCCGTCCTGAGGGCTCGCTCCTCCCTCCTGTCACTGAGGAGGCCGCCAGGCCGCGGGAGCCCCGTCCTGAGGAGACCGCCCCGCGCTGAGGGAGCCGCTCCCACCGCGGGATGCCCGGCTCTGAGGGACCCACTGGGTCGCTTCCTCATCCCCGGGGCCCCTCGCACAGCTCCGCCTCACACCTGCACCCCAGTCCCGCCCCACCCCGCCGGCTGCTTGGGGCGCCCCGCACGCCCCCGCCTTCCCCTCTGCCGCGGGACACACCCATCCTGGCCGCCCCGGGTCCCCGCTCGGCCCCCCGCCCGCTTCCGCCCGCCCGGCCGGCTCTGCGCGCTGATTGGCGCAGGTGAGCGCCGGCCCCGCCCTTCCTCCCCGCTGCGCGCCCTCGCTCTCCGCCCCTCCGCCTCCCGCAGAGGCCGGGGCGGCTCCTGCCATTGGCTGCAGCAGTCCCCGCCTGTCGCCTCAGGCTGCCCCGCGCGGCCTGCCGGGAAGTGTAGTCCGCCGAGCGCGGGCACGGCCGACGACGCCTGCGAGCGAGACTACGAGCGCCCACAGGCCCTTGCGCCGCTCCGGCTGGGCAGGATTCCGGACAACGCCTGGTTCCTCTCGGGTCCTTCCGGCGTCGCCGGAGTGAATTGATCCGGGAGTTGAGGAGGGCTCCGGAGGTGGGAAGTGAAGGCAGCGGCTGAGGTGCCGGTAAGCCGCGGGGCCGGCGAGGCCTGGGGGCGCCCGGGGGCCGCTGGGGCCCGCCTCTGCCCGGCGGGGCGGCGAGCGGGGCCCTGTGGGCGTCCGCGGGCTGGCCCTGCGCGGGCGGCGTGAGGCGGCGGTGTGGACGCCGCGCCCGTGGGGCCCGGGCGGCTCCCGGGGGTCTGCCCTGGGTGGGCGCGGGGCGAGGGCGGGTCGGCCCGGGAGGGCCAGGGCGGATGTGCGTGGGGTGGGGTCCCCCGAAGGTGCGGCCGGTCCCCGGGCGGCGGGCGAGGCGGAGGGGTCAGGCCCAGGGCGGAGGTGACACCTCTGGGGACCGGGCGGGAGCCTCGGCCGGAGGGGCTGCCCAGGGTGTGTCCACTGCTGCGCTGGTGTCAGAGTGCTTCCACGTCAGGATGCTGATGGAGACGTCGAGGAAATGCGCGAGGGGCCAAGGTCACGCAGGTGCCGACCTGAGGCCGGCTTGTGCATCTCGGGACGGGCAGGAAGTGGCCGAGTCATAGGACTGATGTGTTTGTGGCGGAGGGCAGGGTGGCCTTCAAGGAAACAGAGCCAGACGGGGCTGCGACTGCCTGTGGAGCAGCCCCTGTGCCCGTCGGGAGAGCAGGGCCTCCGTCCGCGGAGCGGTGCGGGCAGCCGCGTGTCCGGGCCGGCCGTCCTCCCTCTGCCCTGGGTGCTGCTGGCCCTCCTGGTGGCACCCAGACCAGCAGGCAGGGAGAGGTCAGGGTGCCCGCGGCCGGGCAAGAACCACTGCCCTTTCTGGCAGGTAACATTTTTATGTTTGAAATCCATTTCCTTTTCCTTATTTGATTCTCCTATGTGTGTGTGTGTTTGTAAATAATAAAGTCAGGCTCCTACATATTTGAAGTTTTTGTCAACATTATCTGTGACTTTTAAATTGTTCCTGTTTACATTTAAAATGATAAATACATAACGTATTATTCACAGCCGAAAACGCTATCCTGCTTCCAGACTCAGCTTCTGGGAACTTTTGGTTGTGACTGGGTGTGTAGCTCATCAGAATTACTACTGAACAACTTTTTTTTAAATGGCAACATAGTAGTGTGTATGTCCATGTAAAGATGTTTTCACGTTAAGTGTACATCCGTAAAGATAGCTAATTGTAGTTAACAGATGATCTGTTACTTGGGTTGATCATTCAGATACATTGTATTTTAGATACCGTAATTATTAATAATATGTGTAATCTCTAAATGCAGAAACACTTTCTGGGAGCAAAGGTATGGCAGTCCCACATGAGGGAAATTCAGGTTATCTGGAAATTGATAAAACTTCTATTAACGAATAGAGAGGGAAGTCTGATGGTACAGACTGAACTGAAATCTGGAGTAACTAGCACTGCGAGCCGCCAAGTCCGTGAGCAAAGTAGTTGACCTGCCAGGCTGAGACAGCTCACCCAGTGGCACTGCGTGGCGTGCGGTGGTGCTGTGCTAATTTGTAGAGTGACAGAGTTTTGGGAGCCCCTGAGCAGCAGTAAGTGCTGGTGAAGGAGCGGCGCTGTGCTTGGTAGGTGGCCGGCCAGGTGTGTGCTGCTGTTGGGGACGGGGTGAGGTGGGTCTTCAGACTTGTGCCGGCCAGGTGTGTGCTGCTGTTGGGGACCGGGTGAGGTGGGTCTTCAGACTTGTGCCGTGCAGGTGTGTGCTGCTGTTGGGGACGGGGTGAGGTGGGTCTTCAGACTTGTGCCGGCCAGGTGTGCTGTTGTTGGGGACAGGGTGAGGTGGGTCTTCAGACTTGTGCCATGCAGGTGTGCTGCTGTTGGGGACGGGGTGAGGTGGGTCTTCAGACTTGTGCCGGCCAGGTGTGTGCTGCTGTTGGGGACGGGGTGAGGTGGGTCTTCAGACTTGTGCCGGCCAGGTGTGTGCTGCTGTTGGGGACGGGGTGAGGTGGGTCTTCAGACTTGTGCCGGCCAGGTGTGTGCTGCTGTTGGGGACGGGGTGAGGTGGGTCTTCAGACTTGTGCCGTGCAGGTGTGCTGCTGTGCCTTGTGGAAGGCACGGGCTGAATGGAATGTGCTGCTTCCGTGTGTTTGCGGTTTGCTTCTCCGTGAACTTTTCTTTACCTCTGAGGTCTATTTTGGTTTGATAATTCACCTCTGCAGGAGTGTCCTGATGGTGTTTGTCCTCTCGCTATCTGCAGGAGTGCTCGGATCTTTTACGTATCTGCACGTTGGAGACTTGGAAGAGGTCGCAGAGGGATGTGTCCACATTTGCCGTCATTTGGGGGTTTACAGGAGCCTGTGTCAGCTCGGGAATGTCATCTCTCAGAGGACGTGGGGTGACTTTGAGCTGCGCCTCTCTTAGCTTGTGTAAGAAGAGAGGCTGTCTTGCGTTTGTCCTTGTAGTCTTCAGTAGCTGGCATAGTTGGAGTGCCTTTTAAAGAGCGAATAGGCTCAGTTGGGTTGACTTGTTCAAGGTCATGGAGTTAGTAACTGCATGACACAGGTCTTCTCGCTGGGCACCTTTAATATTGTGGAACAAGACTGAGCGTCCTTAAATTGTTTCGTGTGTGTGTGTGTGTGTGTGAAGGAGAGAGAGAGAGAGAGAGAGAGAGAGGGAGGACGGCGTAGCAAGACTGAAATATTGGAATGCTGTTGGCGTCTCTTGTCGGTGATGTTCCCTGTCCCTCTGGCATTGGCCAGCCTCTCCCTGACTGGCTCCCTTAGGTCTTCACCCACCGGGCTTTGCACATGCTTTGCCTCCTGGTGTCTGAATTTTCCTCTTTTCAAATCTTGACTGCGCCGTGGGCCATTTTTACCTTGTGGCTTAGAAGTTATTCTTCCAGGAGTTTTGCTTGACCTGTGGCCACTCCTTTCCAAAAGCACAGGTGGTCTCCCCGGTATCCGCACTGCATGTTATGCTCCTTTGTGGCTGCATTACTAGAGGAGTTGAATTATTGCTGCATTGCTTTGATAAGTGTTTGTCTCACTTACTAGTGTATGAACTGAGCAGGCCTCTCTTCATTTGTTGTGTGTCTTACTCCACTACCTACGTGGTACCTGGCTCAGGGTAAGTGTTCAGTCAATATTTGCTGAGTGAAGGAGTGTGTTCATTCACAGTGCTTCTGTCACTTTAGCAGGAACAGGAATTCAGAAGAGAAAAGTCCCATTGGCGTCCTACCTGCAGGAAGGCCTGAGGAACACGGTAACAATCGCCTGAACCAAAGCTTGAGAAAGTTAGGAGAGATACAAAGGAGTTTCTTGATATTTTAATACAAACTGTAGAAAGATGCTTATGTTTTGGAGGTTTGTGGGAGGATAAGGAACTTTCTGTGTGGAAATGATGATGCTTTTCCCCTTATCTCTTCATGATTTGCTTTGTTTTTAGCCATACTATCTTTGTGTCAGCTGTACCTCTACCATCACTTGCTTCCTTTTCTAAGAGGACTTTGTAAAATTGAGTAGTTTTTGTTTCGGACAGTTATGCTTTTGAAAATTGCATAATCATCCAGTAAATTTTAAGATAGCATATTATTCATATGAAATCCAGAGGTTTAGATAGCAAAAAGAACATGATTCTAGAAACATGCAAACTAAATTTCGAGATGAAGTTTTGCTTGGCTTTGTCTTGGAGAGCAGATCTCGTCTGTTGCCTTAGCACAGCCGTGACGTGGGAGAAGCTCAGAAGCCCTTAGTGGCTCTAGCCCTCTGTGCGCCGATGCATTCTCTGATTGACTGTTCTACAGGATGCTCCAAAAGTGATGGTTGGTGTTTGGCTATAAAAGTTGATTCTGGTGCTAGATTTTGTTACTTAATGTTAGTCTTTACTAAGTCTTAAACTTATTTTTTTTTTCT
The DNA here is from genome assembly GCF_030435755.1 of Ochotona princeps. NCBI lineage: Eukaryota > Metazoa > Chordata > Mammalia > Lagomorpha > Ochotonidae > Ochotona > Ochotona princeps. The sequence continues at coordinate 22,762,574 of NC_080834.1, read as the reverse complement.
AATAAGCAAAATTGTATTTACTTAGAAGCATTGAGAATGTCAACAAAGCAGCTGCACGTTTGTGCTTTGCAATTACAGGGTGGTACTCAGTTGACAGAACAATGATTTTGTGTAAGCTGCATCAGAGACAACTGAAGATGAGGAACTACCGTCCCCATGTAGAACTAGTTCGTGCTGTGCACCAGCAGGAACCTGCTTTACATTGCCACGCCAGTTTACAGCCCCCATACTGCACCAGGGAGGCTATCTACACACACATTCGGTCATGTGTTAACTATACAAGATTTAAAAACAAATTTTACACAGCCTTACATTTAATTTTTTTTTCTTTAAAAGGAGTGAGTTGTGTACAGGGGGGTTAAAGGCTTTATACGCTTGGTCTTAGCCAAAAGGACGAGAAGCGATGGTTAAATGCTTTATAGACAAGGAAGAAAACTGCACTAGAACCAACTTATCATCACCATCATCATCTTCATCTTCATCCTTTTGATCTTCCTCCTCTTCCTTCTTTTTCTTGCTCTTTTCAGCCTTGATAACTCCCTTTTTGGCTGCGTCAGGTTTTCAGGTTTTTAGCTCGGTATGCGGCAATACCCTTCTCGTTCTCCTTCAGCTTGGCAGCCTTCTCGGGAGGCTGCTTGGTGGCGGCAGTGTTCCCCATCTCTCCCAGCTGTTTGCAGCATCACCACTGGAGAGGCCAGGGTACTCCCCTTTGATTTTTGGACGATACTCAGAACAGAACAGGAAAAAGACCGAAGGAGGCCTCTTGGGTGCATCGGGATCCTTGAACTTCTTTCTTGTCTCCCTTCTAGCAGGGATATAGGTTTTTATTTCTCATAACGAGCCTTGTCCGCCTTTGCCATGTCTTCACATTTGCCCTCTCCTTCTCAGACACGGTCTTCCGCCTCTCTGAGTGCTGCTCTGGAAACTCCCAAGTTGACGGGAGTTCCGGTGCTGCTGCTTGTGCTCCTCCCGGCGAGTTTGTGCAGAGAATGCATATGACGACGTTTGCCTCTCAGCTGCTTAGGATCTCCTTTTCCCATGGTTAGTTATTTTTCCTCGGCAAGGCACAGAGTTGCCCAGTGCCCATCCAGCTCTCACTTGCCCTGGCGCCGTCTCTGTGGAGCTCAATGTATAAAAGTCAATTCTGCTGTTACCTGGATCTTGGTTACAAACTTCACGTTTACATATTATAACCAGTATGTGGAAGATAGAACTAATGTACGTTTTGGATTATTAAATACATGTTTTGGATTATTAAGATGACTATGCTGGATAATGTCACTAAGAATTTTAAACCAGTTCACTGATAGATAATTGCTTTCCTGCGATAGAAATGAAAACTGAGATCGAAGTTCAGTGTTGTGGTTGATTGTATCATGAGTGCCTTTTTAATGTTGAAGTTGCAACCAGAAGGCTTTTGCTTTAGGCTTTATATTCTTGCATGAACACAATGTAAAAAAGAAACCAAAGCACCTTTATTTTAGCGGTTGAAGAAAATCTATTTCATGGGGTAGACTGTGGTTGGTGTTGTGTTTTTGTCTCTCTGAAAATATTGTCTCAGTTAATCTTCAGAATTACATATAACTGGATGCATTTGCGACACTGATATCTTTTCAGTATCACCCTTCCATTTTTTTAAAGATTTATTTATTTATTTATTTATTGGAAAGTCAGACAGAGAGGAAGAGAGAGAGGAAGATCTTCCGTCTGATGATTCACTCCCCAAGTGACTGCAATGGCCAGTGCTGCGCCAGTCCGAAGCCAAGAGCTTTCTGGGTCTCCCACAGGGGTGCAGGGTCCCAAGGCCTTGGGCCGTCCTCGACTGGCCTCCCAGGCCACAAGCAGGGAGCTGGATAGGAAGTGGAGCTGCCTGGGTTAGAACCGGCATCCACGTGGGATCCTGGCGCATTCAAGGTGAGGACCTTAACCACAATGCTATCACGCCGGGCCCCACCCTTCCATTTTTAATCTGAATAACCATGTTCTTACCTACCAAAAAATGACTCAATTTCAGTTTTGTACAATTGCCTAGAATCAAATGTTGCTACAAGGATTAACAGAGAGAGGACAGGGGGATGAGGAAATGGAGAGGAAGAAAACAGGATTTTGTTAGCGAACTGAGAAATTGCTGGGTACAAAGAGAACATATTCAGTAGTCATCAGTGCCACTTGCCAGCGTTGAGTCTCAGTTGCCTAGTACTAATCCTTTGGTTGGCTCGCTTGCTGAGTGTATAGTATGTGGGAAATTGGCGTAAGTGCGCCAGAAAGCTCTGCAGGCCGGTCTGAGTCCTTGCTGCACACCAGGCCTGATGCTGAGGATCATAAATGATGTCATGAATTCTTGCAACAGTCCTGTGAGGTGGAGTATGATGGTCCCCGCCCGATCTGTTATGAGGAAGCTGCGAAGAGCTTAAGGGACTTGGCCAAGGTCACAAGACCAGTAATTGCTTGGGTTAGCACTTATTTGGGCTGCTAACTCAGAGCATGGTTTTGGTTATTGTAAAAATGATGTCAGTGATTGAATTCCTTTGGAAGCCAGTTAACTTTAGTGCTGCAACCGCTGTTGACTAACAACTGTAATGTAGATAATTTTTCTTTAGTATCGAAATAGGTTAGTCTTCTAATGCTATGTGAAATACTTGGCTTGTTGCTCATAACATGTGTACCACTTGCAGTTGGAGTCGTGGCCTCTGGTGTCAGCTGTAAAGTCACGGGCTGTCCTGGACAGTGCGAGGAAGTAGGTCCACGGGCCTTGCCTTTCTCATGCTAGAACTGATGCGATATAGCATCACTTACCTACTTCGTTATTTTTCTTTTTTGTCTTCTACAAAAACATACATCTGTCGCAGTTGTAGGAGATAGGTGAGTGTATGATGTGGCAGAATCTTGCACCACACAGCGTCCTGACATGCCACTCCATGTCTTTGCTGGCTGTTCACTGCAAGGCTGCATGTCCTCCAGGGCCTGGACTACAAATGACTTTTCATCATCACTGACTATGCCACATGCTAAGAAATAAAGAAATGGATAAGTGTTGCTCTTGATGGAATTTATTTCTTACTAGAGACAAAAAGAAGGGGATGAAAGTCCATGGAATGGCAGTTAGTCATTCTCATTTGGTGATTGGGGCCATAGCTCAGGGAAAATTTGCGTTCTGGTCCCACTTTGAAATACTTCTCTTTCTGATTCAGCCATTGGCTCTTAGGTTGGAATAATCTGGAACCCAACTGAAGTACAAATCAAGCAATGATAAACTCCTACGCTGTTAGACTTGCAGTATCTCAGACTTACAGAGGTTACTGCGACAGAAGCCAGAAGGCAAAGGTAAATGAGTCAGATACAGCCTCTAGTCAGCAACTGCTCCTTGTACCAGTTCACATGGTCACGGATTGTCTTAATTCCAGAAGAGTGTGAAAAGCTGGAGTCCTTGATTCAAAATACATGTGCGTTATGATTTATCCATATTTAAATTAGCATTCTGATATCAAAATAAAACAGAAGAACTCCCAGGGTTTACCTTAATTTTGAATAGACTTCCTCAGAAAATGTGTTACAGTTTTTGCAAAGTGAAGATTGTGGGAGGACATGTACATACAATAGTGGTATATCTCAGTTTTGGTGACTGCATTTGTCCTGGAGATCATTTGGGAGCTAAAGGTGAGATTAAATGATACCATAAGACAGTCCTTGCTTCAGTAGCACTAAGAGTCAAATACTTGAGCTAGAGGCTCATACTTTAATCGACATCTGAGTGCCTCATGGTAATATATTTTTGTGCAAAAAGCATTTAATCCAGGTTCAAGCGTCAGCACTCCATGTGGGTGCTGGTTTGTGTCCCAGCTGCTCCACTTCCCATCCAACTCCCTGTTTGTGACCTGAGAAAGCAGTGGAGAATGGCTCAAGTGTTTGGGATCCTGAACCTGCATGGGGGATCTGGAGAAAGCCCTTGGCTCCTGCTTTTGGAGCAGCTCAGCTCCAGCTGTTGCAGCTGTTTGGGTAGTGAACCAGCAGGTAGAAGATCTTCCCATCTCTGTCTCTCCTTTTTCCACTAAATCTGTCCTTCAAGCAAAAATAAATTAAAAAGAAAACTTTGAAGGAAAGGGGAGGTATGTTTCCTATGCTAGATCTTAGGCAGTTAGTTGTGAAGTTGAAGAGTAGCTGTCTACAGTGCAGAGCAAGTGCGTGGGCTCCAGGTGGGACAGGTTCCTTCAGCTTTCCTTACAAGTGTAAAGAACTTAGAAATACTCCAAGGATTCAGGATTTTGTGTTTGCTGTTTGCTTCTAGGGGGAATTAAAGAAAAGCTGTAGCATTACTGTGGAAAATTAACATACGAAGTTGCAAAAGCTGATAAAGCAAACCTTCATTTCAAATACTGTTAGCATTATTTTACGTGTGAGCTCTCGAAGATTGGAAATGGTATGCACTAAGGATGAACTTTATGGAAAGGGACAAATGTATATCTAACCTTGCAACTATTTTCCTCAAAATTTTGTTCAGACCAGTATTTTTAAAAAACTAGGCATACACATGCAGGGAACCCATATGGGCAATGGTTCTAATCCCAGCAGCCCCACTTCCCATCCAGCTCCCTGCTTGTGGCCTGGGAAAGCAGTCGAGGACAGCCCAAAGCTTTGGAACCCTGCACCCCTGTGGGAGACCTGGAAGAGGCACTGTGCTCCAGGCTTCAGATCAGTGCAGCTCTGGCCATTGCGGTCACTTGGGGAGTGAATCATTGGACAGAAGATCATCTTCTCTGTCTCTCCTCCTCTCTGTATGTATCTAACTCTGCAATAAAAATAAATCTTAAAAAAAAAGACTAGCAATTAGAATAGGAAAAAATTGTGAGAATTGGCACAGCTAGAGAGATGTGTGATCTTAAAGGTGCTGCTTCACACTATTTGAGGAGCTGTTACTACTTTGATTATTGTTACTGATAATTGTTATTGCTGATCCCACTTCCTGTCAGCTAGTCCAGGGGTAATGAGCCATTTGATTATCCTGTAGAGATTATCTCCTTTTACAAATTATCTCAAGAAGGTCATTGATCAGCTCTTGATTTTCCTCTGCTGACTGCTTCTGCGTCACAGCTGTCTTAAGGAAGTTGATGCATGTACATTAAGAGAATAAAGTGAGTTTAATGGAGCCTGGCAAATAGTTATAAAATACATCTAATGATCAAATTCCTTTATATATTCCAAAACATAATTTGCCTTCAGTGATACAGATATACGTAACTTCTAGTTTGTCAAGTACTTTATGTACCATTTTTACAAATAGGGAAGAAAAGCTTCTGAGAAATATGTATGTGGCCTTTATGATACTGTGATATCAATAATAGCTGTAATTGTATGTGCCACGCAGGGGCAGGTGAAGGTGAGATGGGAGACGGAGGGCACGCTGTGTAAGGAGACACTCAGCATATCGTGTCAGAGTCGATGCCCCTAGGAGTCTGCTTTGCTCCCCTAGTTTACAGCACGTTTATCATGTCATTTTCTTAGAATTTTGGATAAAATGTGAGTAGCAAAATGAATTAAAATAATAATGAAGTTTAGCAACCACTGTATTGCTTTATATACAACTTTTAACCTTTTGAGGTGAGTATTTACATTACAGTAATTTCCGGTTATATTCAATGAACTTATGTTATTTAAGTGGTATCACATAGCTGAGCCAAAAAAAATAATTAAACTTGGTTCTTTCTGCTCCAAATCTGAGCATTCATCCTGTTCTATATTACTAGTTTGTGTGTGGAAAAATTTAGTTACTTTCGTCAGTTTTATAGATTTCTGTATTGTGAAACAGTATCATGCACTTTACATGATGGGGGTGAATTTTTTTTAAAGATTTATTTGTTTGTATTTATTGGAAAGGCAGATTTACAGAGAGAAGGGGAGAAAGAGAGAGAGGTCTTCCGTCCACTCCCCAAGTGGCCGCAGTGGCCATGGCTGGCTTAATCTGAAGCCAGGAGCCAGGAATCTCTTCCGGGTCTCCTATACAGGTGCAGGTCCCAAGGCTTTGGGCCATCCGCTACTGCTTTCCCAGACCACAAGCAGGGAGCTGGAAGGGAAGTGCAGTAGCTGGGACGCGAACTAGTGCCCATATGGGATCCAGTTGTGTGCAAGTCAATGATGTAACCACTGAACTATCATGCTGGGCCTTGGGATGTCAAGTTTTAGTAGAACAAACTGGTGCTTCTGTGGAAAAGCTGCATCCCCGCTCTGTCTCTGAGACACCGGGTTCCCAGTTCCTGGGGCTCTGGGTGAGATGCTGGTTGCTCTGTGGATGACACAGGTGGTGGGGCTCTGGGTGAGATGCTGCTTGCTCTGTGGATGACACAGGTGGTGGGATCGTCGGCCAGCAGTGCAGTCTGCTTGTCCGAAGTGACTAGGCGTGATTGTCGAGAACACCTGTCATCATTCTGTTTCTCTTTTTTTTTTTTCAAAGAAAAGGGTTCTTTATATTTGAAAAGCAGAGTGATGGATCCTTCCACCCAGCTGTCTGTGCGTTCACTGTTCACTCCCCAGATACGTACGTGTAAGAGCTGGACCTGGGCCAGGCACCCAAGGCGTGGGGTCATCATGTGCCGCTTGCCAGGACCAGCACTGCAGAGTAGCTGAGATTTGAAGTAATCCCCTTCAGATAGGATGGACATCCCCAGTGGCAGCTGACCCCCTGCAGTGCAGTGCCCGCCTTGGTTCTGTGCTTGGAATCTCTTCGGATATTTCTCTAGATTATAGAATTTAGGGATTGAACTAGAAAGTATATAGTGTCTGTGGCAGACATACTGCGATGGACAGTGAGGTGTAGGGCACGTGGAGTCGCATCATGGCACTGTGCCATCCTGGGACATTGTATTTTCATTTGCCAGCATGTATTATTTCAAAGACATTTGAACTCATATTTCAGATGATGTTTTTATTAGAACTTGTTACATTTTAAAAGAATTTTTTTAAGATTTATTTATTTATTAGAAAGTCAGGTATACAGAGAGGAAGATCTTCCATCCGTTGCTTCACTCCCCAAGTGGCCTTAATGGCTGGAGCTGAGCTGATGTGAAGCCAGGAGCCTCTCCCAGGTCTCCCACGTGGGTGCAGGGTCCCAAGGCTTTGGGCCGTCCTCAACTGCTTTCCTAGGCCACAAGCAGGGAGCTGGATGGGAAGTGGGGCTGCTGGGATTAGAACCAGTGCCCATATGGGTTCCCTGCATGTGCAAGGTGAGGACTTTAGCCACTGTGCTACTGTGCTGGGCCCAAAAGATTTGTTTTTCTTGGAAAGGGAAATTTACAGAGAGAAGGAGAAACAAAGAAAGATCTTCCATCCATTGGTCCACTCTGCAGTGGCTGCAGCAACTGAAGAAGCTGAGCTGATCTGAAGCCCATAACCATAGAGCTGCTGAGTCTGTCATGTGGGTGCAGGGACCCCGGCTTGGGCCATCCTCCACTGCTTTTGTAGGTCACCAACAGGGAGCTGGGCGGGAAGTGGAGCAGCAGGGGCGCTAACTGGATCCCATATGGGATGTAGGTGCTTGCAGACTGAGGATTAGCCTGTTGAGCCATTGTGCTGGTCCCTCTTAAACTTCTGAAAAATCAGAAAACATTTATCTTGCAGGTTGGATTTGTTGGGATAGTCAAAGTTATATCTTTCTGGTCTTGATTAAAAGAGAAAAAGCACTGGAGCCGTGGACCAGTCAGTAGGGAGTATCAGAGGGGCAGCTCCTCCAGGTTTGGTTGAGGGAGTTAGCTTTCCAGTGAAGTGATAGTGTTAAAGTATCTGCTCTGTGTAGTTATTTCAGAGTGCAGAGATCCAGTGCTTAGTAACTTAAAGTCAGAGTTTCTGGTCCGGTTTAGTGGTTGCTTCATTTCGGTCTGTTATTTTCAGGGCTACCACTGCCCTGTCCTTCAGGAACACAGAAGGTGGCTTGTCCTCTGTGGGCGGAGTGCTCAGTATTACAGATTCCCCTTAAATGCAAAATGCTGCATATTCAACTGGCAGTCGTGTGTGTTTCTGAAGATTAATTTTTATAGAACCTTACTGAAAGAACATGTAGAATTATAGGAGAGGTCATTAGAAGGAGTGGGAAGTAGAGAGAAGTACTGTATATCCTTAAGACTTTAGACTGAGGTCGCAGTAGCATCCTATTCTTATGCCAGTCTGCCCTGCTTTGCTGCTAGTTTCTTCCTCTGTATTTTTTATCTCGTTTTTGAAACAACCATAACGTCCCAGCATGAGAAGGTCCTAGAAGATGTGAAGGTTATGGAAGGAAGTGCCCACCTTTCCAGCTGTGTGAAGTAGATGGGCTGTGATTTGTAGAATCAAGTGCCTGCTGGGTGTGATTCTTGATTGTTTCTTACTGAGAGAAAGTATTGGAATGTTAGTTTGCTGAAACATTGAAGCAACCACCTCATGGGGAGGACATCTTTACTGATATTTCAAAGTAGTTTTTGTGATCCTACGTGAGATTTAACAAAAAAAAAATTCTCCTGATATTACTTTAGAACTTAAATTAGACACGGGAAATGAAATCTTAGAGTGCCATGACCTTGAGCCACCAGTCCTGCCTCAGGCTTAGGCACAGCAGGTTGTGTGTGCTCTGCTGAGCTCAGCCCCAGCAGTGCTTGTTCCGTCTGACTCTCACCTGGCTGCTTCCCGTCCTTAAGAGTCCTCGGAGTTACCTGCCAGAAATACAGACCCGGGGTCTCCCTTGCAATTTCTGAATGAGTCATCTTTGCAAATGACTGTTTTAAAAAAATAGATGGGTAGGCTAGAGCCCGAGTGAAAGAGATCTTCCATTTCCTGATTTGACCCCAAATGGCCATGATAGCTGGGGCTGGGTTAGGCCAGTCAGGAGCCCAAAATGCTAAACCAATCTCACAGATGGCAGGGCCCCAGATGCTTGGGCCTTTTGCTATTATCTCATGGGTATGATGCAGAGATGACTAGGAAATGCATTAGCTGGAGTTAAACCCTTGCCCTGATACCACTGAGGGTAAACAGTGTTTTAACTTGCTGTACCACAACACCACTCCAAATAACTATTTAAATAACTATTTTTTTAAAAAAAGATTTGTTTATTTTTATTGGAAAGCCAGTTATACAGAGAGGAGGATGGAAGATCTTCCATCTGATGGTTCACTCCCCAAGTGACCGCAACGGCTGGAGCTGAGCCAGTCCGAAGCCAGGAGCTAGGAGCTCTTCCAGGTCTCCCACGCGGGTGCAGGGTCCCAAGGCTTTGGGCCGTCCTCTGCTGCTTTCCCAGGCACAAGCAGGGAGCTGGATTGGAAGCAGGGCCGCCGGGATTGGAAGCAGTGACCATGTGGGTTCCCGGCGTGTACAAGGCAAGGACTTTAACCACTATGCTATCGTGCCAGGCCCTAAATAACTATCTTTAATAGGGACTGAAATTGACATTTAGGAACTGAAGCATTTGTGTACTCTTTACCTTGACTTTGAGTTTTACTTGATTTCTTTGTAAATTTCTTTCTTTCTTGTTTTTTTTTTTTTAATTCTGATTTTATTTGTAGTCATCTGAGTTACATCCTTTCAGTTCACTATTGTGGGAAGAGCTTGGGATAGCTGAGAAAGTAAGGGCAAGCGTTTGGCTTAGCGGTGACAGCACTTTGGATAAGGCATCTGTGTCCAGTATCCAAGGGACTGGCTCACCTGTTGGCTCTGCTCCTGCTCAGCCTCCTAGGCCATAGCTATGATGGTCCGAGTGATGGGGTTCCTGCCACTCTTGGGGGAGATGAGAAGGATTCCAGCTCTCTACCTTAAACCCTGCCTCTGCCTACAGCCCTTCAGGGCATTTGGAAGTGAGCTAGCCTATCAGCTTGGTCTGTCTGCCTCTGAAATCGATGGAGAGTTTCTAGATTTGAATGTTTATTTTGCTCAGCTTATAGCGAGACTATTCAGTGTATAAATTGTGCATCCCTGTCTCATTCACTTGTTGATTTAGCAGAGATTGGGAATGTGCTGTGTGCCTACTATGCTAAGGTCCTTCCAAGAACAGACACGGACCCGTGAGTGGAAGCACAGGGCTTGGGTTCTCCTCAGTGCTGTAGGGAATCAGCTTTTCTTCATGGAGTGTTCAGACATTGTGTTGAGACTATAACGTTAGCTCATTAGTATCCTTATTGAGGATATTGTAAGAGCAAGGGCTAAATCCTGGATTTAACCTGTGGAAAAAAATGAAGCAAAATATCTGCCTGTGTAATTTTAGTGTAGAATTAATTTAGGAATCTTTCTTCCTACCCCCAAACTGCATATATCACCAATAAGAACTTAAGAACTTCTGTTTGACCGCTCCTTTTGTTTGAAAGTCAAACAGCTTTGGTGGGAGACTTATCTCAGGCCCCAGCTGGAGCGCAGGGAGGCTGTTTCAGGAAGTGCTGACAGCCTGCGCAGGCCGGAGTCTCCCAGGAGCAGGGTGGCTGTGGAGTGGCAGGGAATTCTCCGGTGTTTTGCCTCTGCTCCAAGCAAGCCATGGTAGTCCATGTCCCAGGAGGAGATTTAAAAGCTGGTTCATCTAAGTTAGCAGTGTTCTTTTGAGGATTCTGTAAAGAAAGAAGGGGAAGGTAGAAAATGAGAAGCTTGCTTGTAGTTTGAGTTTCCAAGATCACAAATGATATTTTGGAGGAAAATTTTGCCTGAAAGTTTATGTGTTTTTTTAATTATTATTTTAAATTTCCTGGGTGTTAGTTACCCGTACACAAATCTTGCCTTGAACTTAAAAATTTTCTCCCAAACCAGCACATCTGAAATGAAGATAAGTAGTTCTTCCCAACCTTAAGTTTCCATTGTTTTATAATTGGCTGGAAATTGATCCTGAGAAGTCACTGCTGCCCTTTGGTCTTTGGTTTCTGTAGTCAGTAAGATACAGAAAGAGATCACTTTCATGCCCGTGCAAGCGGTAATCTTCAGCTTTCACTCTGCGTGGTCAGCACCCACCCTAGCACCAGTGTGCTGAGAGGGTGACCCTTTAAGGCACCCTGAACTGCAGGGAAGGGATGCTCTTCAGGGACGCGGAGTGCTGGCGTCATCTGAGTGCTGTCTGAGGGGGCGGTGCCTCCCCCTGTGCTGGGGATCCTGTGCTCTGCATTGCCTGATGGGAGCATCTTCTGTAGGAGCAGTGTTAGAAGATGGTTGTATCTTGGGTAGACCAGCCGCTTGCTTAGCCCCTGATGTTGCTAACACACATAACATTTTTGATGACATGTAAGAGCTGATAGTACTATAAAATTAAGCCTTAGAGGACAAACTGTTAACACTAGTTTTTTTTTTAAAGTATATTTTCAGTACATAAAAGTTAAGTTTTTGAGCAAGTTTATTGGAATAGCAAGGTAGAGGTGTCAGCAAAAGTTCTCGAAGTGTCTCTTTGTCAGATATCGGGTCTGGAGTGAGCTGCACCACGCCCACTGTCCCCATCGCTGAGCCTCTTCACTGTTCAGAGCCCACCCCAGAATACACAGTGCACGCTGTGCTTTGAAGAAGGCCTGCCTCAAGAAATTAGTCACGTATGTGCTCTTAATACATATGTATGCTTGATAGATACATTTAATTAGCATGCATGTTTAACAGCATTTAAAACTTGGCCTCCTTCTCAGATTTCCTGCTTTTTGTGATGTTGGTTCTCTTATCCAGTTCTTTCACAGCGGTCTTGGGTGCTGTTCAGAATTGTTCATTTTTTGGTCTTTCTTTTAATAGAAACTACATGGAGTCAGAGAATGTTCTGGTAAAAGTGTTTGTTGCTTGTATTTAGTACCATGGTATAGTTTCTGTAGTTGAACCGGGAGGCTCTGCAGGTTCTGTTGTTGGCCCTTGTTTTGCTGCATCTAACTTCCTTTTTCCTGGGTACTAGGCCTTCTGCCCTTCAAACTCTGAGTCATTCCATCCATTTCATTGTGACCAGCCTCACTGCATTTGAAACTCCAACTTGAGTTCCTATGACAAGTGTTTGCAGTTTATTTCTGGATGAAGCAGCGGATTGCCAGGGCCATGTGAAGCAGTAAAACAGGAAGAGCAGGGCAGCAATCAGGAGGAGTGTTTGCTTGCTCTTGGTTGGTATTCCAGCCTGCTTGGCTCTGAAGTAGCTGTGCCACTTGTGACGTCTGCCTTGCCTCGGCTTCTGGTCTTCATGCTTCTCTTAATCAAAGCATCTGCTCACATCTGATCAGATAGGAATTTTCTCTTGCCCTATAAATAAATCTAAATATAAAATCTCTTTAAAATGCCCTTTTTTTTACTGTTTTGGAAAGTCTGGGAGCAACTTTCAGCTCAGAAACTGACCAGCCAACAAAAGAACTTTCCAGAAGGTAGTAACAGTGAGGGGGGGCGGACAAGTGAGCAGAAGAGGCCTTCTGTCTGACCATGGTGGCCAGGACTGGGCCAGGCCAAGGCGTGGAGCCACGGCTGTCCGACCTGTTCCCCGCCGAAGTGAGAGGGCCCGAGAGCTTGGACTGTCATCCTTTGCCTTCCACAGTTGCGAGCTAGAAGCTGGACAGGAGCCTGAGGAAGTCGTGTGTGATCACTAGCTCACTGACTAACCACAGCACTGGCCTCCCAAGGTTCCTAAGTGAAAAATTAACTTCTGAGTACTTCATTGAGTATGTGGTTGGTGGGAGAGGGGACTTTGTTTCCACTTCAAACTTGTTTTTATGCTCTGAGGATGTCATATATAGATGTAGTCCTGAGTTCAAGTTTTGGATCTCAGGATGTGATCTTGGGCAAGTTTTTATAATTGAAACCTACTTTTAAACCTGTAAAATTTGGAATTACAAAGTAAGTTATTATGTGGACTAAGTACCTGTAAAAATATTTTACATACAAAAATGCCTTGTAAGTAATATAAGGTTTTAAATTAATGAATTTAATATAAATATGTCGATACAGTTTCACTTTATGATTGAGGTTTTTAATCCTAGCAAAGGAAATAGGTATGTGTAATCTTTTGAAAAGGAACATATTTCTTCAGTTTTCGAGGCAGAATGTTTTTGTGTTGTTGAATTCCTGATTCGAACCCAAAACTTGGAGCATCTCTAGGCTTCTCTTGCTTCTTGTGTCTCATGTAGATGAAGATTCCTAAAGTTCTAAATAATGAAAAGCATTGCACAGTTAAATAACATGTATTTTCTCAGTTGATTAACATTTGCTAGATTTTTCTCAATTTTAAGATTCGTCTAAATCTTTTGTGCTTGCTCTTTTTATTATCAAGTCACAGAAACCAATAAACCTCAAGATTTGTGTGAGCCTTTAACACATTCTTAATTTTTTTAATTTAGTTTTCGATACATGCTTACACCATAAATGTGTTATAATTGTGTTACATATAAATGATTTAGTCATGGATCTCATTTATATTTTTCCCTGTGTTGTGTATGATTAAATTAGATGCATCGTTTCATGGTGCATTAGAAACCTTTGAGAGTTCAAGTTAGGCCAGGTCTTACCCCAACCCTCTAAAAATTTATTTATTTCCATTTGAAAGGCAGATTTACAGAGAGGGGGAATGAAGAGATTTCCATCTACTGATTGACTCCCCAGTCACAGCGGTTAGAGCTGAGCTGAGCTGAGCTGAGGCCAGAAACCAGGAGCTTCTTCCGGATCTCCCATGTGCGTGCAGGTTCCCAAGGACTTAAGTCATGCTTTGCTGCTTCCCCCGTCCTTAAGCAGGGAACCAAATTGGAATGGAGCAGCCGGTGCCTCAACTGGCACTCAGGGAAGACCAGTGCCGCCAGTAGAGAATGAGCCTGCTGACCCCAAAGCCAGTTTTTGACTCACTGTTTTATGAAGGAGTGGAGTACCACCCGGGTACATGATCAGCAGGGAAGGGCAGCATTTGAGCTGCTGGAAGAAAAGATACACGTGTTAATGAGCAGGGTTACTTTAACAAGTTGGTTTTTCATAAGTTATGAATTTGATCATTTGGAGAGGAAAATTTGCTGATTTTTGTAGTAAATTTCTGTGCTTTGCCCTTCACAGGTCAGTGTGTGTTTGGACCCCTTCTGTCATAGCAAAAAAGAGAAGAAACACTGTAGTGAATGAAGATTCCCCTGCATTTGAGCACTTCTTTTTCTGCTGTAGTTGGCCTTTGAATGAGGATGACAATGGAAGAGATGAAGAATGAAGCTGAGACCACCTCCATGGTTTCTATGCCTCTCTATGCAGTCATGTATCCTGTGTTTAATGAGGTAAGTGAATAAGTGCTCCCACTGTGAGCAGTGCAGTGCCGGAATGTCTAGTTCATGTGCCACTTGTTCTTTTATGTACAGAACACTTGGGTAAACCGGCTACCTCTCTGTGTCCGACGTTATGCCAGGGCGTGAGCCAGTGAAAGCTGCACCGGACGGACAGACCCCTGGCTCCCCTCTGAAGGTCGCATTATAGTGGGAGGCTTGATGGTATGGAGTAGAAGCATACACATCTCAGTAAAAATTATGCAAAGTACATGAAGGGCTAGATACTAATACAGAAGAGTGGGGCGTGTTAGGAATGTGGGCAGGGCGCACGGAAGCGGAGATGTGTGCTAGGAGCTGAGAGGCCTGGGCCGGTTGGGTGGAGCCAGATGTGTGCTAGGAGCTGAGAGGCCTGGGCCGGTTGGGTGGAGCCAGATGTGTGCTAGGAGCTGAGAGGCCTGGGCCGGTTGGGTGGAGCCAATCACGTTCAGGTAGAGAGCATAGCAGGCAAATCCCGCACCGTTTGGTGGTGATGCTTGCTGCTTCCGCAGAGAAGATGCCCGTGCTTTAAAGATGTGGTTGTCTTTGATGGCAGAGTCGCATTAGACTTAAATGTCAATACATTTTTAGTTTTTCTTTTAAATGAATGTGTTAAGGTATGTAGAGGCATTTGCAGTTGCAAATCCCTTGGAGAGCCTGTGAATAATCCCCCTCTTTCTGATCTTGAACTGGAAGCCTGAATCGAAATTATTTCCTAAAATTATCTAATCTGAAATCAACTACAAATCTTTTGACTCCAACTTCAGTAGCCTCAGCCTTTGTTATTTAGTAGTACTTTTTTTTTGCTACTTTTAAATTTTTTTTTAACATTTGTTTGTTTACTTGAAAGACAGAATTAGAGCAAGGAGGAAGAG
Organism: Ochotona princeps; assembly: GCF_030435755.1. NCBI lineage: Eukaryota > Metazoa > Chordata > Mammalia > Lagomorpha > Ochotonidae > Ochotona > Ochotona princeps. The sequence continues at coordinate 22,747,492 of NC_080834.1, read as the reverse complement.
AAGGACAAAATGAGATCTTCCAAGAGCTGATTCACTTCCCAATTGGCCGCAGTGGCCAGAGCTGCGCCAGTACAAAGCCGGGAGCTTTATCTGGGTCTCTCATGGGTACCGGGACCCAAGCACGGGGCCATCCTGTGCTGCTTTTCCCCGTACATTAGCAGGGAGCTAGACTGGAAGTGGAGCAGCTGAGACTTGAACTGGGACCCATGAGAAAGGCCAGCACTGCAGGATACCGCTTCGCCCATTAAGCCCTAGCACCAGTTAGGAGTTCATTTCCCTCGCTGAGACTCTCCCGCGCCCAGCGCACACGCTGCTGAGCTAGGTCCGGCAGATGCAGCATCACAGTGTCCATGTGCCCGGCGCAGTCTTCCCCAGCTCAGTGCGCCACTGCCCAGCGCCAGCTCCAGCTGCAAGTCCCTGCTACTTTACGATAGTTAGCCTGCAGCGTCATTGATATAATTCCTGTTACGGCTCTAAACTCAGCATTTCCAGGAATTTTTTACTGTCTTTTGTAAAATATTTTTATCAGAGTAGGGTTTGAGATTTCAGAACCACTTCTCCTACACAATTGTGTTTAATTGCAGTTGATGCTGATCAGGATCCTAAGCCTTGGCATCAGAAAGATACATTTTTCTGCTTTACTGTGAAAATTACAAATTTTGTTGCCAATTTAGACAAGAATTTTGTAATTTTGAACATTTAAACAGTATTAGATTTGATGATCACAAAGGAAAATCCAAAATGGTGACTGGGTAAAAGTTTTTGTGTCCCATATAACAAGGAGAAATCTGAAACCCAGTGGTCCAGGGCTAGTATTACTATGACTGCATCAGAAATCAGGTTCTTTTCTGTTCTACCTGCTGGTTTGTTTTTTTTTTAAAGTATCTATTTATTTATTTATTTTTATTTCCCCTACCCTCTCCCCAAATCACCTTCCTCTACTGAATTCCCCTATATTATTACTGTAACAGCTCTTCAGAAACAGTCACATGTTCATCATTGTGGGCATGGACAGTGGCAGAGAGTCCAGCCTCCCATTGTCAAGATACAGCTAATAGTTTCATTAGTAGTCCATCTTTGATCTGGGAGTAGAGATACACACTGCACTGCATCCTCACATCTGGACATGATGGTCTCCATTACACAGTTACCACACATCCCTCTTAAATGAAAAGCCATAATACAAAATCAGCAACAGGAAGAAAAATGGAAATTACAACACCATGAATTTCTCAAGGGGTTTTGATAGTTCAAAAGTCATCAATTACTGGTAAACTCGCCACTCCGATCATGATGAAATCTCTCCCGAATCCACTAGCTGCTATAGTCCATCTTAGTGTCGCCCTCTGCCCAGATCTTCACTGCCAATGATTGGCTGGGTTAGTTGATCAGTTTGTTCTGTCCTCCATCCTCTGCCATGGTACGAGGTGTCCTCTGGAGGCTCCGATGTATGCCCTATCCTCCATGGACATTTGGATGTGCTGTCCTCTGCTCCGGCTGAGTCACTCAGGAGGCCCAGCTCTGACACATCCACCCCCCAGTCAGCCCATGGAACCTGCAGTTCTCTCCATGGTGAGGGTTCTGAGTCCAGTGGTTCATTTGTAGGGAATCGCCCAAGACACCTCATCTGAGGCCATCCCAGACCTGATTTTTATGTGTGTTTGCCAGTATGGAGTGCAGCACAGTTCATCCCCCAAATCAGCCTATGCACACACTGGTAGTTGAATTGCTGAGTCAGTTTTGTCTCCAGCCCTGTGTTTTATGAAACCTGATGGGTGTTGGAGCCCAGCCTGATCCTGCCCACCACATACTCAGCTTTCACGTAAACCAGTGGGAGCTGCAGTCTAGTCAGAGCGACCCACAAAAACCCCCACCAGGTCCATCCCTGCCCTGCTACCCCTGCTTGCCCGTATGTACAGCAGACTAGTCTGGTCTGTCTCACATCCCATTCAGCTCTCATACATGTTGATGGGTATTGAAGCCAGTTCATCCCAACCAGCCCCACTATCCAGTCCACACTGGTGCCAGGGGGTGCCACCATCTGTCTAAACCATGCCTGCGCCTGACAGAATTTGGCCCCATGCCAGCATCTGCCAGCTGATGCTGCGGCAAAGCCTAATCAATCCACATTGACACTGGTTTATGCATTTACCACAAAAGTACAGTCAGCCTCGCCTGGCTTTTCCCTAATCCAACTCACATGTAAGCCATCAGATGTAGCCCTGCCTGTCCTGATCTGCCCCCATCCCAGCTCTCACACTCACCAGTGGGAGTAGTAGCCCGGCAGTGGAGCCTTCGCAGGCCCCTCACTGGGGCCATCCCTATTATGGTTGGGTGATATGGCCTAGTCTGGCACAGCCCCCTCACCTCAGCATTGCCAGTGGGTGCTGTAGCCTGGCCAGGCCAGGCCCACCCCCATTCCAACTCATGCTGGTGGGGGCTACAGCCTAGCCCAGTCCTGCCAGCTTCCAACTCTGGCCCTCATGTGGACTGGCTGGTATTGCGCCCTGAGCTGGCCTGACCCACACTCATTTCTGGCACTCGGATTTGCCAGTTGATAATATGGACTGACCCAGTCTGGCTGCCCCCGACCTGCACCAAATGTATGCAGGTGGGTACCATATTTTGGCCTGGTCTGGGTTGCTCCCTGTCTTGGTTCTTGCACTCACCTGCAGGGACTGTGTCCTGACAGGAGTTCCCCAGACTCCGCCATCTGGATCTCTCCAAATGCCAGATCTTGCGCACACTGGTGAGTCTGTGGGTCAGCCCTACTTAGTCCACCTCCTGTCCTAGCAGGAACAGTGGCCTTTCCTCACCAGCCCTCACCCATTCCATTCTTGTTTTTGGATGCTACAGCTCAGCCAAGCCTGGTCCATACCGAGACACAGCTCAAACATGGCTCAGCAGGGGCAAAGACCTGGCCTAACCCGTCCTATACCTACGTTGGTTCTCATGAGCACCAGTGGATGCTGCATTCTAGCCCAGTCTGGCGCGTCCCATATCCAGCCCACACACGTGCTGAGAAATTCAGCAGCTATATCCAGACCAGACCACAGCCCCCACCCTTTCCCTCGCGCTCTCCAATGGGGATCACAACCTGGCCAGGGCGTCCCCTTTGCTCCCCAGCCAGGCCTGCTCTGACCCGGCCTGGCATAGCCCCCTCTGTCTTAGCCTTTGCCTTCGGATGCTGTAGCCTGGGCTGAAGTAGTCAGCCCCCAGTCCCAGTTCTCACTGGCAGGTGCTGCAACCTGGCCCTGCTCAGTCTGTTCCCATCTCCAGCTCATCTGAACCAGTAGGTGTGATACCCTATCCCGGCATGACCTGCACTCCAGCCTGGTTTCTGCACTTGCCAGTGGGCTGAGATCTGCTTGGCCCTACCTGGTTCTCCCCCTTCCAAAACCAACCCATACACTCGCCAGTGGGTGGGGCGACCTTGCCCATCTTGCCTGACCCCTAGGTCTAGAGCACATGCTCACCAGTGGGAGCTATGGCCCAGTAGGAAAGGCTCCCAATTTTCCCACTCAGCCCACTCCCAGACCCAGAGCTCACATGCTCCAGCAGGTGCTAGGCCCTTGCCCGCATAGCCTGCCCCTCCAACTTGGCCTTTGTATGAGCTAGTGGATGTTGTGGGCCGGCCCACCCTACACCCTGTTTCAGAATGCACATGCAGGTGGTGCAGCTTGGACCTGCCCAGCCTATTCTCAGCTCCAGTACTCATGAGTGTTGGTGGGTTCCATGTTCACACCTCGCTCAGCCCAGAACCACCCCAACTCTTGAGCTAACCAGCGGGACTTGTATTTCCATAGGGTTGGGCCCACTTATCCCCTACAGAATCTACACCCGGGCTTGGTTCTCTCCTGTGCTGGTTAGTGTCATGGCCCTGCCTAATGTGACCTGTCCCTTGTTCCGATATTGAATCAGGTACTGGGATCTAGCTGTACTAGTCAGGCCCCCAGCCATATGTTTCGTGTGGTCCGGCGTGTGGTGGTCAGTGGTGCTCTGCGCTGACAAGTTCATCTCAGGACTCCCATGTTGGCTGGTGGATCAGGCTGACCCATAGATGTCCCAGTCTCTCTCCTCCATACCACCAGGTCTCCATCCCCTCACTTACCAACCCTGTTGTTAGGTGTCCCTCAGGATTCATTCCTCACTTACACATATGGTGTTCGTATCCATGGATATTCCTAGGCAATATTTCATCACTCCCAAGTCCCCAGAGCCCTTCAGCGGGCGGCCAGCAGGCAAAGCCCAGCACCGGACGGGCGTATTGGCCCTGGCGGAATAAAGATGGTGCTGACTACTTAAAAAGCAGCAGGGGGCGGGGGGAATGCTGCTTCCTCTGCTCTGAACAGCTGGACCCGCCCCACCTGCTGTTTTTAGACTTCTCTCAAGGTCACCTCACCACACAGAATGGTTGCTGAGGCCCCGTCTAGGAGGAAAGCAGTGTGTGCATCCTTAGCATACCCCTTCTGTAAGGCCTACCAACAACTCCACTTACTATCATCAGCATGACCAACCATAGCTGGAAAAGAGGCAGGGAAATTTAGGAGTGTTGTAGCATCTTGTGAAAACCTCAGTCTTGTGTGGCTACCATGTAAATATTGGAGGCCTTCCTCTAAGGACGCCATCTGTGGCGGCTGTAGCCAGCACTCTGGTGACTGCCTCCACCATTTTGTTGTTCTTTATCTGTGTATTGCAAGTAGCTGAACGGCAAGCAGGTGCTTCATCTCAGGCTGGAGATAGGAGAAGGAAAAACCCCGCACATCTCTTCTCATGTGTCAGGACACACAGAGTTGTTTAAGCAGATAAATGATTTAATTGCTTCCTTGCAACAGTGATGAGGGAAGGAGGTGAACAGCCTACCCTGTTTGTATTAGAGTGCGAACTTTCTAGTATTGCCAGAACCACTGTCATAGTCCTACTCCGAGATGCTCCCATCTTTCGAGTCTGTGTGCCTGACTCAGGCTGTCAAGCAAAATTATTTGGGAAAATTTTCCATAACTGTATCATATTTTGAGTCTTAACTTGGAAGACAGAAAATATACATGTAGACCTTCACTTGGAACTTAACTGTTTAATGATAAAAATGCTTATTCTAACAAGTTGTAATGTTCCCTATATACAAGAAATGGCTGGAATTTGAATCTTGACTTCTGATAAACTGAACTGTTGGGTTAATAGTAATAAACGCTTTCTCGTTTTATTCAAGTATAGGGGACATTGACTTGAAATAATACTAAGTTGTTATAAATGGACCAGTGAACCTCTTCTAGAAATACAGGCATTCTCTGCAAACATGATTTGAAACAAGGTAGTTGGCCTTCGAGTGTGAAGTGTTTATTTGAAAAGTACTTCATTTATTTTTGATATTGTTCTCTGCAAAGAATATACCTGTTCAATTAAACATTATTATTTAACTGTTATTCATCCATGAGTTTCTTTGTAGATGTATTAATGGGAAAATTGTAGCTTAGGTTGACTGTACTGTGCTATACAGATTTAAAGATGAAAATTTTTGTCAAATTAACCTTGCAGAAAATAGTACCTTAGTAAGGAAGAATGTATTTTGATGCTAAATGATACACTGTATCTTCTCCATAATGTATTGAAAGAATTAGATTGCTTATTCTTTCTTTGATTTTAGATCTATAATACCTATAATGGTGGCTTTTTGAAAAGGCTTAGCTAGTAAAACATCTTTACAATGGGAAAGTTTAGTATTGTTATTCCAACTTAGAAGGCAAACTGGCTTGTGGAATTCTGGGATCTTGGTGCTTGCTAGATTTAATGAAGCTATTGCAGACAGCTGAGAAGGAGTGGGCTTCTGCGTAGCCGCTGTCAAGTCCAGAGTCCCGGTGTATCGTGTGTGCCGCGGACGGGCCGAAGTCCTGGTACACCGTGTGTGCCGCGGACGGGCCGAAGTCCCGGTACACCGTGTGTGCGGCGGACGGGCCCGAGTCCCGGTGCATCGTGTGTGCGGCGGACGGGCCCGAGTCCCGGTGCATCGTGTGTGCGGCGGACGGGCCCGAGTCCCGGTGCATCGTGTGTGCCGCGGACGGGCCCGGAGTCCCGGTACACCGTGTGTGCGGCGGACGGGCCCGAGTCCCGGTGCATCGTGTGTGCCGCGGACGGGCCCGAGTCCCGGTACGCCGTGTGTGCGGCGGACGGGCCGAAGTCCCGGTGTATCGTGTGTGCCGCGGACGGGCCGAAGTCCCGGTACACCGTGTGTGCGGCGGACGGGCCCGGAGTCCCGGTACGCCGTGTGTGCGGCGGACGGGCCCGGAGTCCCGGTACACCGTGTGTGCGGCGGACGGGCCCGGAGTCCCGGTACACCGTGTGTGCCGTGGACGGGCCCGGAGTCCCGGTGCACCGTGTGTGCTGCGGCTGACTGAAGCGCTCTTCTTGCACAAAGGGTTGGAGGCTTGCTAGAGGTGCGCCGAGGCTGGGATCACGTGCTGCTGTAGCTGTGGCTTATTGATACTGTGTGTTCAGGAGACCTGTGGTTCAGTTCCTATTCCATGGAAAGTTAAGCTCGGAGTCTTGTCCTGTGACCTTTTGCAGGAATTGTTTTAAAATGAAGTGTAGTTTATGACGCAGGATGCATCACATTTTCAGAAATAAATAACTTAGGAACTAAACATGAATTTTAGGTCACACAAAAATAACACTTCTGAATAAATGATACCATTCGATTCAGAAACATCTAATGAAATCTGTCAACTCCTAGCCGAGATGCAGCAATAATTATTCTTAGCAAGCAAATGATAACACTTGTGCAGCTGAGTCTAGCGAACTTTTTAAATTTTTTCTGTTGAAAAGCAGTTAGACATCTAACTTTGAACATGTGTGCTTCTCCACAGTGTAGTCCAGATCCAGAGGTGATCATAGTGTGAATGTTAGTTTGAATTACTGCTCTGCACCTGCTACACTATATAATCTTGTTCCAGTTCACTGTAAAATGGGCATAAACAATGGTATACTAACTTTCACAACTCAAGTCAGTGAGTTCCAGTATTGTAAAGCATTCTGCGTGGTACCATCTCACAGTGTTGGAGTCTTTCACATCCGTTCTTCTGACACGTTCTGATGGCCACGGCCATCGGCGCACCAGTCCCCAGTGTTGCAGAACATTGCTGTCAAACTAAGCAGGTGGCTCTGCTCGCTTTTTTTTTTTTTTTTTTTGCCATGCATTTTTGGCAGTCACAGAACTGAGTCTTTGAGAAACATTTAAAGAACAAGTGTGTTCACTAGTTGGCCGATCACATTGGCTTCTCTGCGGCAGTTCAGAGGCTAGGGGATGCCCCTTCCGCTGCTCCGTCCTTCTGCCTGACTGCCCTGTTCGTGCTGGACCCCTGGGCGCCTGTGGGAGGTCACAGGCACCTTTCTCTTGGGAAGAAGCTCCATCAGGAAGCTCTCTGAAGGGGGTAAAGAGTATAGCAAATGAGGAAAGCGAATCTTAACCTGATTTTGAGAAAACCAATTTTTTGACATTTCAGAACCAATTAACGTATTTGTTTTGACCTGTAACACACGCACACATGATTTTATGCAGAATTTTTTAAAACTTGGACCCAATACCATAGCCTAGTTGCTAAAGTCCTCGCCTCGCATGCACTGAGTTCCCATATGGGCAGGCAGTGGTTCGTATCCCAGCAGCCCCACTTTCTGTCTAGCTTTCTTCTTGTGGCCTGGGAAAGCAGTCGAGGACGACCCAAAGCTTAGGGACTCTGCACCCATGTGGGAGACCTGGAAGGGGGTTTCTGGCTCCTGGCTTCGAATTGGCTCGATTGTTGGAGAGCAAATCAGTGGAGGGAAGATCTTCCTCTCTGTGTATCTGAGTTTCCAATAAAACAAGTAAATCTTAAAAAAAAAAATCTTTAAAACTTGAGTAAATGTCTAGGTTTTTTTTAATTATGGACTTAGGAAGTGAGCTTGATGCTACTAAAGTCTGAAGATGAACTGATATTTTTAGAGGACATGATATAAGAAGCTGTCTGTGGAATTGAAAGGTATATGTGAGCTTTTAGAGTATGTGTACTGTTTACAAGAGAAGCAGAGTATAAGTTGGACAGTTTTGTGGGTGCTCTGAAGAACTAGGGAACAGGAGGAGCTGAGAAGCACACACAACAGAGCAGTGTGTGGTGTGGAGGTAAAACCTGGTGTTCCTCTCACCTAGCCACTCTTTCCAGCTCTGTGTCCGCAGGCCCTTGGCCTCTGCTTCACATTCTGATGGGATTTTCTTTGGCTGCAAGGAAGTCCAGTGGTGGCTATGGCCCAAGCATCATCTTTCCCTGTCTTGACATCATTAATGTAAAATGCAGTTGTATCTTCTTCCTTGCTTAGACCCATAATATGGTGTATAAATGATGGAAGGAAGTTATTGGATTGGTCCTTAAAAGTGTTTTAGCCAAAGACCATTACTCCAAAGACGCAAAAAATTCTATTCAGTTGAAGATGTTGTAAACCAATTCTTGCATGTCCCAAATTAATATAAAATCATTATATCCCCATGTGTTATGGAACCCAGGAAAACTTCAAAAATGAGACAGATTCTAAGGAAGGTATCCCAGGATATAGGCCACGTCTCTTCTTTATGAAGACTTGTGCTTCCGTTGATTGTGATCTGTGAGAAGCCTTCAAAACCATCAAGAGAATTACATATTATTTAAAAAGTGGCAAAAACATTTTGCTCCAAAATGAACTTTTTCTTGTTGTTTTGTTTTTGTTGACTCGGGAAGTTCCCACTTCTTTGGAAGTCAGGGTAGAGTTGGTGACTTCGTGTGCAGGTTTGGTCTGAATTCTGAATGTTACTCTCCAGCTGTTTAACATTAGATATGTTTATACAAACTGAAATGAAGATGATGAAAGTTGGTTACAAACTTAGTGGGAGGATTTGAGCTCTTACGTGTAAACTGACATCCTTTATAAGTGCTTAGTGAATCGTAATTGTTAGAATGTTATCAGAACTCGATACTGTCATACAAGGCACTTGTAGGAATACACCTAAAAAAACCCTGACAGAGGAGACAGCAGCGTGGAGCCCAGTGTTCATTGCAGCATGGTCAGTAACTGCAGAAACATGGAAGCAACCTAAATGCCCATCAGCAGAGGGCTGGGTAAAGACATTGGCTCATCTACTCCATGGAATGCTACGCAACTATTTAAAAACAATGGAATACAATTGCTTATGACCAAATAGGCCTAACTGGAGATCATTATGCTAAGGGAAATGAGCCAGTCCCAAAAGGTCAGATAGCATATGTTTGCTCTAATATAACAGACATTAAAATACAACAACAACAACAACAAAAGGAGAACAAATAAGCACATAGAACCCCACAATCGAAGGATATAAGAGAGAAGAGAATACCAGAAATCAAGGAAAACCAATGGAATGCATTTCTGCAAAAGAACGCAGGTAGACATGTATCTAATTGTAAGAGATTTTGCTTGGATGAGGCTCGATGTTAGCATGGCCAGGGGAAGTTTAGCATATCATCCCAGGGAATGGCTCTTTCCTGTTTCAACTCACAGTAATATGATGTCACATCCAAGGATTTTACCTGTGAATTTTTACCATTTTGCACTTCTTAGTTATTTGTATGTATTGTAAGATAATTCATTAGTTATCCATGAGACACTGATTGATTGTCATCACCTAAGATTGTTAATGTCCCTTTGATCACTGTTATTGCTACTGCCCAGAAGTAATGATGATTTAGTCCTTATTGTGCTTTCATTAGTGCCACAGGAGACACATGCTGGCATCTATTCCTGTGTGAGGATTCTGGACTCTCTTTCACGACCCTCGGGTCACACCGATGCCTTTGTTACATATTCGTTACCTTCATGTGGATGAAGGCTCACTGCTCGTCTCCCCATGCTGGACTGTGCACACTGGCTCCATAGCTAGGGCATTTATCATGGAAGTGTGGCGGAAGTTAATACGTGCATAGGGGAAGCAGAATGTGTTCATGCATGCTGTTCAAGGATGCACTCCCAGCAAAATGACTGATAATGTCCTGACAGCTGGATGTTGGACCCCCCCCCAACATTGTCCATACCTGCATTGTTGGGAGCCACCTCAGGGGCAGCATGCTGGACTATTGAGTGCTCGCGACAGACCCCTGTGAGAAAGCTAAAGGGAAATCAGTGGGGAGGGGGAGGGGAAGGCTCAGTGCCTAGTAAACTGTGTCAGAAAACAAAATAATAATAATGGTTAAAAAGGGATTGATAAGATGGACATAACCTGTTTTTTTTCCCAAGCCATTCATCACAGGCTGAAATTATGTGTTAATATCAGTGATTTACATAATTTTATAAATGAGGGATCTACTTCAGTTGTAACAATAGCTATGTGCTGGTGTGCCTGGCACTGATGTAGGCAGCGTGGGTACTGTGTGTTAGGAGAGCCTGTGGGTTTATACAGAATGTGTCTAATACCTGGGATGAGGCCCAGCACAGCTCTGCAGGGCCTTCCCAGTGGGAAGACTTGATCTTAACATACATCTAACCTTACTGTCGGTTCCTCTCTTTGTAAAAGTGCATAAATAGAAACTTAATCTGGAAGTCTACAAACACTGATACCTGTCTTGGATCATTTCATTAGTTCATTAACTTTTCCGCACCTTTTTAATTTGTCTTTGCTCTTTTACATGCCAGTCAGGGCAGTACGAAATGAATTAATGATACATACATAGGTCTGACTCAGACCTTTAACTTGCGTAAGAGGTCGTTGTGGTGTAGAGCCAAAGAAGGAGATGGTTTCCTTTGAGGATGAACATTCATCTCTGCCTGCCAAGCATAGGTTCTTTTCGTCTTTCTGTTTAGTTTAGAAAATAAATTGGTTTAAAGTGTTGGTAAAGTCCTGCGTGTGTGTGTGTGTGCCTGTGTGTATTTGAAATTTATAAACGGAAACCCACACTTCTGTTGTTGATGAATTGAAAGGACAGATCTTATCAGCCTTATTGTAATTTTAATCTTAAATAGTAGCCATTATAATTGCAAGAACTATGTAGAAGTAGAAAACCTTCTTCATTTTTTAAAACTTACTCTTATTTATTAAGAAAGGAGGGTTTTACAGGAAGAAAGGGAGAGACACGGAGAGAGAGCTCCATTTCCTGGTTCACTCCCCAACAGGCCGCAACAGCCAGAGCTGAGCTGCTGTGAAGCTGGGAGCCAGGAGCTTCTTCCCAGTCTCCCACACAGGTGCAGGAGCCGGAGGATTTAGGCCGTTCTCCGCTGGCTGTTCAGGCTGTAAGCAGAGTGCTGGATGGGAAGTGGAGTAGACAGGAACAGGAACCACCGCCCATATGGAATGCCAGCGTCCACAAGGGAAGCTGGCACTAACAGACGAAAGATTAGCTGGCTGTGCCATTGTACTGGCCCTGTTACTTTTCTTTTCTTTTCTTTTCTTATTTTTTAAGATCTATGTATCTATTTGTTTGAAAGGTAGAGTGACAGAGAGATCCAGAAGCTACTGGTTCATTCCTTAGTCGGCCTCAGTGTTCTGCCAGAGCTGGGCCAAGCTGATGCCAGGAATCTGGAATTGTGGCCAGGCCTCGCACATGGTGCCAAGCACTGGAACGCCTGGGCCAGGCGTGCTAGCACCAGTATGGGGTGCTAGCGTCACAGCCTGCCTCACCTGCAAATGCCCGCCATGCCATGCTTGGTTAGTTTTATGAGCTATGTAGCTATATATTTGCTGTTGCATCTCTGTGCCTACTGAGGCAGTACTAGAGTTCGTATGATTTGTAGGAGCATTATTAGATGCTAATCTGTGTGGTTGTTTGGGGGAAAGTAAATTCTTTATTTTGGCAGATTTTGTTGCTCTTGTTTGTGTTTAGTTTATAGGAAAATATGGCTGTTGGTCTTTCTGTCTTGTTTAGAAACTAAATTAAACTCTTGGTGAAGTCCTGTGTGTATTTGAAATTTATAAAGAGAAACCCACACTTCCATCATCAGTGGAATCGAAAGGGTTTTACTTATTGCACAGTATATTAATGTTCATAAGGTTTTTGTAGAATTATTCCAGTTACATAAAATTTTCAAAAATTATATTGTCTTCCAATATTTCATATTGCCCTAGGTGAAATATATATATGTGTGTGTGTGTGTGTGTGTGTATGTGTGCGTGTGTGTGTTGAGCTAACTAGCCTTTGACACTGAGGATATTAAATAACTAGAGCTAGGATTCTAACAAGTAACTCTTCAACAAATAGAGTTATTTTTATGAATTCTGTGTGTCCTTTAATTCAGTGAAAAATGAATTATATAAAGTGTGTTCTGTAAGAACGTATGTGCATTTGAACTTGTAGTCCTCACACACTTGCATAGACATGCAGAGCGCGTGGGTCGGTGTCTGGGTCGGCGCCCTCGGGGACTTCCCCTGTGAACTGGAGGGCAGAGAGGAGCTTCTCCACAATCCAGATGACACATTGCTCTGCGTGGAGTGTAGACTCCGTCAGCACTGCTTGCTGATTAATCAGATGGACTGACTGCATCCCTGCTAGAGAGACGGGAGCAATCTGTGTAATAAATGTTTTTGTGGAGGTGATGATTTCAGATGGTTTGTGTGTGCTTGGACAGGCATGTGCACTCACGCCTTTGCCATGTATTTGCCGAACAGAACTAGCTGTATTCAGTAAGTCGTAAATATTGTTGTTATAAAGACTTATGATAATCTTTATTCTGTACTTAGATATAATTGTGAGAATGTATTTAAAGAATAAAATACAGAACAGAATAGTTAAGTTTTTATGGCTTCCATTGAAAATTTAGCTGGCTTCTTTGTGGGATTATTGGTGATTTACTCTCATTTGTACGCTTTTTGGCTCATTGAATGATAGATCTAACAGGATGACATGCTTTCATCAAAGCTTATATTAATAATTTACAATTTTTATTGCAGCTAGAACGAGTAAATCTGTCTGCAGCGCAGACTCTGAGAGCTGCTTTCATTAAGGTAAGATGCAAATAACTTATTATGATTTAAATGTACATTATACATAAGCCTAAGTACATTATGGTGATTGCAAACTTCTTTCAATGAAAAACGTTTTAGCCTCCTTTTTCTGTAAAGCTTAAAATACTTGCAGAAGGAAAGCTAGAACAATAATTCCTTGACATTCTTATTCTCAGCCCTGTGTGCTTTTGAAACTGACCTCTTCAGATTGTAGCCCTCTTATTAACTTTAGGGCATATTTTTCAGTCCTTTTAACCAATTATTTGATTTGTTAAAAATTTATGTGTAGGGCCCCAGTTCAGTAGCATAGTGACTATAGTCCTCACCTTCCATGTGCCGGGATCCCATATGGGCGCCGGTTCTATCCCGGCAGCTCCACTTCCCATCCAGCTCCCTGCTTGTGGCCTGGGAAAGCAGTCAAGGACGGCCCAAAGCCTTGGGAACCTGCACCTGCATGGGAGACCCGGAAGAAGCTCCTGGCTTTGGATCTGCTCAGCTCTGGCCATTGCAGCAACGTGGGGAGTGGACTCCAGTGGACAGAAGATCCTCCATTCTGTCTCTCCTGTTCTGTAAATCTGACTTTCCAATAAAAATAGTTTTTTTCAAAAGAAATATTACGTGTAAACTTACAGCTTGAAGAGATAGTCTTCATACTATTTAATTATTGAACATAAATTAAGGTTTTAAGTGGGAAAATAATACCCCATATGTGACAGATTAAGAATACTTAGGTAAGCTCAACTAAATGTTTTCATTATTTTGGACCTGAGTTGTTTAGTCAGTTATCACTAGTGTTATAGTTTAGCACTTAAAATATAACTACTTCAAATGAGTCCTAAAGATATGTTGTAAGTATAAAATATATGCCTATTTTGATGACTTTTTAATAAGTAATAAACATTTCATATTAATCATTTCTGAAATAACTTTTTAGATATTCTATTAAAACATTCTCATTGCTTTTTTGTCTCTTAGAATTTAAGTATATATTGGGATCGGCAGCGTGGCCTAGTGGCTAGGTCCTCGCCTTGATCCCATATGGCCGCTGGTTCTGGTCCCGGCAGCTCCACTTCCTCTCCATCTCTCCTCCTCTCAGTATATCTGACTTTGTAATAAAAATAAAATAAATCTTTAAGTAAAAAAAAAAAAAAGAATTTAAGTGTATAGGTAGCTCATTTTTGTATTCACATTATGTGTGTATTGAATATCTCCGCTCTGCAGAGGTTGCTATAAATCTGTGTGCTTTAGTGTAAATTGCATGATTGCTTTCCTCCTCAAACATGTACAAATGTGCTCAAAACTTTATTATTTACTTCACATTTGTTCTCATCAATAACTACGATAATTTCTTATTTTTAAGATAATATGTTTGTAGAATAAATGTATAGTATTATTGAAGTTGAACCTGTAAGTCCATTCAAGTTTGATTTCTTTTTATTGCATAAAAGATAACATCTCTAATGCAGTTGCTTAACTGGTAGTGTGGGAATGCACTAGGCACCTGTCGTATAGCAACACAACGATTTAAATGCTGTACATTGTAATAAAGCTGTTTTAATGTTCTAGTAACTTGCAGTGCATTTGTACACATACACATTAACCATTAGCATTCTTACAGAGCTTCTCAAAGAAGAATAGGGTCATTTTTATCAGAGGCAGAGAAGAAGGGAGAAAGATAGAGGCTGGCTAATGGGAATAGGGGCTTAGATAGGGGAAGTGACTTCTTATGTCCTGTACCACGGAAGCTTAACTCTGGGTGACAATTAGTTGAATAATTTAGAATAGTATAGAGGAGTTTGTTTCTAACAAGACCAAGAAATGATAAATATTTGAAGTGATGACTATACGTTACACTGATCTGATTATTAAAAGTGCGTTTATGTATTAAAATATGGCGCTGCCCCACAATTACATGCTATTATTACGTGTCGATTAAAAATTTAGAAATTAAAGGGAAATAATGTTCTGCTGAATCATTGGACTAACAGAACTAATGATTACACTGCAATGACCTTGTGCTTTTCCTTTGGGTTGTCCGTGTAAGATTCAAATGACACATGGGGTTATTAGGGAAACACGATAGTGCCGTGCCGTAAGCAGGGCTGTGGCATTGGCATTGGCTCTACCAGTGTGTTATCTTTTACACACTGCTGTATTGGTAAGGCAGTTGCCAGTTTCACAGCTTTGCTGGTACCAGGAACAGAAAGAAATTTATCCTCTGAGCATTCATAAGGAGCACCCTGTTGAGGCCCCGGTCTGTGCAATGATACTCATAAGTGATAAAATGCGAGGCTTATTATCACCACCAGCACTGCTGCTATCCTGGCATGTAAGCTGATGTGCGGTTGTCTGACTGTGAAAGAGCGAATTAGAACGTAGGTGAGGGTTTGTGTGGTGTTTTCGTTCTGTTTTTTGGAAGAAGACAAATTAGTTTGGATTGGTTTGTTTATCACTATCATGAGATTTCAAATGATTGTGTGAGAGGACATGGCATTGAAAAGCTGAAGGTTTTTAGTTCTTTGAACTGTGAATTATTTAAAATGATAAAGTTCATGCAGCTACAAGCTCTTGTCTCTCCAGCTCTTGGGCCGTCTACAACAGTGATTTGTATCCAACTTTACTTTGTTAGGTAGAGAAAGTAATGCCCTGAAGAATTTTTCCCAAGGGAAAAACAAAGCAGTGCTGCTCATTATATCCTTGCGGATCCATTTCCCGCGTCACTCCTTGCCACCGTCGCCCCTCTGGCATCCCTCTGACTTGTTGGCCTGTTTCTTGAGACACTGATTCTTAACAGTGGGTGTTGCTGCTGCTTTTTGGGGTGTTTTTTTCTCTTACAACTGGAGACTCACAAGAATTAGATACCCATCGAGGTCAAGGTTGTGTCCTGAGAGAAGATCAGGAGGTGTGAGTGCATGATTAGAGTCTCTGATTTAAAAACAGATCTATTTCTCGATCAGAGATACTGAGTTGATTTAAACTTTTAAAGTAAGAAGTAGCTTAAGCAGAACTTGTGCCACAAGATACTAAGACTGCTCTTTCTAAACTGTGTCCTCGGGCTCAAGCTGGCATCAGAGACACTGTAGAATTTATAGTCATACAGTCAGTGTCCTTAGCTTTTGTTTTATGCTGCATGAGCTGCTAGCTTGAAGTAATTTGATTTTCTTTGAAGCTGGACTTTGGATCCCTGCAGTGATGAAAAGAAAGTGCCACAGGAAAAGCATTGTGTAAGAGGAAATGAGCGTGGCAGGGACCAATCTAAATTCAACATTTGGAAAATTGTACAGTGCCCGATAGATACATATTCTATAAATAAGTAATTCTATTGCCTCTTAAAATGAAATGAAATACTTTCCGATGTGTGTGTGTGTTTCCTTCTAGGACTTTTCTTTGGTTTGACCCTGACTGCTTACTAACAGCGCTGTTAGGTACACTGTCTTCTTCACTGTTGTTTGGTTTTTGTCTTTTTTTTTTTTTTAAGATTGATTTATTTTTATTGGAAAGACAGATATATAGAGAGGAGGAGACACAGAGAGGAAGATCTTCCGTCCGATGATTCACTCCCCAAGTGGTCACAGTGACCAGAGCTGAGCCAATCCGAAGCCAGGAGCCAGGAGCTTCTTCCGGGTCTCCCACAGGGGTGTAGGGTCCCAAGGCTTTGGGCCGTCCTCGACTGGTTTCCCAAGCCACAGGCAGGGAGCTGGGTGGGAAGCAGGGCCTCTGGAATTAAAACCAGCGCCCATATGGGATCCCGGTGTGTTCAAGGCGAGGACTTTAACCGCCAGGCTACTGCACTGGGCCCATTGTTGTTTTGTTTTACCATTGAGCCAAATTCTGGCATTTCCTACAAAGAGTGCTCCTCTGCTTCCAAGGTAATTGACCACTTAGGTAGTTTGAATGCAGCCTATGCAAGAGAAGCCATGGTCATGAGTGACCACACTGTATGTGATTTATGGCATTTCACCAACTTTCTAGTCCTACATCTTAGTCCACATTTGACTAACATTCTTTAAAAGGCCCTCTTTCTTTGTTTTTTGAGATAGATTTTATCTTAAATATACCCTTAGATGGAAAAATGAGAGATCGTGAAAGGCAATCACCCATCAGAATACTTCCCTTAACAGCACCTCACAGCGGTTACAGTGGCTGGAGGCTGAGATAGGTGTGTGTATTTTCTTTCCCCATTTCATTCCATAATGTTCAGTTTTTCATACTTAGATTTAATGAGAAGCAGCGTGTTAGAGTGGAAGGAGCCCCAGAACAGGAAGCCTGTGTCGGCCATGATCGTGAGTCGGAGAGGAAGCAGATTGACTGTGCTTGACACAGAAAGAAGCAACAAAGATCGCTATCTGATTAAAAGCAGAAGTTGTGTTTCTGCGTGCTGATTGATTAGAATGAAGAAAAAAAGGGAAATTATCAGGATAATGATTAAAACTGAAAGCCTATCAAATGATAATCTTGTCTGGTTACATATTTTAAAAGACAATAACAAAGTAGGCCAGAATTAGTGAAGAAAAAGAGAAACTGAAAATCAACTTTTGTCAAATCAGAACTCTTGGTTCTCGGTCTTGAAAGACTAGAAAAGTCCAGTGTCCCAGGGAATCTGAATCACAGTTGAACCAGTGCAAGCTCAGCCCAGAAATAGAAACAGAAACAGCCCAGAAAATAGTAGAAGGGTTAATGATCATTCTACAAGCAAATGAAGGAAGTAAACTTCTGTGAAAATAAAACGAAATGAAAATGATTGTGTGGAGAAATAGTTAAAGGATTGCATAGTACCAATCAAATCTGTAGAAAAATGCCATGTTTTCAGTTCTCTCGTACAAGAGATGGAGAACTCTATCTCTCACTATCGCCAGCACTGGGCCAGAAGCCTCCGGTCTTTTTCAAAGTTGGCTGAAGCTGTAGTTGGGCCATTGTCTGCTGCTTTCCCAGGCCTGCAGCAAGGAGCCATATCTGACCTGGCACCCCACTCACCTGAGATGCTGGTGGGATAGGCAGGGCAGCACCTTCACCCCTACACCATGCTGGCCCCTGAGAAGAGCACTTTGTGGATTGCCAAGATACATATAATCTTTATTTCTTTGTAGCTAGTTCAAATGTGTTAAATCTAACAAGAAAAATAAATACTAAATATTTTGTCTTGAAATGGAAAATGGAACCAAGGTCATGGTAGCAACTAAGTGAGTGTGTGAGCTCGAGCAGAGCGAAGTGGATGGCGTCATGACAGCTGCTGTCCAGTGTCCGTCCTTGCAAGTGGTCTGCAAGTCTGGCCATTTCTAAATGTTCACACTGGACTGTACCGTGCAGCTCTATGTCTACTCCAGAACTAACTTTCTCTTTCTCATAGGCTGAAAAGGAAAATCCGGGTCTCACACAAGACATTATTATGAAGATTTTAGAGAAGAAAAGCGTAGATGTTAACTTCACCGAGTCCCTTCTTCGGATGGCAGCTGACGACGTCGAAGGTATCATGGAGAGCCTTGCTTGTCTGTACGGTTGTCGACGGTCACCTCCTATACATCTGCCAGCCACTGTCTTCCCTCCTTTGCTTGTCTGTACGGTTGTCGAAGGTCACCTATACGTCTGCCGGCCACTGTGTCTTCCCTTCCTTGCTTGTCTGTACGGCTGTCGAAGGTCACCTATACGTCTGCCGGCCACTGTGTCTTCCCTTCCTTGCTTGTCTGTACGGCTGTCGAAGGTCACCTCCTATACATCTGCCGGCCACTGTCTTCCCTTCCTTGCTTGTCTGTACGGCTGTCGAAGGTCACCTGTACATCTGCCGGCCACTGTCTTCCCTTCCTTGCTCACCTTCCGCCTTTCCACTCACACGTTTTAAGGTAGAAAAAAAGCTGGTATTTCAGCCAAGTCTAGAATTTATGTAAAAAAAAAAAAGGCCCACTGTAGTTACTCAGACAGTTAGATCTAGCCTTAGTGAATTCTGAGCAAGCCTCTTCCCAAAATTGCTTGCTGTGATCCTAGCCATTCTGTTAGGTATGTAGTGACCTTTTCGAAGTTGAGCTAGTCATTGAAGAGCCAGAACAAGAGCCTTCCCTCCGCGGCAGCAGAAGGTAGAACCAGGAACCGAGCGTTAAGCCCTGCTACTCCCTCAGTGTAGAAGATGGCCTTCTGGGGCTGTCCGTCCCTCCCTGTTAGCAAACGAGATTTCAAGAATATGCTACTTCAACTTGTTTATGGAAAATGGAATGAAAATGCATGTTTATTTTGATACAGAGCAGTGTTTCGGTACAAAGTAATTTTTTATCATAATATATGGGAAGTGTATATTATGAAAAACTTTTACATGCATTTCAGAAGTTTTTAACACCAAAATAAATTCATATTTTAAATTTCAGTTTTCCATAAACTTTTTGAATTGTGTTTGTATGTTGCCTTTGCATAATTTATGAGTATCCCTACATTTGTGAAATGCTGTCTTAGCACACTGCTGTATGTATTAAGGCGCCCTTCCTAATGATTTTTTAAGAATATTGTGCACTTTACATTCATTTCAAGGTGAAAGTGTTTAGTTTCTGATCAGTGCAGCTGGAGCAAGCACTGATGTTTCTAGACTGAGGTGAATTCTAATAAATTTTACTTTCAACAGCTTTGTGTTTCCCGGTGCCCTCACCTCTCCCCTCCCGTCCCCTTACGACCATCCATTGGGGAGTCTTACACTGGAACTTAGCTGGGAATCCTGGTGATTTCTGTTTCTTTTTTGGTTTTGTCAGAGTATATGATTGAGCGGCCAGAGCCAGAATTCCAGGACCTAAATGAAAAGGCACGGGCACTGAAGCAGATTCTCAGTAAGATCCCAGACGAGATTAATGACAGAGTGAGGTTTCTGCAGACAATCAAGTGAGTGATTTTTTTGTTGTTGTTTGTAAAAGTACACCATGAGATCCACTGATTTTAGATGCTTTTCATTAAGTGAATGTAGTTTGAACTAAAAGAGATGGAAAAATCATAAAATTAAAATGAGAAGTAAATCAGGTTGATAACAAGATAACAAAGTTTTATTTCAGAAATGGCATAAGTTAAGTAATGTAAACTAACTTTGGACCTCCAAACCCTTGTCTTTGATGTAACTTTGGGATGTGCCTGGAGCCAGGAGGCTGGCTGTTAACAGTAAAGAGGGCTCGCCCCGTGCAGTGGTTGTCAGAGCAGAAGTTTCTATAAAGGAAAATAGGTCTTTTCCTGGACAAGACTGCATTGTATGTGTTAACTTGCAGAAACCTAAGGAAACTCTTTTGGGGACCAGAAACCTAACAGTTGTTTTCTAGAAATAGAATGCTTTGAAATTCACTCTGGGGATTAGCCCTCGTCCTTCACAGCCCAGAAGCAGGAGCGTGGACACAGGGACAGGTACCAAGGGTGTTCAGTTCACTCCTGTACGAACACTCCAGCTTCCCTGAGTGCTTTCAGGGTATACTGCTGAGACAGTTTTCTTACTCATCTTGCGTGGTTGAAGTAGACATGTTTGGCCCATGGAGGGATGAATTGTCAGTGATCCCACTTGGTTGCTCAGACAGTGTATATGAAGATGTGACGTTTGGAGTGAACCTTTGGGGCACTGCCCGCACACTCGGTCTAAGTGCCTGGGCTGTCATCCCAGTTGCACCCTGACGCATTCCCTGGGAGATAGCGAGGGCTGGCTGCATGTTCACCTCAGAGCTCTGGCCTGACCAGCCCCTGCGCCTTGCACGTTTGCAATCTCCGTTTCTCCCTTTCATATATATATGATTTTCAACAGATTTTGCTCCAGGTCACTGAAGCAGAGGTTTATAGAACCAGTATCAGGTTAATAATTACAGCAGCCACTTAAAGAAACATACATGCTAAGCATTCTTTTTGATACTTTATGTGAGCTTCTGTAAGAAAATTAGGAAATTAGATCACTTTTGGGATCACAGAACTGCCTAGTGATGGAGTTGGATTTGATCCCCGGGGTTCTTGTGCCTTGCTGCTCTTTCCACTCACAGATGATGATGTTGATCATGTCTGATGGTTGAAAGAGCGGCAAAGTCCTTTTTTTTCTTTTTAAATAGCACAATGCTGTTTAGGTAAGAAAGATGAGTCGGCCAAACCTGGCTTTCTCTCAGTGACACTCTGGGGATTTCCATTGAACCTTCTGTATTTTTTTTTCTTTTACAAAACCTTTGTTCTTAACAGCCGCATAAATATCAACAAGGGCTTTATGGGAGTCTTGTCTCATTTCTAAGGAAATGTTAGTAACATGTCAGTTGTACTTTCTGGAGTCAGCACAAATGGACAGGGTAATGATGAAGAAAATTTATTTTCTTAAAAGGGCTAATTTGCTAAGGGTGTTGATGTGTATTTTATTTCTGAGATTAAAATTCATCCATGTATAAATAGTAAAAATAGCTAAGGTGTAATTTTGTCATGATATGTTAGTGCATTCATACATGTTTTTATCACTGTTAATTCTTCACAAAGTAATGGATAAAATTGTACCAGAAAACAAAATGGCTTGTCCTTAGGCGCATACTTAAGAAAGTTCTTGGAAAATAGAAACAAGGTCAGTTTAAAGCCCAGCGCTCGGTGAAGCAGTTAGATCGCATCCTTTTGCTGGAATTTCTGGATTCTGGTCCCAGCTCTGCTTCCGCTCCCGCTCCCGCTCTCTGCTGCTGTGCGTGGCCCCTGGGGTTCCCATGCAGTTTGAGGCTTCCACCTGACCCACTCCACGCTGGCCAGGGCGTTTGGGGAGTGAACCATTATGGAAAATTAGTGTGTCCATACATATTCATCAGTTTCCTGTCTCTCTCCATTTCAAGTGAATAGAAACTTCTTCTTCAAAGTTTATTTTCGTGCCATAAATTTTGAATTATATGCAGGGTTTTTTTATATATGCATTTCTCTTATTGTTTCAGATCTCTTATATGTAGATTTCAAAATATTTTGCATAAAAATACATTTTAATGAATTTTTTGAAGTTTTCTCATACTTAGTTTCATTTATTTTAGCAGCATTTTTAAATAAGTAAATATTTTCAAATAAATAAATAAAAAGATCACACATCTGCTACCCCAGGTATTTTTTACACAGGTAACACTAACAGATAATAAATATTCATACTTATTTTGATATCTTGTCAGAATTAAATTTGAATTTTCATTCCAGTGTTTAATTGTGTGAGCTTGGGTATAATTTGCTTTGCTTCTGACATTCTATGTGTCTCTGAAAATGAGGGACAATATTTGGGAGAGTTCAAGTGTTGTACTAAGTCTGCATTGAACCTAGCAGTGTGCCAACACCTGAGCACTGTGGGTTAGTAGATTTGTGTAATGGATATTTCTGATTACAGCTGAGCTACGTGCATGTTTTATTAAATTGATTTTTCTTTAGTCAGTGTGTCCCAGTTTGTCGTAACTGGTGAACACTGGTGGTTATTAATAGTAAAAGCCCCATATTTATATATTTACTCTTTGCAGTCTAATTTTGTCTGTTTTGTCAAGTATCCCGAGGGTTTATTTGTTTCAAGTTAGTCCTTTTCCTGATGGCTTCAGAGTATCCTTTCCAGAGCTGCACAGTCTCGATCAGGTTAGCTGGGAAAGAAACAGTGCATCACGCAGTCACTTCAGCTTTGCTCTTCAGTGCACTTGGTCATAAGATGAGTGCTTACATTTTGTCTGATGTGTTCAGTGTGTTTTTCCTCAAAGTTGCCCTGATGTATAGCTGCGAGTCACCAGACTCCTTTCCATCCTAGTCATTTTGTCTGTCCCTTATCACGGAACCAGCTGATCCAAACTGCCTGCAGAATTCCATGGTAGCTATTTTATCTAAACTTTCTCTGTTTAATGTACTTTTTGTTGTTCTGAAATGTTATCTTATAAGAAATAAACTCAGGTAATTAACAGAATTTAGCTTTGTCTAGATGTTGGTGCCATGAGTAAACATTTCTCTATACATACAAATGACATAATATTTGTCATAAATTATTTTTAGAGAACATTTTTCAGCAGTTTAATATGTCATTGAGAGTGCAAATAGAAGGCCGGACTTAGGGATAAATGGCCTTGATCAGTACAGTGTTCATTTGAAATCCTTTGCTGAGAAGATATCAGATCTTAGCTCCAGGTTCCGAAGCAACAGTAGCTTTCAAACTTGGCTGATCAACAGTCATTTGCAGAGTTTTTTTCTGTTTTATTTTGTTTCTCCCCTCCCGTTTTATTAATAGCTAGAGGCAGCTGTGGGGCCTGCAGTGCCTTCCTCTGCTCCCGCGGCCGGTAGGATCCGGCGGTCCCCACTGTGCACACAGCACATGCTGCGCTCCTCGGGCAGGCCTGCAGCAGCTCTCAGGATCGTTTGTAGCAGGATTTGAAAGTGTGCTTTAGTGTGAAGCCTTGCCTAAGGAGCCTACTTTGCTGGCGACTGGTTTTTCTTCCATTATATTCTATTTTGCATAGCTCAAGTCGCAGTTTTTCTCAGACAGTGGATGGTCATGGTGACACTGTTGTATTAAGCAGTTACAGGTTTGTAATCGTAGCAGTGCAGAGGATTCAGCTTGCTTGGAAATGAAAGTAACAGCATGTGACTTGCAGGTGCTGTTACCAAGCTAAATATAAAACAAAATAAAACGGAGTGGACAAGGTGGTGTGTTTATATGAAATTGATTGTACTGTTTCAATGTGCAAAATATTTTAGCCTAATGTCAGTGTTTGATTTGGTAAAATTCACTAGGCTACTAAGAAAATATTTATTGAAATAATTAATGAAGTTGTCACTACTTCATAGTAGACCAAACTGTTGTTTAATACCAATTGTTAAAGGTCTGCAATTCTTAGAATTTTACACGTTTATTAACTGGGAGGTTGCCAGGAAACATGCAAAGGCACACAGATATCTTGACGTTGCACTGTTTGTGTTTGAATAAAATGGAATCTTTTTGGAATGGGATTATTGCAACCTGACATTTGTCATTAAAATATCCTAATGGAAGGTTATGCTTGAGATGGCCTCAATTGCTGTCCGGCTCTTTCATGCCCTTGCACCTAACTTTGCAGTGGAACAGTTTCTGTAATGACTTAACAGCTGGAATAGATGCAAAGAAAAAGAAGGCTTGATTTAGACTAAAGGTAGAGAATTTAGGTTTATACAGAGTTCACTTCAATGGAAAAAAACAGTTGCTGTGACATTAAGATCTGGAAATTCAGAAGGGTGTAATAGGAAAGACAGCTTCAGGAAATAGTGCATGGATGGGAGGAACATGGAGCTGAAATAAAGCAATGGTTCCTCTCTTTAGAAAGGAGAGGAATGTATGGGTGGATTTACAGACAGGGGATAGTGCTTGAAAGGTTCTGTAGGACATTCTGCTGAGTGCTGTCCAGATCATTTAAGGATCATTTTTAAAGGAAGTGGTAACAGCGATGGGCTACATAGTTACCACATAAAGAATAAACATGTCTAGAAAGGATGAAAAGGAGAAGGAATGTTGGCTTAAAATCGCAGGATATTTCTGGAGAAAGTGTTTTAACTTTAGAACTATTAGGTGTGTAACGTGACATGTTGGCAAACGAAAACTACTTAATATGTAATAGCAAGTGTCATAAACATTGTTCATGACACAGAGTAGCTTGCATTCACTTAACATTAGCCCAAGGAAGGAAAGGTGAATAACCCTGCGTTCCCCATTGCTAAGTTAGCGTTGGTTGATGGAGCCTCATCTGCGGTACAGGCGGGTTGGGATCCGGGCATGCATCTGCAGCTCCCACTCCCTCCCGCAGCCAGCGTCGTCTCGCTGCCGTGGACAGAAGATAACCGAGAGCGTGTATCAGGATTAGTAGATCCTGTGTGCACACAAGCACATTCAAGGTTTCTTTCATATCAGACTGATATTAAAAATTCTGTTTTCGTTTTTTCAACAGAGACATAGCTAGTGCAATAAAAGAACTTCTTGATACAGTGAATAATGTCTTCAAGAAGTATCAGTACCAGAACCGCAGGGTAAGTTTAGTAGAAATCTTGCTAGTTGCTTCTGTAGCTGATGGTTTAGATTTCGTGTTTGTTTGTTTGTTTGTTTTTTAAGCACTAACAGGGTTTGATTATTGCAGATAATTTTGTGTTACTAACTGTTGGATTTATCCTTGCATTTAAGCATGCTATGGTTCATGTGTTTAAAGAGATACTCTTATAAATGCTTACCTGTAATAAAAAGACCATTCTGTATTCTTTGTAATTTCCTGTGTTTGACTTTGTCTTTTGTGGGTTTTTTTTTCCTACTTAGTATTTTTTTATTGTTATTTTTCATGTCTGTAGGCACTTGAACACCAAAAGAAAGAATTTGTAAAATACTCCAAAAGTTTCAGTGATACTCTGAAAACATATTTTAAAGATGGCAAGTAAGTAACGTCATTTATCCTTTTCTTTTAAAATTAGAGAAAGCGACTCCGTGATTCTAAAACTGTGTAACTTAAACCCTTTCACTGTATTGCTGATACTCAGGGCAACTAATAGCAAGAGCCAGGTGTTACACATAGAAAATGCTGGTTGCTGATCCAGTTGTAGTAGTTTTCCTGAGAAGTGTCACAGAGTGACACTTCCAGCTGTGGAGGCTCTTTGTCTCCCTACACCCCGCTGCAGGAGGGGAAGCGCCACAGGCATTGTGGGACCAAATGTGTATGACTTTCTTCTAATAAAACTAGCTGTGTAGTTAATGGAACATCATGTTGTGTAATTTATACCTATCACATAACATCTTTTGTAAATTTTTTGGTAACCAACTAAAATTTTAAGAACCTTTTTTCTGTCCTACCTTACCAATCCCTGATTCTCAGAGTTAACTGGCATCCAATTTGAGTTCATTTCAAAGAAGTTCCAGTGGTACTGAATTGTAGGTCTCTGTTGGGAACTACTACACTGATGTTACAGGCATTAGTTCTCGATTCTTGTCTGTATGTTAAGAGTTACTTTGGATCAGTTCTAAAAATCACTTCCTAGGCTCCTCTTTGAGAGATTCTGATTGCATGAGCTTTTGTGGTACGTCGGGAGGTGAGTGAGGGTTTGGTCCCTCAGCAGCGGTGACCACCATCTTGCCAGCCGATGCCATGTATTCAAAGTGTAATTGGGCATGGAGTTTAGCCTTTAAGTGCAGTCATATGCAGGTGTTACAGAAAAATCAGGGCATATTATGTGTTTCCAGACACATACTTTTGCATATGTGTAAAGGATGCCTTGATGAAAAAAGCATGGCATGTCGCCTGACGTGTTTTACCACAGGGTGTTGTTTGTACTTGGGAAGGAACGGTGCAGATCTGTGCACAACATCGACTGGTTAGAGTGGCAGAATAATCTGGATAAGAGGCTCAAGCATCTACCTACCAGAGGGTTTCACATTCCCTCTAAAATTTCCACTGTTACAGTATTATAATAAAACACTTAAAAAGAATATTGAATTCAGTTCATCTTCAGAGTGAATTTTAATAGTTAAGAGACATTGAAAAATATTTGTTATGTATGCACTTATAAAAGATACTGAGATTTTGTCAGTGACTTTTTTATATGAATATATATGAATATATATTTCAGTTGTGTTCTGAAAATGAACTTTTTTCTGTTTCTTGTTCTCTTAAGTCTATATAACCAACAACAAATTCAATAATAATTTCTAGTTTAGAACCAGCATTTCTCGTTCCTGTACTAATTCAGATTTATTGTGGATTAAGTGATTTGAAAGGTAGAGTCAATTTAAAGCCTCATTTTCAGGAGACACACAATCATACCCCTGGACTATTCAGGTTCCTTTGCTGCCTTTCTCCATTTAGCAGCTTCTTCCTCGATTTGTGAAAAATGTGAGAAAGTTATCTTTAAGCCATCATTCAGTAGAGGGATGAAATTGCATCGACTTCTCCAATTTGTCCTGGTCCCTCCTTGTTGAGAGCTGTGTATGAAGAAGAGAAGTGCTAGGGAGGCCCAGTAGGACGGGGCTGGGTCTGCTCCGAGGCAGTGGCCTAGGGGAATTGGCTTGTATCAAGCACTCCTGAGTGTGGAAGCCACGTGATTGTCCTTAGCCTAGGTGCATAAATTCTAAAGGCAGCTTATAATTTTCATATTTTTTTGAAACACAGTAACCCTCTAATGAATCATATTGGATTTAATTTGCTCAAAACTTTGAGTAAAATGTTTTTATCAAGTTTTTCTTAAGTGTCCAAGAAACCAGCTTAAGACCACTTCTGAGTCTTCTTTTTTGCTATCAGAGATCCTTTATTTCATTAACTTGTATGATGCTCTCCTCTCTGGCCATGCCAGATACTGTGATCATGACCCGCCGTCCCCTGGGCCCGTGTGAGCTGTCCACCCACCAGCAGCCTCAGAGGCTGGTCCCAGACAGAGCCACCAGGGGGCAGTCATCTCTGCATGCTTAGGTTGTGAATGCTGCAAAATCATTCAATCCAAAGGGAAATAAAAGTGATAAAAATCAATGCTAGCATACACCTCACCTTATTTGATTTAATAACTGACGTTTATGCATGGCATTAAGTAGAAATGTTTTAAAGGAATGGATCTTTAGGATGAAATTAACACATTTCTTTTATTTTTAACAGGGCAATAAATGTGTTCATAAGTGCCAACCGACTAATTCATCAAACCAACTTGATACTTCAGACCTTCAAAACTGTGGCCTGAAAGTTGTATATGTTACGAGATGTACTTCTCAGTGGCAGTGTTGAACTGCTTTATCTGTAAATTTTAAAGTTTGACTGTATAAATTATCAGTCCCTGCTAAGGGATGTAATCCAGGATGTTGAATGGGATTATTGCCATCTTACACCATATTTTTGTAAAATGTAGCTTAACCGTAATCTCACACTGAAGATTTTGCATCACTTTTGCTATTATCATTCTTTTAAGAATTATAAGCCAAAAGAATTTACGCCTTAATGTGTCATTATATAACATTCCTTAAGAGAATTGTAAATATTGGTGTTTGTTTCTGACATTTTAACTTGAAAGCGATATGCTGCAAGATAATGTATTTAACAATATTTGGTGGCAAATATCCAATAAATAGTTTACATCTGTTAAACATTTCTTTACTTGAAAAATGCATGTGTGTGTGTATTTATATATATATGTGTGTGTATATATATATATATATATATGAGATCAAAAGGCTAAAAGAACTTGGTGTAATGTCTAAAGAACTTTTAACAGGAATTTATTAGCAATTTATCAAATAATAGAGCAACAAGAATTTCTGTTTTTGTCCCTTAATCAGTTTGGGCAAAAAATATTCATGGAAGTATTTTTGTTAGTAATTACATATGAACTATTCAGTATTTTTCCATTGTTTTCAATCTGTTTTAAGAAACTTCTGAGAAAGAGGTGGCAGTGTGTAGTGTGTCCACACCAGAGCGTCACTCTTTAACTCTGGCAGTATGGACTTAGTATGGATTTGATTTTTTGAACTCTGACAATGTAGGTTTAAGTCTTGGTATACTGGGCCCTGTCAAGTATGCACATTTTTTTAGCCAACCGCAGTTAATAGTATTTTGAAGTTATACCTGTAGTTGTTTTGAAGTTGTGAGTGTTAATCCTTTATACACTCTTTAAAATGTACAATTTGTTTTGCCATAGAGAGGTATCAGGAAATTATGTATCAAGTATTCGTATTAAGTGATTGCAATTTTAATTATAAAAATAAAATTCACAATTTGTTTATCTTTGAGAAAGATTTTAAATGTAAAACTAAATCTGGCAATGGTTTTCCTTTTGCTGTAATGCAGTATTTTAAGTTCTCCATTTTTAAACAGTGGATTTTTATAGAATTACTATCATTGGCAACATAAGAATGAATCAAAATTACATATGAACAAGAAATGGGGAAAGGATCAGAAAAGTAGACAGTTGGTTAAAATCTTTTATTGGGCATTTTATTGAATGGCTTTCATTTCTTCCAAGACAGAAAAACTTTAAAGCACAGAATAATGCTCTTTAGTATTCGTTTTTAGCATGAACTGTCATTCAGTCTCTGAACTACATTGATGGTTTTTTGCAAAACAGACTTGTAAACATATGAAGAAAAAAGGTAGTGTTTGATTTGCAGCAGACTTCTGCAACGTAAAACAAAGCCTGTCGTCACTCCTCCTGTTGTGCTGACTCCTTAGCAGAACTGGCCAGTGGGCAGGCTGGCCCCAGCACTCTGATTCCTGCTCCCCAGCTCCCTGGCTTCAGCTTCGGGGAAGGGCCGAGTCTCCAGTCATCTTGTTTGCGTGTATAGGCCAAGTGACACCCTCAGAGGAAAGGAAGAAAATACTGTTGTATTTACATTTATTTACTTATCCTTAGCTGTCCCTCCTACAATTGAAGTAGCCAAGAGAACTTAGGTTACCCATTAGAAGTGCTGGGACTCTCTCCCACTGCTGGAAGTGCGGCAGTACGGGATGCTGGTTCCCACATGCCACTGTGACAGACCTCTGCCTGGGCCACAGTAAACTGAAGAACATCAGAATAATGTATTTTTCATAAATGTGAATTTATGCATTTTGAAGGATCATTGTTTGCACAGGATTGCTACTTAAATTTACTCATTTTTATTATTTTTTCTTTTTCCACCTCATTTTTATTTATTGCTGTAGAAAGTACCTCCCCACTTGCTTTGAAATAAAAAAAGGATGTGATAATGAATAATAGGATTCCTTTTTAATGATTAGATTCTAATAACCCTTATTGGGCAGACATGAGGTTCTTTAACTTTGTGTAAGGGCATTTTCAAAGCTACCGAACATTTGGAGTAGGAAGACCAGTGCAAAGAAGGTTCACGTGACCTTGTACCCGGATTCACATATTCAACTTGTAGCCCTTGTGTGCTCACTTTTTGGTCTGCCCTCTGTCAACACATCTTTTCTGTGGTCCATTTCCACGGCCACTCTTGCCTTAAATGGCATTAACAGGCTTTTGAAGAATACATTCCTGTCCCCCCTTCAAAACTTGTAATAGATTTTTCCTGTTTGGATTTCCAATGACTATGTTGTAAGTGGTGGTCACGGTATGGATTCTCACAGGCTTAGGCCCATCTTGGCCCTGGGAGTCAACTGGTCTATACAGTGTTTAGTTTCTCCAATGTGTAGTTAGCATTTTTCCCCCCAAGATTCCCTTGTTAAGAAGGCAGAGTTAGGGAGAGAGATCTGGCGTCCACCAGTTCTCTCCCCAGATGGCCACAGTGGCCAGAGCAGAGCCAGGACTCCACGGCTGCCATGTGGGAGGCAGAGGCTCAGGCAGATCACACATCTTTACTTTTCCGGGCAGGGACTTAACCCATTGCACTGCAAGGCTGCGTGGTAACTTAATTTACAAGTAATAAGCAGGGTGTTTTGAGCTTTTCTTTTTAATTATTTATTTATTTATTGACGATCTTGACATAGTTAGGGTAAAAAGGTTCAAGCACTACAGGAAGATGGGCAAAACAATTAATTCTGTATTGTTTCCTTAATATATCTGATGTAAGAGGGGATTTTAAGGGAGAAGCCCCACCCAGTCTCCCACCCACCCCAGGTCCCAGATGTGGGGCATGCTCTGAGGGTCTTGCTCAAGTGGTTTTGATAGTTCAACAGTTCTGAATCACTGCCACTATCACAGGCAACCTCACCTTGGCTTTCTGTGTTGTGTACTGCTTTTTTTTTTACTTTATTATTATTATTTAAAGATTTATATTTTTTTCATTAATTACATTGTATTATGTGACACAGTTTCATAGGTACTTGGGTTCTCCCCACCCCTCCTCACACCCTCCCACCATGGTGGATTCCTCCACCTTGTTGCATAACCACAGCTCAAGTTCAGTTGCAAGCATATACCAAACATAGAGTCCAGCATCTTATTGTCCAGTCAAGTTCAATGGCTTCTTAGATATACCCTCTCTGGTTTGAAGACAGAGCCAGCAGAGTATCATCCCAATCAATTAAAAGCTCCAACATACCATCAGTAAAAATTTACATAATTATGGAATTAATTGACATAGTAATGAGTTTCTTTTTAAGATGTTTCTTGTTGGAAAGTCTTACAGAGAGAAAGGGAGACAGAAATCCCCAAGTGGCTACAATGACCAGAGCTGAGCTGATCCAAAGCCAAGAGCCAGGAGCTCTTCCAGGTCTCCCACAGGGTCCCAAGGCTTTGGGCCGTCGTCAACTGCTTTCCCAGGCCACAAGCAGGGAGCTGGATGGGAAGTGGAGCTGGGACATAAACTGGAACCCGTATGTGATCTGGCACATACAAGGCGAGTACTTTAGCCAGTAGGCCATCATGCCAGGCCCGCAATAAGCAGTTTTGACAACTTGCAAGACAGATCTCCCACTTTCTGGCTTACTCCTCAAGTGCCCGCAACACCCTCAACTAATCAAAGAACAGGAGCCAGGAACTTGAAGCTTCCCGCGTGGGTGGAGCTGTGCCTGCTGCCCGCGGAGTGCATCATGGCAGGAAGCTGTGGGGTGTGGCCGTCTTACCCAGCCATTAAAGCTATGCTGAAGTCCTGCAGAAATGAGCCATCTGGGTGGGTGCGTGCTAGCAGCGTTCTTCCCTCACTTCAACTGCAGTTTATGCTTCCTGCTTGGTCTTGGCCTGCTGATCACGAGATGGCTTTCCAGCTGCAGCACTGTGTCTCAGGCACACAGGAGCCCGTGCTTGCCCTCCATTCACACACCTAGACTCAAGAGCACTTGCCTCTTACTGCGATACACTGGGTTTTCTGCTTGCATGCCTACCCGCAGTGGGTCATAACTCACCACTGTGCTCACTCTTGCAATAGGAGCTCATTCAGGATACAACCCCTGTTCTTGCATCATTTTTTTACGACACTTAAAAAGGTAAAAGATGTTCCAGAACCTGGGATCAGCAATTTCTCGGTGAAGAACTGGGGAGAGGGGTGATGTTGGGCACCTAGATTTGGATGGTGGTTGTACCTTCTCCAGTGGGGTGTCTTCCGCTAAGCTGTTCGGTGTTGGGAGCACTGTACGTGTGCCCTGCCCTAAGATGATGCCTGGACCCTACTTGCTCTTGGAGACAGGTTTCAGGAAGTGCCCTGTGATTGGTCCTTTACCGCTTGCCTCAGGCGTGTAAGCTGGTTGGATAGGATTGAGAGATAGCCAGGGGTCTTAGGGGAGGGGTGAGGAGGTTCTCTGCATAACAGAAATAACGGACTTAACTGACTTAACTGAAGGCTTCTGGGTAACGGATTTAACGGATAGGAGGGATATATAAGCCAGGGGCTTCTGCCCAAAAGGAAGGAACTGAAGGTTGGAATAAAAGCGCCTCGGACGATCTCCAGTGTCGGGTGATTTCTTCCGCGGGACGGGAGACACAGATAGTTCGGCAAGCTCAGGCAAGGACCTGGAGACATTGGACTCATGGCAAGGACGCTAGCATCACCATTAATAAAACAACTAAAGCTGTCATGTATGAAGGAACTTGACAACATTTCTTGGGTGCCTGGCGGTTAAAGTCCTCGGCTTCAACATGGCAGGATCCCGTATGGGCACCGGTTCTAATCCTGGCGACCCTGCTTCCCATCTAGCTCCCTGCTTGTGGCCTGGGAAGGCAGTCAAGGATGGCCCAAAACCTTGGGCCCCTGCACCCGTGTGGGAGACCTGGAGGAAGTTCCTGGCTCCTGGCTTCGGATTGGTGCAGCACCGGCCGTTGCAGTCACTTGGGGAGTGAATCATTGGACGGAAGATCTTCCTCTCTGTCTCTCCTCCTCTCTGTATATCTGACTTTGCAATAAAACTAAAATCTTTAAAAAAAAGTTGCTTGAAAAAATACAAGTAAAAATAAAAAATGTGAACTTTTTCAGCGTAAGCTCCATTTGGCTCAAGACACTTGTGATGCCCAGGCAAGTGAGGTATGTGAGAACATATCCATGCAAAGTCTTTTTCACTTTTTCACCTGAAGGAAAAGGTAAGATGAGGAAAAGAGTCAGAGGGGCCAGTGTGTTGAGGGGCTTTTGTTTGTTTGTTGTGATCCTCACCCCCGCTGTTTTCCCTTATGTTACAGCGATGTAGTCCAGAGGCAACAGTCGCAGCTCCATCGTTCTGGTGCAGTGTGTCACACTGCAGGTGTAGCCATGGGTAGGAAGTCCAGCATCCTGCTGTCAGGAAGCCTTCAGAGATGCACACTGCACTGGATCTTTGCTCCTTAGGATGCTCGTAGGAGCCGGTATTTTGTCTTGGCTTAGTCATGTGCTGCACTGCTTCTGGTTCTGGTTGCTTCGTTTCTGATGCAGCTTCCTCCTGCCTGGGAAAGCAGTGGATGATAACTCACACATATCGCCATCCACGCAGGAGACAAATGGAGTTGGCGGTCCCTGACGAGCTCAGACAGGCCTGGGCATTGTTGCTGTGGGGAAGTGAAGCAGCAGACGCAGGGTCAAATTCTCTTTACACCCTTGTTCCCTCCTCCATTTTTGCTTTTCACATGAATAAATACTGAAGAAGTCAGAAGCAGCCAGCTCGGAACTACACCACTGCCTGCACACATAAAGCTAAATGTGCTTGTTCACACGTGAGAGTGAATTCACGGCGCTGCTTCCACGCCATCCTCACCGGATTCTTTCTGTGCCCTTCATGATGCTTGCCTCTGCCCCAAATCCATCTACTCATTCACCAGTAGATGCCTGTTGCACTTTCAGGGTTGCTTGTGCCCACATCAAGTAATTGTTGCAATGCTCACTACTTGCACTCCACCTGAGGACAAGGACACTGGTTTGCTTTTAAGTTATGTGGGTATTTGTTTCTTTCGTCCTTCACTAGGATTGCACTATGTATTTAAAATAGCAATTGCACTTGCATTTTCAGTGTGCTCTGCAGTTTAGGTCCTCTCTGAAACCTGTTCTCACCCTTGTTGATACAACTTAATTTTAAAATCATTTGTGTAAAAGGCAGAGAGTAACGCTGACAAGGAGAAATCTTCCATCCAGTGATAACTCCGTAAATCCCTGGGCCAACCCAAAACAGGGCCCAGAACTCAGTCTGGATTTCTTTCATGGGTGGATGTGGGGAGTACCGAAGTTCTTGAGGCATCAGCTGCATGCCAAGGAGCATGTGAGCGGGAGGCTGAAGCCAGAAGCTGAAGGAAAGGGAAGAAACAGTGAGACCCAGGACGTGCTCACTCCAGGAGGATGTGTGAACACACGCAGCCCCAGGACGTGCTCACTCCAGGAGGATGTGTGAACACACGCAGACCCAGGACGTGCTCACTCCAGGAGGATGTGTGGACACACGCAGACCCAGGACGTGCTCACTCCAGGAGGATGTGTGAACACACGCAGACCCAGGACGTGCTCACTCCAGGAGGATGTGTGGACACACGCAGACCCAGGACGTGCTCACTCCAGGAGGATGTGTGAACACACGCAGACCCAGGATGTGCTCACTCCAGGAGGATGTGTGAACACACGCAGACCCAGGATGTGCTCACTCCAGGAGGATGTGTGAACACACGCAGTCCCAGGACGTGCTCACTCCAGGAGGATGTGTGAACACACGCAGTCCCAGGACGTGCTCACTCCAGGAGGATGTGTGAACACACACAGTGCTCATGTCAAGCAGCAACCTGACCAGCTGGCCAAACCCTCATTTTATTTTTGGAAATATGTAGAACCTTAACATGTTTCCAGAACTCAGAAATATACCAGAACATACAGGGAGAAGTGTAACTCACAGCTCTTCCATCCACTTCCTCATCACTCACAAATATCCCAACCCACTGTCCCGAGACTATGTCCTCCACCCCAATTGCTGGATCCCTTTCTCCCTCCCCAGCCATACTTGCTTTTTGGGCAAATGGTAAAATCAAGCATCCTACTTTGTTAAAACTCAGAGGCTTCTTAAGATGCAAACATTTAGTGCAACAGTCATGCAAATCAGGATGTCCATTTTACGCATGTGCTAAAAAAATACTGCTTTTTAAGCATAAAAATCCTTTAAAATCTATTGAAGATTAATTTAACGCTACACAAATGATCCATTTCAGTGTGCATTCAGTGATTTAGGCAGCTACTAGCTCCTTTCTTCTGTTACTGTAGCTTTTCTTTTTCTGGACATTTCATAAAAATGTGATTACATAATATGTTGTTTTGATTTTGACTTGTTTTACTTTGTGTTTATATTTTTGCAGATTTTATTTATTTTTATTGGAAAGGCAGATATACAGAGAGGAGGAGTGAAGAGAGGAAGATCTTCCGTCTGCTGATTCATTCTCCAAGTGGCTGTAATGGCCGGAGCTGAGCCAATTCAAAGCCAGGAGCCTCTTCCTGGTGTCCAACATGGATGCAGGGTCCCAACTGGGAAACCAGGAGCTTATAGACCCCCACGTAGGCACAGGGGCCCAAGGCCTTAGGTAATCCTCCACTGCTTTCCCAGGCCATTGGCAGGAAGCTGGATTGAAAGTGGAGCAGCTGGAACTCAAACTGGTACCCATATGAGAAGCCAGCATCGCAGGCTGCAGCTCGACTTGTTAAACTACCACGCTGCCCCCCACCTTAAGGTATATTTTACTGTATCTTTCCATGTCTTGGTTTTCCTTGGACAGTTCAATAAAGTAAGGCTCTTCTTAAAATATTTTTCTGTTTGAAGGCCAGCGTAAACTCTTCACCCTCTGTTATTTTCAGAGACCTTGGATTATACTCTGTACTAGCAAACACTGAGAGTGGTTTCAACACGACCTCAGGAAATTTTTCACTTCTGTTCAACCTACAGCCTCATTATTATACAGCTGAATAGCATGACCTTTTCCTTGCTTTCCAGCCACCACAACCAGAAATGCCAGCATAGTGGACAGGTTCTGAAAGACACTGTTAGCTACCCCTGAAATGTGGGACAAAGCTGTGCAGCCCCAGGGCCGGCAGGCCAGGAGGGAGGGCGGGAGACGCCGGAGCTCAGCTCTAGCTGCTTCCACCTCAGCAGAGTGTCGTCTGCTCTAGTTTTCCTTTGCATTTATAAACTTTGAGGAAAAATAGGGGGTTTATCTATTCCTATTCCTGAGCCCAAGATTCACAATCAAATATGTGAAATGTTCAGTTAGTCCTAAATCTGTTTTCCTCAAGGTCACATTTTATTTCTTAGGTTTCCTTGAACACATGACTTTGCTGGTGTCCTGCTTTGTTGCTTTCTTGTGGTATACTTCTTTATTGAAAAGTCGGAGTGACGGGAGGAAGGAGAATGAAAAGGGGAGAGCTTTTCCATCTGATGGTTCATTCCGTAAATGTCTGCTATAGCAAAGGCTGTGCTACGCTGAAGCCAGCAGCCAGGACATTCAGCCTAGGACTGTTACACGTGTTTGCCTTAATTAAGTTGAAATGATGTCAATCCGAAAAACAGTACCTGTAAACTGTGATATTATTTCAACCCCAAAAGCCTGTATCTCATGCAATAAGATATTGTGAAGTAACCAATGAACCAATGATCAGTGTGAGTCAGATTGCTTATGATCTACTGCAAAGAACTGTAAAACACAATATGCTTTTTTTTAAAGATTTCTTTATTTTATTACAAAGTCAGATACACAGATAGGAAGAGAGACAGAGAGGAAGATCTTCCGCCCAATGATTCACTCCCCAAGTGTGCACAGCAGCCGGCGCTGTGCCGATCCGAATCTGGGAACCTGGAACCTCCTTGGGTCTCTCACATGGGATGCAGGGGCCCAAAGCTTTGGGCCGTCCTCGACTGCTTTCCCAAGCCACAAGCAGGGAGCTGGATGGGAAGTGGAGCTGCCAGGATGGGAACCGACACCCATATGGGATCCCGGGGAGCTCAAGGCGAGGACTTCAGCCGCTAGGCCACGCCGCCGGGCCCAAGATTTATTTTTAATGTCATAAATTACCAGAAAGAAACTATGTCAATTGATTAACTACGAG
The DNA here is from genome assembly GCF_030435755.1 of Ochotona princeps. Taxonomy (NCBI): domain Eukaryota; kingdom Metazoa; phylum Chordata; class Mammalia; order Lagomorpha; family Ochotonidae; genus Ochotona; species Ochotona princeps. The sequence continues at coordinate 22,710,671 of NC_080834.1, read as the reverse complement.
CTGCTCATTGTACTTTTGTGTTTTCACTAACAAAAACGTTTAGAGCTGTGTCTGTGAAAGCTACATAGGCAAAACAGCTTGATCGTCTGAGAATAATTAGAAACTTTTGCGTCTTCATCCAGTGGGATGCTTACCTCTCCTGGAGCAGCCGCACACAATATTTCTTCGATTTCTCCGTTTCTTCCCTCATTAGTGCCTGCTACTAAGCAAAGATATCTAGAATATCACTGTAAAGTGTTTTACAACATGGATGTGACTAGCCCAGGTGATCTATGCTATTATTTACTTGCTAACTAAGATGGTAAAGACAAATTTTGTTCTCATGTGAAAGAACCCTAGGGGAAATTGATCATCCTTGGACTTAAAAATACTTTTCTAATTGACCTTAAGGGGTAAGGCAGGAACGGTAAGTGTGTGTCAATGCACCCCTGTGTGCTGTGCTGTGCCCGGGACCCAGGCTGTGACTGCTGCACGTCCCTGTTCTGCTAGCTGACTCACGGCGTCTGACTCCTCTTCAACTCAGCATTGCACGGAGCACATTTTGGAGTCATCACAGAAGGCAACTACACAGGTAACAGCTCCCATTTAATTGTACAGTGCCCTTAAGAAGTGGAACCAAGTCCGCTTCACATTAAACAAACACATGCATTTTACTAAGTGACCGTTACGAATGAATAGAGGCCTATGGTGGATACATGAAGTAAATCCTACTTATTTTTTTTTAAACCTTGCTGCAGGAATGCGCACAGGATGCTCCCTTCTCTGCGTTGTGGGGAATACAATGTGCATCCCTCGCGAGGCCCCCACCACAAGCCACAGCTCGTTAAATATTGGCGTTGGGAGAACGCTTGCAGACGGGTGAGTGACACTGTGTCAGTACCGTGAGGGGTTCTGGCTCCAGCACGGGCGCTGAAGCGAGTGTCGGCATCTTGCTCTGTTCTGTATCTCTGGTACTTTCGTGGTCTTTCAAGATCGTGAGTCAACCTGCTTTCTGGACCTGTGAAGCTTAAACAAGCCAAGGAGGATAAAACTAGCATATTGCCTAAAACAATCGTAAATCCTCAAAAACTTGATTTTCTCTGACTTCTCTGATTTGTAAGCGATTTTATCATTAGATTTATGATTGTGTTATGCAGTAGTTACCCCTTCAATTGTAAGAGTTGAAAAATTTTTGAACCATTTCTGTTTTATGTATGAGAATATTTTTAAAAGTTTACAGAAAATGGAATTCAAATAAACTTGTTTTTTGGTGGAAATTCATGAATATGAGGGGTCTTACAAAAGTTCATGAAATGTGTATTCTAAAGCAACTACGTGTGAATTTCAGAAAGTTTTGCACTAAAATAAATGGTTTTAAATTTTGTTTTTCCATGAACTTTTTGAACTCATACAAGTAATTCAAATAAAAAGAACATAGAGAATGGATTTTGTTAAAATGTTGGATTTTATAAAACACTGTGTTTTCTTCAGAAGCACACGTACCGGAATAAAATACTGTGCAGAAAAAAAAGTAATTTCAGGATGCTCTGCTATTTTCTTGGAAAATGTTTCATAAAATAAAGCATTATTTTTTAAAAATGTGTTTGTGAAAGTTTTGGTTACGGGCCAGCACTGCAGTAGAGTGGGTTAAGCTGCTCCCTGCATTGCTGATATCTCACATGGGTGGTGATTCTGGTTTAGGCTCCACCTGCAATCCAGTTCCCCACTCATGTGCCTGGGAAAGCAGGAGGCGATAGCCTAAGTGCCTGGACTCCCTACACCCCTGCGGGAGGCCTGGAGGAAGCCCTGACTCCTGGCTTCAACCCAGCCCTGTCCAGGTCGTTGTGGTTACAGCCATCTTGGGGTGAGCCAGTGAATGGAAGCACTCTCTCTCTATTTTTACAGTCTGTAACTTTGCCTTACTGACTAACTACCTAACCACATGAAGTTTTTTCTGAGTAGCTGAGGAAGTGGACAGGCATCCGGCACAGTGGTGAGATGCTGTTTTGGATCTCACATCAGAGTGTGTGGGCTGTAGTTCCATCTGCATCCCCAGTGCAGCAGGAGATGGCTGCAAAGCTTGGGTCCTGCTACCCATGTGGGAGACCTTGAAGGAGCTGTTGAGCTCTAGGCTTCAGCCTCCCTCGGCTGCAACTGCTTTGGACACTTAGGGAATGACCCAGCAGGCAAGGGACTTCTCTCTCTCTTTCAAATAAATGTAAATAAATATATACAAAAACCCCTATGCATGATGTAGTTTAATTAAAAATGACTGTGCTGAACTGCTTTGAATTCAGTCATTAGCTGGGGAGAAGCAAGGGAAAGGAAAGTTTTGGTTGGTTTCATGTTGGTTGCCTGGAAACATACCAAGACAGCAGGAGCAGATGAAACAAACAGCTCCAGGTTGCTGGGAAGGAAGGTGGCCTTCAAACGCAGGCCGTTCCTTGGGAAGGGATCCCCACAGCTGCTCCTTCCAACACCTCAAGACAAGAACACAACCTGCCAATGGAAGCCAGGTTAGCCAGAGAGCTTTGAAAGTAGCTTTTCTAATGCATTTGAAAGAAGATTAGCAGCTGCTTTCTCTGCCAGTTGTTATAAACATTACATGTTTAGAATCAAGCCCGGTCCAACAGAGTGTAAGGAGGGGTGTTTTAAAGCCCTTCAACTGAGGATTTTGAAAATCTACTGCAGAATCAAGTAAGTGAGGGGGAGAAGCTTTCATTTCAGACTTGAACTTATACACTTTGCCTTCTAATTGCATCCCTTGAAAAGCTGGTGCTTTGACTTTGAAATTCTATGGTTTAATCGGATTTCTTTTCAAAGGCACCTGTTGGAGGAAAAGAAAAAAAAATCAGAATCGTTGAAGGCTGCAGAAAAGAAGTGAAACCATTATGAGTTACCAGAAGCCTGTACTTGAGTTAAACACAAGGCCACAGCCTGGGCCAAGGAGCCCTGAAAGAGCAGAGGCTGTAACTGCAGGTGAAGACTATGGCACACACCTACTCGAAAACCAGCTCCGTGTGGGTGACTTTGTGAAAATACAGAGAGCCTTCGAGGTAAGTGCAAGCTTACTGTCCGAACAGTTTGAGCCACTCCTCAAATACAGTAGAATAAAACAGAGAGCTCTCTCTCTCTTTCTCTGTTTGGAATTGAAATTCATTGATAAGCCTGAATTTATACCATGTACTTGGGGACTGTGTAGCTCATTTCATTTAGCCAAATGTTTGATATGGAATTGCTGTACTTGGATAACATTGCTATAAACTTTTGACTATTTGTGCACAATATTTTTCTTAGAGATCAATACCTTTTTAGGAAACCAAACCCTAAGAATTGTAAGTGAGAAAAGCTAGATCTGTCAGTATCTGCTGGTAATGACCGTTGGTGGCATGTAGCTTGGCTGCGGACATAGGGAACTACAAGCCTGTCCATCCAGGACTCTTGGCTCACTCTGAAGGCACAGCTGCTCTCCACAACGACTGCGTGCTCGTTTTGTCCCAGTGGCCAAGGTGAAAGCCCAGTCTCCAGCTTTCTCACAGATTCTGGAGTACTGCCAATAAAAACAAGATTAGAAGTTTTCATTTCGATTTTACGTAGACAATAAGCCAGAGTGATTTGACTGTAACTGAACCACTTCCTTCTCGCCATCCCTTGGTCAATTTAGAATTCTGCAGCATGCATAATGACAGCATACAGCAAAGTGATTTTTAATTTCAAGTGCAAGTAGGAAGAAGAGCTGTTCCGGGCTGTGGAACTCAGGCGTACAGAAACCTCCAGCCTTTCTATGTCGTTGCACAAGATGGTCTCCGGGAGCCATGCTGTCTTCCAATGGTACCCATCTTCATGTAAGATAACATACACTATTTTGCAATGCCACTTTAGAATTAATAAAACATGATGACATCTAATGATTATTATGGCCAAAAGCTGGCACAATTTTAATTGCTAGCTATCCTCCAAAGATGTTGCTGGCACTGAAATTCCGCATACTGTCTGCTGTGTAATAATTACATTCTGTCTGTACTGATAAATTAATCTTCCAGTTGTATTAACTGCTTCGTTGTAATAAGATCTATCATATTTAGTAGCTAAGACACACTCTGTCCTACATTTTTCTCTCATTTTAATCTTTATATGTGTATTATTTATCTAACCTCTTTTGTCTGAAAGATGACAGTGCTGTTCAAGCCCAACGCCCCAAATGGGCTTGGCATATTTTGATAGATGCAGTAAACATTTTGACAGCTTGAGGACATTAAGAAAAAAAAGTAACAACAGATGATGACAGCTTTGACTCTGGAATGAACAGAAATGTGGCAGTTTTGTGCTGGTGCTAAGAGCCCAAGGAGCTGGATGCTCGAGATGACTTGGCGAGTCCACGCGATAAAAAGGCTCTGTTACAGCATCTGCTATGAGGGCTGGCATTGGTGTGCGCTCCCAGGACAGACTATGCCTGCTTTTTTCTTTACCTGTGAAACAGTCAGAGAGAGAGAGAGAGAGAATATTTCTGTCTACTATTCATTTCCCCAAAAGTGCATAATGGGCAGAGCTAGGCCAGGTGGAAGGCCAGAACTGGTAACTTAGTCAAGGTCTCCCGTATGGTGGCAAGAACTCATCTGTAACAGCTGGCAATGCCGACTTCGCGTTTGTACACCTCTAGTCAGGAGCCGCAGGTGGAGGGCAAATCAGGGATTTTCAGATGTGGAACACAGGCACCTTCTGGCAGCTTTCCTACTAGGCCACAAGCCTGCCCTTGCAGATGAATCATTAATGAATTCAAATAATGCTTAGAAATTCAGCCCCAAGTAGATTGTACTTTAAATATTTCAAAGGTTGGCCCAGTTGTTTTTAAATTACCAGTTAGAAAAACTGGTACTGCAGGAACCAAACGGTGACATGAACACGAGTCTGGGCTAACTTGCACAAATGTGGAGAATCTATAATTTTTTGCTTAGGGTGTGATTTTAAGAAAACATGAACTGCATTTACTGTTAATACTCTTGATAGAGGTAGGCTTGAATAATCTGACGGCAAATGTCAAAGCAGTATTGGGACTGTAAGCCACCGTGATTACCAACCACAGTGTGGACATGAAGAGATGCCATGATGTCGGCGGAATCCAGTCCGCCTTTCACGAGCATCGGGCCTCCAGGCCCAGGCGCAGGTGCATGTGAAAGGAACAGTGTTCTTAGTAGCTGACTGCAAGGTAGAATTCGAAAGGCAATGCTTTTGAGGTTCAGTCTCTGAAAGTGTGTTTTCACAAATGCCAAGTTTCCATCAATAGTTCTTCTGTCTTACAGTGTTTCGTTTGCCTTTCATTTAAGTCCTGAATTGTTTAGGACTGAATAGAGTTGTTGGGTGTTAGGTAAAAGCCATCTCCTTAAACAGCAGCAACAAGAAGTGAAAAATAGGAAGCTGGGCATTTGAATTGTGCAGTGGGTATTTTATATGTGTTGCCAATGGAATAACATGTGCCATATTGGTAGCAACATTTAGGAATAAAGCAAGTGACATTAAGCCCTTTGTGCAATGCAACAAACAAGTCAGATTCACTTTGGGTTTAAGAGCCAAAAAATCTGGCTTCCTGCATTTTAAATTTCAGACTTGTCACCTAAAATTTCACTTTTGCAAACTACTACTGAAGACCTTGCTCTTTTCTTTATTGCTGACAACTAGAGACTCCGTTGGTTTTAGTTCTAATACAGGGAGCATAAGGTGGTGTGAGGATTAGATGAGGTGTTTCCTGGAAAACACTTTGAAGAGTACTTGCCACACGGAGTACGCGTTCCGTTACCATCAAGTATTACTTATTAAGTAGAAGGTGAGCTGGAGAACCCCTGACATTGCTTTATTTTCATTCATATAGTTCCTAAAGGAAATGTGGCTTCCAGCAACCCAAGCCAGAATATTTCCACATTGCTTTCCATTGAATTAGGGAATGTTGCCACTAATGATCCCCAAGGCATCAGTTCACATACATGAGTAAGAAAGTATAATGTCTCCACCTTCTATTTTTCATTTTATTAACAGGCAAAAATCCTAATGGATGTCCTACTTCTCTTCTTTGCAATGAAGAAGTTATATTGGTAGAAGAACTGGAGAAGTAACTTATTATTTTATTTTCTCCCAAGTGTTAGTGTCAAAAAGCCACCTGTCAGCCTGCGGAGAATGCACCTTGCATTATTCATGGAACTATAAAATGGTATTGCTCAAACTTTGCCCTAGCACTTGGAGTGCAGTGACAAATGGGGTTTCTGGGTATTCATATCATTTTGATCTCAACCATATTTTACATTTTCTCAGAAGCTTCAAAAGACAGCTGTTCAGTGAGGCAGACTGGCTATGGTTGTTGATTTTATAGGTGAGGAGTAAAAACAAAATTATGGCCTAAGGAAAATGGACTTTTGGACAGCTCCATTGGGGCTAGACACACATGAGTTTCTTCTGAGTCTCTGGCTTTGTTAATGTCTTTTTTCCTCTCACATTCTGTATTATTGTGTGTCAGAACATTCTGCTTAGATCCTGATGCTCTGCCGTTGGTTTGATCTGGAGCTATAGCTGCTCCACACTACAGATTCTCTGCATTGGGTCCCAAGTTTCTTTGTCAGTAACTGGGCAGGCATCCTCTCTGGCTGTCAGTTCTGACCCACGCTGTGGACCGAGAGGTGGAGGCAGGACCTTCCCTATCTGCTCTGGGCTCTGATAAGTCCTTATCTCGAACTATGGTTAGAAACAAACCACCTAAAGCCATATGTGAAAGAGCAGGTGGCTGTACTCAGAGTAGGACGCTCTAACAGTTGGACCTCGCAGAAAGTCCCCTGAAGACTGTACAGTAAGAACACTGGGAACAAACCTAAGCTGGTGAGTGGAACCCAGACACGATGCACTTTGGTTAACCTACTCTCAAAGATAACCGGAGAAGCTCAGGAGGCTGTTCTGCAAGTTTTTAAATTGTAGCAGAGGAGTGATAAATCCATTAAATTTGAAGAACTCATGCTGTTATTACTAGCGATTGCTGTGACATCTCCAGTGTGCCAGCAGACCCATTCTGCATGAGGTATGGAGAACATACGCTTCTGCTTCAGCAGGGTGAAGCTACATGATCTGACTCTCTGTTATGCAATCTGTGATCCAAGGGACACAGCAGGTGAGGGCCGGCCCTTTGCTGCCTTTGCAAGATTAGCCCTTCTCCGCAGTCTCCACCCCGATGCTGAAGATCCTGTCATTTCTTGGCTCTTTAATTTCAGTGTTAAGGTACTCAAGTGAATGGGTTTTACTAAGTATACCTCATGTTTCATATTCTTTTCTTTAAGACTTATTTATTTTGCTTGAAAGTCAGGGTTACAGAAGGAGAGAGAGAGAGAGGAAGACACAAAAATCTTCCATCTGCAGGTTTGCTCCTTAAATGGCTGCAAAGGCCAGAGTTGTGCTAGTCTGAAGCTGAGAACCAGGAGCTTCTTCTGGGTCTCCCATGTGCATTCAGGGACCCAAGCGTTTGGGCCTTCTTCTGCTGCGTTCCCAGACTGTTCACAGGGGGCTGCATCAGAAGTCAAGCAGCTGAGATGTGAACCGGTGTCCATATAGGATGATTAGCCAAATATGCTGCCAAGCAGCCGCTCAGGTCGCGTGTTCTCATTGCTTCCTTCCTTGTTTCCGCACTATGAGTCACCAGCAACATGAGGGTATGATGAGTCATTGTAGGCATGTTTTTGTCCATTTGCTCAGAGCCTGTAGACTTTGCTTGTCTCTGATAAAACATGAGATGGCCCAGGAAGGTCATTAATTTTTTTTCCTTAGGAAAAACTGATAGTTTCAATTTAAAATTATTAAAACTACTTTATAGGTTGAAAAATTGTGTAAATCAGTCATGTGCTATATAAGGAAGGCGACATAATTTGAGAAGTGTGTCTACTTGGTGATTTTGATGTTGTGGGAGCATCAAAAACGCTAAGAAGGTTACATCACTGGACAACATAATTTCATGGGCCACTTTGGTATACACAGTTTTGTTGAGAGAAATGCCATGTGGTACATGGTGCTAGGTAATAGCTCAAGTATGTTGGAGATCTGTTCCTTGTTCATGTAAAGCAGAAGCAGAAATGTTAACTGCTGAGCATCTTCACATCAGATCCAGACCTCCACAGACTTCTGCTCTTCCAAGCCTGGTGTGCGTCACCCTGGTAGCGGGGCAGGAGCATGGAGGAAGAGGAAGACTTTGTTGACTCAGATTCACGTTAAATGCTTAGGATTCAGTCGCACGACCCACTTAATTGCAACGAAAGCTGGGAATTTTGATAGATGTGCAGCCAGAAAGCAATCTCCCACAAATCCTTTCCGAGTTCAGTGGTAGAAAAAACACCTTCTCTCCCAGACACCAGCACGCCTCATGTGTAGATTCAGAAAGCTCGTGGGCCTACTGCATATTGTTTTAGCTGCCAGAAAGTTCAGAGCGAAATGTAGTGTTTGATTTTTTTTTAGGCTTTTCTGTAATAATTATCTATTCCCTTTCTTATAGGGCTCTTTTATCTTCACAGTGATAGCCCTACTGCCTGTGTACTCTGTTATAAATGAATTCAAGCTTTCTGGAAATCAGTGGAAATGGAATAAAAATTTAATTACTTTCAAATGTGGTAAGATTTTATAAAGCGTTTTTGTAGGCATGATGTATTTGGTCTGACCAGCTTGAATTGTTAACAGGGCACACATTTTATTCCCTGTTTACTCATAAGAATGTAGTGACCCCTAAATATTTGATTGACTTCTCCTGTGGGGCTGAGCCAGGACTCTGGGGAGACTGCTTTCCAACCCGTCACATGGTGTGACTCTTACCAGCCACCAGGCAGCTTTGCTCTGGGATGTTGCTCTAAGCAACAGGAATCCAGTTTGGGAAGTACCGCATTACTAAAGCAGGTGTATTCAATGTACAGCACCTTGGCTCTGCACTGAGTCAGAATTGTCACCTAACCAGTAAATAACCAGGAGTCCTTATAATAAAAACAATCAGGAAGCAAAGACCAGAAGAATACGAAGAAATGCCAAGAATCTCATGGCTTTTTTTTAAAAATAGTATTTTCCCTTTAGAATGGCAGCTTAAGGGAGAAGTGTGAGAAGGTGAACAGACAAGGCTTAATGTATGCAGTGCCGTAGTCACGGGTCTGCCCTCAGCTCCTGATACCTCTGGAAAGGCATTGCGCTGTTCACGCCTTGGAGCGTGCCAGCCAAACTAATTGTTGGGCCCAGAGATGCAGAACATCTTTTGCTTCACTCTGACTCAGACTTCCAGGTTCCCTTTGCAGGACTGTGAGGAATGGAACTGTATATTCCTTTCAAAGGGATCCTTTTGTTCCAATCCGATTCCCGTACTCGCTCTCAACACACATACAGGTAGAGCTGTAGATCCATAATGAGATTATCCAACATTGACTCATTACCCAAAGTGTTTGAGTTGCATGGCCAGTCATATTTCTTTTATTTGAATGTTTTCCTCTTTGGAGGCCAGTTAGATGCTGGCATCTTAATTTAGAGTGTTGCTCCCCAAACCCCTGAACAATTTTCTGGCCAATCCCTATTCCGACTTTACATGTAAGTAGCAGTGCTCGTGGAAAGGCTTCTACCACCACCCAGGCTGGATGTGCATGTGCATAATGCCGTTCTTGTGGCTTGCTGCAGGTGCCTTGTGTTCTCCCTTCACAGACACTCTGACGAAGCAGTGTTTATTCTGCTGTAGTGCAGCTTCCACATGAAGACCAGTGAGAGGTCCTGCGGCTACGCCATTTTTCTGCTCATTTTCCCTTATTCCCCAGGTTGCCAGCTTAGGCAAAGTCAGAAGAGAGTGAAAAAGAAAATCTTGAAAATTGAAGCAGTCTATTGATTTAGAGACAAATAATCATAACAACTACAATTGTTACGGATTAGGATCATTTTATTTAAAAGAGAAAACTGATCGCCTACCCTCACACCAGCAGCTCCAATTGACTCTAATCCACGCGGGACAGGAAGCCTTGTTGATTTTGGGGGGAGCTTGGTTTCAAACATTCAGTTCAGCACAGGGATTTCATGAACTGTACGGTTGGTCGTTACAAAACTTTAACTTTATTAAAATTACTGAGCTCTGAGAAACTGAGATCTCAGTGTAGATGCAGATTATTGCCAGCTAAAATCCATTGAAGCTGTAACAATGAGAGGAGCGGCACTGGGAACCTTCATTAGCAATGAGTCTCTGCTAACGCAGACTCAGGAATGTTTGCTGGTAGGTGCAAACTGCAGGGAATGACATAAATGGATGCACCTGCTTTGAAATCACACATCTAATCTTCTGCCTCGGTAGACATCCACAGGTCCTGACAGCAAGCCCTGATACATATTCATAACCAATACGCTGTCGAACCAAGGGAAATTGAGGCAAGTACAGCAGAATGAAGCATAAGGAAGCAGCATGTTAATTTTAAATTTAATTACAGAGATGGTGGAAAGGATGCATTTTGATAATGTATGCTTATTCAGGAGATATGGAACATTAGTCCAAAACCTCACCAAATGGCTTACAAAGGAAATATTAATTTTGATGAAAGTAGTTGAAGAAACTGACAGGTTTAGGAGAAAACAGGCTTCTGAGATCGTGTTGTACATTGATCTTGCTATAGATGAAAAAACACATTGCGGAATTCTAGTGATTTTGTGTAAGAGTAAGCAAACTGCAAAGAAGTGTTCTGTTGTGTGTGATTCCTGCTTGTGGCAGGTTTGGATGCACTGGCAGGCGTCATGTCGTTCGTCAGCCGGTGAACAGAGAGCTGCTGGGGATCCGACTCGCTGTACCCTAGAGTTGCCTGTCACGCATCCTGACTACAATAGCTGGGCACTGACCTGAAGTGGAAGTTTTTGAAAAGCATTGGTCTTGGGCCCGGCGGCATGGCCTAGCAGCTAAAGTCCTCCCTTGAAAGCCCTGGGATCCCATATGGGTGCCAGTTCTGATCCCGGCAGCTCCACTTCCCATCTAGCTCCCTGCTTGTGGCCTGGGAAAGCAGTCGAGGACGGCCCAATGCATTGGGACCCTGCACCTGCGTGGGAGACCCGGAGGAGGGTCCTGGTTCTGGGCTTCGGATCGCCACGCATTGGCCGGTTGCGGCTCACTTGGGGAGTGAATCATCGGATGGAAGATCTTCCTCTCTGTCTCTCCTCCTCTGTGTATATCTGGCTGTAATAAAATGAATAAATCTTTAAAAAAAAAAAGCATTGGCCTTGTCTATCCTGCTCCAAGTTACTGCTGACAATAGCATTTAACATGGAACAGAATCTTAAGCAATATTTGTTGAATGAATAAATGAATAAATAAATAATCTACCCGTACTGTTTTGAATGGGGCATATGCACATTAAATGGCATATCTATTAACTAATACAGCAGTGAATACAGAGATGGATGGAGACATTTCTCCAAGTAGCTTACAAATCACTATTTAAAATTACTTGCACGGCTGGTCAGTATCATCAATGAATAAAGGCAGTGGACTTTGGGTCCATGATCTGCCAGGCTGCTTCTGGAGTTTGATAGAACACAAAATGCTCATGTTTCCAGCCAAGTTGAATTTTATCATCTCTGTAATTCTCAACTAGGACTTGTCTTGCCTTGATAAGCTAGTATCTACAAATAGGAGAAGAGAAGAAAGGTTTCATTTTGTTCATTATTAAATATTTCCATGGGAAATAGTCTAAAAAATATAAACGTTTCTAAGGCTTGGCAAATTTTAGAGCATAGAATTTTGTATCATCTTGGGGTGTGTGTTTATTTATTTATTTATTTATTTATTTATTTTTGCTGCAGAGTTTCTACATGTTCAGGCTTGCGAGAATTCATCTAGCGATCATCGATCGCTAAGCATTAGCCTGACTTGATGATGGTCCTGGGCATAGGTAGTCATTCTTTGTTAATGGGAATGTAAGTTTGTTCAACAGTTTTGAGAAAGATCAAGCAAGTCTTATGAACCACTTAAAGAATGTGGAGATTGTGTGATGCAGCAATACTGCTTATAGATTTCCTTAAGAATTAATTTAACAACTGAGTAAAGCTCTGTGTATGGCGATCTCTTGGAGGGCTGTTTCTATAAAAGATTAATGTACGTGGAATAGGTGAAATATTTAATAACAGGCATTAGAAATAATTGCATGTTTTCTCTATGATGGAATATTCTACAGTTATTGGAGATGGTGATAGAGATCACTAGATGTTGTAAGAACTGGAGCCTCACTAGAGCAAAACAGAAGTATATGCAAACCATGGTACTATTGGATAAATATTAGCCATTTATATTTCTGCTATTAATCTGGAAGGCTGATAGGTGTATGGAGGATTTAAAATGTTGAGTTTATCTATATTTTCTGTATATTGGTTATTTTGTGTGGAAAGTAAATCATTTTAAGTTGTGTTGGCACATTCACATGTAACCATCTCAAAAATATGGCCTTTGTAAGAGCAAAGGCTATCTAGTTTCTTGTAAATGGAATGTTTTTGGAGTTTTACGGCTATGTTTAGAACTCAGTTTTTATCTCAGTTGTGGTTAAATCCAGACCTCACAAAGCTCAAAGGTGGAAGGGAATGTATGAAGAAAGATACCTCACGAGAGCTGAACGGACTGGGAGCGATGCTTCCAGGCCACGGGGAGTCACTTCGGGAGTGTTCCTTGAAAGGGACTCACAGAGACAGGAGGATTTTCTCAGGGTTTCAAATGTGTCTACTGAGACACTCCACCAGATTTTCTGAGTAAACTTGCTTTCTGATCCCTTGAAGAACAACTGGGTGCAGTAACTGTGTATTTATTAGTACGTGAAGTCACAAAGAAGTCTTCTTAAATCTTTTTTATGAAGAGCTGATCAAGAGTATGTTCTCTAGTGGCTCATGTACTTTGCACCATTACTGCAAAATATATTCTAAGAGGAGCAGAGGGCCAGTGTTTTGCCTCAGAACCAGAAGCTACTGATCGATAAGAGTAAAAGATATATGTTTTTAAAAAGGTCGAACATTTTTCTTTGGCATGCTTACATTGAAATGGAAACAAATTAGATACTATAAAGAAGGTTTTGTTGGAATCATATTAAATTTTTATTGTAAGGAAGTAAGAACTATTTTGTTCTTTCCAAAATTACTTCATAAAGGTTGTGGAATATAGAATCAAGTGATAATTTTTGTGCAAAAACAACAACAAAAAATACTTTGAAACAGATCACATGAGAGATCTTCAAATTGCTCTTGAAACATAGGCATTGTGGGCCCGGTGCAGTGGACTAGAGGTTAAATCCTTGCTTTACACACGCCAGGATGCCATGTGGGCATTGCGAAGTCAGTGGAGGATGGCCCAAGTACTTGGACACTGCATAGGAGACCCAGAAGAGGCTCTGGATGTTGTGGCCATGTAAGAAGTGAACAAATAGATGGAAGATCTTCCTCTCTGTCTTTTATTCTCTCTGTAGGTCTGCCATTCTAATAATAAATAAATAAATAGTTTTAAAATATAGGCATTGTGGAAAAATTATGTGTACATTGTTGCCTTAGTTCAAGGTGAAAACTAACATCTACTACGACACGGTCATCGAGGTCCTGGAAGCAGAGGGTTTCAGGTAGTACAGTCAGTCTGCCACACACGGTGTGACCCGTGAGCAGTCTCTGCGACTCGTCTGATTAATAACTGGTCTCTCGTGAGGAAGGTAGATTCATTCAGATTGGCAATTACATACACCCAAAGCTTCACACACACACACACACACTCTCTCTCAGAAAACATCATTATCGGATGGTGTTTCAATTTAGATTTATTCATTTTTTGAAATCGTTTAGCAGAAAATTAACATATCTTGGGCATAAGTATGCATATACATTAAATTTCCAATCAATTCTGATGACAGCTGTCATTAGTCATTGTTGTTCCTGTTTAGAAGTGCAATAAATCAGGCTGAGAACTGAAGCTTCGTCCACACAATTTCCCTGCCCCTGCCAGAGAAATCATACAATCATGCGCTGCTTTGATTAAATGCTGCAATTTGGAAGCATTGCTCATCTCTTACTGCAGTGCCTATGAATATGAGTGTACTTTATTGTTTATGTTACTTTGGGGCAAGATAATTTGTTGTTTAATGTTTATTGGCAACTTTACATTCTAGAATGTAAAAATATTTTTTTTGGTATTTGTTACAGCATTTTCTTGTTCTTAAAAGTAAAGATGAATTACCAGCTCGTAGAAAAGCAGAGAAGCTGCTTTACAGTGTGTTGTTGCAAAGACGATAACATATTTATGATCTTGATTGATGTCATTATGTAATACCTTAAAGTGGAAGATCAACATTGGATTAGTGTTCAGAAACAGTTTGTAGTTTTGGCTCAGATGAAGAGTTTCTTGGGACCATGTTTCTTTCCCTGCATTTGAAATCTGTATGACCAAAAAGTTCCATGTATGCAAACTTTTTAGACTAATAACACTTTACAAAGATCTTTACTTGAAAGGTAGAGTTACACAGAGAGAGGAGAGAAGAGAGGGAGAGAGAGAAAGAGATCTTCCATCTGCTGGTTCACTCCCCAAATGTCTGCAAAGACCAGGGCTGGGCTGGTGAAGCCTGGGTCCGGAGCTTCTTCCGTTTCTCCCACATGGGTGCAGGGGTCCAGGTCTGGGCTATTCTCTGCATTCTCAGCTGCATTAGCAGGGAGCTGGATGGGAACTGGAGCAGCCAGGACTTGAACTGGGCCCCATAAGGGATGTTGATATCACGGGCAGCAGCTCTACCCACTATGCCATAGTGCTGACCCCCTAAAAATGATTTAATAAGGATTAGAATGGTGGACACTTTGACTTATTCAAAGAGCTTGATAACGTATTATTTCCTTGGAAACCAATGTAAGTAAAAGCCTGAACTAAATTCTAATATCTGACTGCTGAATTCTTATATAAATATATCTCAGACTTTTTCTTAAAAAAGAAAATGCATATATATTTAAAAGACAGACAGACAGACATACAGAGACAGAGAGAGAGAGAGAGAGAGAGAGAGAGAGAGAGAGGAGAGAGCAGAGTCATGCCGTCTAGGCTGAAGTCAGGAGTCCAGGACTCAACCTTGGTTGCTCCTGTGGGTGGCAGGAAGCTAAGTACCTCTCACAGCTGTCATTAACAAGACCCTCGGATTGGAAACAGCTGTAACTCCAGTCTAGGAACTCAATATGGGACATGGCCACGCCCAGCTGCTCCATGACTATTGTATACACACACCAGACCCTCAATCTGCTCAACTTTCTTCTCGGTTGATGTTGCTATACTAACTTCACAAATACATGACTTGCCAGTAGATATGCAGGTTGGAGCCTGTGTATTTTTTTGATGGGTTCTATCATGTGCTGCCTAGCGCTAACCTTAGACACTGACTGCCACAGTAGGAAAAATTGACTCATGATCTCACTGAACTAAACAGTTTACTAACGTGAAGCTGTACACATATTTTAAACACAACCAGTCTCCATTACTTATGGATTCTGCATTTGTGGAATTACATGCCTCCTAAAATTTATGGCTAACCACAAAACCAATGCTCATAGCACCTTGTTGGACTGTTCTAGACGCTTGCAGGATATAATGGAAAAATTATCTACCAATGTGTGCCTTCCTGGCTGAGCTCAAATGAGCAACAACACTCTGTCTTTTCATGGCAGCTCTAATGTGTGAACAAGTGTCCTTTTTGCCACCTACTTTGTGCTTTTTGGTGATGATTTCACTGTTGAACATGTCCCCTTCTGTGATGTGTCATGGTGAAGTGCTGTACGGTGTTTCTAAGCACAGGAAGTCTATGACATTCTTTCTTGAGGAAACATGTATGTCAGCTTCACTCAGATATGTTAGAATGCTGTTAGCCAGCCTTGAGTTCAGTTTTGAGAAACTACCAATAATATTCTGAATAAAGTGTCTTTCAACAGAAACACTTAAAATTAACATTTGAACCGAGCAGTTGACAAAACTGTGGTGGCCAGAGGTTGCAGCGGCTGAGCCCGTGCTGCCTCTGGGAACAGCGGCTGGCATCCTTGGTGCTGGCAGAGGCTTCCCACGGTATAGTGACCATGAGAAATGACTCAGTGATTGCAGTTCCATTGTTCCTTATAACTATCTATTTAAAGAACAGGACCTCTCATCCACGTATTCAAGTTACAAAATGGTGTAATTTTACTGTCCAAATTGAACTCTGTTTTGGATCATACCTCTTTTTCTATAAAACACTCTGTTTGCTTCCCATACTGCTATAACAAGCGACAACAAACTTAATATTATGAACTACACATGTTTATTTTTTAGCTTTTCTTTGAAGATTTATTTATTTTTCTTGGAAATGCAGATTTACAGACAGAAGGAGAGACAGAGAGAAAGATATTCCGTCCGCTGGTTCATTTCCTAAATGGCAGCAATGGCCACTTATACTGTGTTGTCTAATGCGCTTTGGAGCTGACTGATCCAAAGCCCAGAGCTTTCTCTGGGTCACAAGCAGGGAGCTATATGGGAAGTGGACCAGCCGGGAAATGAACCCGTGCTCATATGGGATCCTAGTGAGTGCAAGGCAAGGATTTAACCACTGTGCTACCATGCTGGGCCCAAAACACATGTTTATTAAGGTGCATTTTGGAGATCAGAAGTCCAGAATGAATCTCACTGGACGAAAATTAAGGTTGTATCACAATTGATTGCTTTCTCCTGTTTTAGAGGCAATCTATATCCATTGGTCCACAGCCGCACATCACTCCAACCACTGGCTCTATCCTCATCTCCTCAGTTTTAAAATGTGTGTGATGAGAGATGTCAACTGTTAGCCCTGTCAATTATTGGCTTACTTACTACCCCAAATTCATGTAAATGAAGTGCTGCTGTGAAAGACATTTTCCTTTGCTTCTTGGAAGTATTGCTGATGAACTCAACCGTTGGGAGACTTGCATCTCTGATGAGTTCACTGTTGTCTTATTTTCTCTCGTTTTTTAGCCCCCAGAGCCAAGCAAAATCACTTGTATGTCCAGAGAAGAGTTCATGCAAACGATGCCAGAGGTTGTCGGTTGGGGCTCCGAGGAAGACTATGGGAAGCTCTTTGACAGGGTGGATGTGACCCGGGATGGTTTCATTAACTGGGACAAGCTGAACACTTTTATGCTGCTATCCCTTTATGAGAAAGATGAACACATGAAGGCAACTGTGGTACCCCAGTGGAAGGATCTTGAGTTCCTTGCAGGAAAACATAAGGACACCATTCAAAATGTCGTTTTCTTAAGAAGTTTAAGCCGTTACTTGACGATCAGCAAAGAAGGTTTAGTTGGATTCTGGGACGAGAATTTGAAACTGCAAGAAACATTTCCCATCACTTCTGATGTCATGAAGCTCAAACACCTGTGGGTGACAAGCCTGGTTTCCCTGGAAAATGTAAACAAGGTATAAAGCCTTTATTAATAAACTGCCTATAAAAGAGGCCAAACAATGAAGCAGGGCTTCTGATTGACATCAAACACAGCACTAGCAGCAACAGAGAACTACAGTACACATTGGGTGCCTTCCTTTGACCTGTAGGGAACTAAATAGGCTCAAGTGAGGCAGGTGAGCTCTTCCTGTCCCTGGCTGCTCTCTTGGCTGCCTCAGAACGGCACCACTGAGAGGAGGTTGACTCTATCCCACATGATAGCCAGGAGGACCTTCGCTCTTCTGGAGTCAGCAGCAGGGTCATGCATCTGTAGGCCAAACCGAGAGCCTTAGCGTGCCCGGCAGAGCTCAGTGGAATGAAAAGAAACTACTTCTCTGATCTTATAGGCTGCAGCATTCTGTTCCATAACTCTGATCATGCTGCTCAGTCTATTATCGTCATGTGACGACCTATGAGCAAGGTAATATATTGCAAGGAGGATAATTTTCAAGAACAGGTTACCATTTAAATAATATACATTCTAAAGATTTTTTTACTAAGCAAATTTTATTATGAAAATTTTTGAATGTAGGTGAAAGCAGAGAGAATCTGGTATCTGTTCTTACACACCATCTACCCTTAACCATTTTGCTTTCCCAGTCTGTATTGTTTCATGTATTCTTCACCCCTTGTTAAGATCCAAAACACAAAATGATTTCAAATGCAGCTAAATGATGTCTCACTTTCAAGTGTAACTCAAAGACCACTGTCTCATTGAACATCAATAACAATAGCCCTGTAATACCATAAAGTATCCTGTAACATATAGACTCGTTGTCACATTATTACTGGCAGGTTTAAAGGAATGTCTATGGTCCAAGTCCCCTGTTGTGAATGGTTGATATGTCTGTTTTCATCTATATATTTTCCTTGATCTCGTTTTTTCACTGCAGTTCTTGGCCGTTATCACTGATTTTTTTTTTTTTAAAAGAAAGCTGAGTGCTTTTCTTTAGAGTTTCCTACAATCTAGACAGCGTATCTTGCTTCTGTTTGGAGTTGTGTGGCATCTCTGCTTGTCCCTTGAATTTCCAGGAAATTGGTGGTCAAGTTTAAAATTCTCTCCCATTTTTTTCTTGCTTGCACTAGGAGGTTAAGTGTTCTTCACTCAGGAGGTACAAAATGCCAGGTTCTTTCTCTCCATGGGATATTAACAGTTATTCCTTGACCCACCCATTACTATGGTGCCAGATAATAGTACTCTAACTTCATCATTTCTTCTTCTTTTATAAGCTGGAACACCTCTCTGAAAACAAATTTCCCTTACTAATTATTTAATTATTAGGAGGTGCCAATTATTCAACAAAAGCAAGATAATTGCTTAATCCTTCATTTTAATTTGCAAGTTTTCAAGAAAAACGAGTTTGTTTTCTAATGTCTTCCCACAATAAACAATGGTTAATATCATTGTTGTCAATAGAAACTAAAACTCCTGGGTCCTGAAAAAAGCATGTGATTTGTTTTAGTCACTGACTGATTATTTCATGTCCCGAAACTGCACCATGTTCAGGCAGTAGGAACGAACGCAGATCGGCTCCCGAGCCTCTCTGATACCTTAGACTTCTTGAGAGCTTTCTCAACTTTCTGATTTGACATGCTCCAGAATTATCTTGTCTATTTCCTACGCATTCTAGAATCATCTGCTTTTCCTTATTTTTGGTGAGTAATAGCATGCTGTACTGCCTGGAAACCAAAGGCTCGTCCTATGCGGTCCACCAGTTCCACTAATCTGCCCAACCAAGATGACCGCTTGTTTCCACTTTCAGAATGTGAGAATGAGCCAGGGAGCCCTAGTCTCTCAGGATATAATCAGTGCTGCCCAGCTTTAAAATCTGAGCCCGTGCTTTGTCTCTGCGCAGTGATGTTAATGATGTGTCATTCTTTCTTGCTAAGAATCTGCTGCTAATGCTTAGTACCTAACTTGCATTCATTAAAAACAGCTCTAGCCCAGGATGTGTTGTTTCATATTTCAGCTCAGCATTCTATTGTTAACAAACAGTGCTTGTGGTGAACTCTTTCAGAGGACTGACTGATGAACTAAATTTTAGCTTTCCTTTATGTTTATTCAACGTAGAATAATAATGTTACTATTCTTTTTAAAAGAGCTTTAATGAGGTGAAATTACAAACTACAGAACACATATTTAAAAAGTCCCATTTTTAATACACATGTGTAGCTATGAAAAATCAACAATGAGATGTAGATAATGAACATATTCATCACCCTCTAAAGTTTTCTTGCACCCATCCTGAGCTCCCTCCCCCACCCCACTCCCTCCTGGTGGGCAATTACTATTCTAGTGTTCGTCAGTATAGCTTAGTGTGCATTTGCTAGAATTTTATGTAATTTTCATAAAAGTGTGTACTCTTTTCTTTTGGTCTCAGTTCTTGGCATCATTATTTTGAAATTTATTCATATTGCTAAGAACAACAGTTTATTCATTTATTGCCATATAGCATTCCATCACGTGTACACAGTACATCCTCACCACTACGTCATGTGGTCAGTTAGCTTTCTCTGAACTTCAACCATTTGAAAGTTGTTGCTAGTATCTTATTGTTGCGTGCTTGTTAAAGATTTATTTATTTTTTATTTGAAAGGCTGTCTTTTTACAGAGGGAGGAGAGATACAAAGAATCTTTTCATCTGTAGGTTGACCTCCCAGATGGCCACAATGGCCAGAGCTGAGCTGATCTTAGAACCAGAAGTCAGGAGCTTCTTCTGGGTTTTGCACATTGGTACAGGGTTGCAAGGGCTTGAACCTTCCTCTACAGCTTTCTCAGGCTCCAAGAAAGGAGCTTGAATGGACGTGGAAGTGATGACTATGTGTCGTGCTGGCAATACAGTCAGAAAGTCAGCTTGCTAAGCAACATGCCAGCCCATTGTGGTGGTTTAAATTCATGTTTTCTTAATGCCTGTATTGTAAACATTTTCCAGTGTTGCTGTGCTACCTGGAGTTTTTACAACTAGAATTTTCACTTCATGCAATGCTTTTCTTGTTGGTGTTCAGTTCGATAATTCCCTCTGCTATTGAATTTAGAGGGCTAGAATCTCCAACTGCTACGGTTGAATGCATTTTTCTCTCTTCAAATCTTTAAGTTTTTGTGGCATGTATTTTGCAGTTGTTTTGGAAGACAATGGTTAATATTAAATCTGAATGGTCTCAACACTCTAGTTCAAAAGTATGTTTGGGAGGTTGGTGTTTTGTATTGATAATTTTTATGTATCTCCTGAAATTCTCTCTTTACAGAGACATCATTTTCATGCTTTTAGTTCCTTGGAAATGTTTGTAAAAGTCAAGTTAAACTCTTTGTCTAGTAAATTCAGTTTGTGGGTTTTCTGGTGACAGTTTGCACTATTTTAATCAACTGACTTTTGTGAAAACACTGCTTGCCTTTTGAAACATGCACTGTCAGGTTTCTGGTGTGCCTGAGTGGTGCTGCAGCTCTCTGTGTCTTGCTGTGACCGGCTGCTTAGCCATGAGTGGAGTGTGCTGATGGGGTGTGGAGTGGAGGGTAGGGCAGAAAGATGCCCAGATGCATTCTATGGGAAAGATTTCTTCTTGACTGCAGCTCAAAGTCAGAATAAAGTATATCTGTACCATCATTCTTTACTTCTGGAATAGTGCAAAGGGCACAGTGTCTGACCTAGCAAGTACAGCTGTGTTGCATGCTGATTTCATTACACTCGTCGGAAATCATTTTGGACCTCTCCTCTGTGTTCCTTAGGTAGCAGTGGCTCTCACAAGTAAAGAGATTTGCTTCTATGACCTGCTGTCCAGTGAAGAGTTATCTTGTCAATATAAACTGCAAGGCCTGAAGGCAGCACCGATTTGTATGCATTATTGGTATGACCCTGGAGACGCCAACACATCTGTCCTTTCTTTTGGGGATGTAACTGGGAAGGTAAGTGCAAAATTGCTGCATTGAACACTTATTGATGTGGTCATCAAAATAAAGCTTCTAATAGAAGTTAGAATGTAAGGAGTGCGCCCTCCTAGTTGAACTGTACTATAGTTTTTAAGGTCACACATGTTGAAAGGGAAGAAACAAGTTATGTTCCTTATTTTGCTTATTAAATAGAAGCTTTATTATATTTAGGGGGAAGTTTTTTCGAGGGGGTTGGTGTATGTAGTGTCATTTTCCACATTTACTAAAAAATAAGAAAAACTTGCCTTTTGCAGTAACTTGTTTAATCTACTAGATCCCAATATCAATTTTATTTAACACTAAATGGCTCATTTCTCTTATAAATCTTTCAAATTAATCTGTCAAGCTCTGTGTTTCTCAGTACGAGCCTCGTTGGGAGCATTCTTTTTCTGCATCATGTCCTAGAGGTCTGGATGTGTTATTACTAGCAAGGGCAACGTTGAAGCCTGAACACTGAGCAGTGAGTTCTACCTTCCCATGGCGTTTCACCTGCTGATGAAAACTTGTTACATACTGAAAGGCAGTGAGGCCTGAATTTTCTGGAGTAACCTCATTTGAATAATTTCTCTTCGTAATTACGGAAGCTTTTCATTCCGACTGATTTTAATGACACATGTATCCTAACAGTAAGTGATAAGGTGTCCTTATAATTGCTTTGCCAACCTCTTAGTTTGTCCTTTGGTACAAAAGGGCTTGTATCCTTTTGGAATATTAAAGAAATTCAATATATATTTTTGTTAATTGTAAGGATCGTAGGATCTTCTTTCTAGCAATTATCCTGCCCATGTTTAACTTTCCTTCAATGACTCTCCCCAGGTGCAGGCAATTGTTTTTACAGCAGCCTCAATTTCTCTGTTTGAAAGTCCTGGGAATGTGTGTGAGGATGAAGAAGCCACAGTGATCATCAACTGGGCAGAGTTGCTCTCTGGAAATCACAAATGTTGCCACGTCCTACAGCACAAGCTTCATCGTGGAGACTGGGTCAGGCAAGGTACTGAATCTAGATAGTAACAAAAGAAAACAGTCCATCAACCAGTACATTTATGGTTTTGATGAAAATGTGTCAAGTAAAACTTTTGACTTTGGAAGCCAATGATAATTGGTTCTCAGGAGATTTTGACTCGGAGCCTCTGCTGCCCTCTGAACACGGCAGGAATCATTCTCTTCTTTCTTTTAAAGACCGAGGCTTCATAAAATCATGCCAGGTGATCTCTACACTCTGGAACTCTCTAGAGGTGGGAGAACATCGTCATAGAATCCATCTAGCTGCAGCTCAAGTCTGACCTGATGATACTCATGTTCAGGATTCTTAATAAAAACTTCAACTGTTTTTACTCCTGTATGTTCTTGGGGGAAGTATTTAGTCTACCTGCAAGATGGAATTATTTTATTTCCTTTTCCTTTTTGTTTTGATATAATACCTGAATTCTTTTAATCTATGCTACTTGATCAACAATTCTTTGTGTGACAATACAATGTTATGTGTCAGTGTATATAGAAGATCATAAATTTCTTAAAATGTGTTAATGAATGAATTAGTCTCATAATATGCCACAACTTTATAAAATTTTGATCTGATAGTCCATGATTCACATATGGAATATCTGCCTTGATATCTTGCTCCACCACTACAGACAACACTAATTTTCTCACTTCTAAATTGCCACATTAAAGTGTGCCCACTAAAAACGATAAATATTAATAATCTCAGTGACTAAATGTAGCCTGTTTCTATACAGTTCGAAGCGAAGACAATTCAAATCGACCCAGCCTCTGTTTTACCTTCCCTGCATTTTAGAAAGTTAGAGCTGATTAATTAACGCATGATGACAATATTGCAATGCTTTACATAAGACAGTATATATTCTGCACACAATACTAACCATATACCATACCAGTGATACCTTCTATTCATCCATTAATTCCACGATGATGTAATTGTGGGGAAAAACAAAATACATGTTTTTAATCATTTGTTAAGTATGAAAGGCACAAGATTATATATAATATGTTTAAGTTTTCAACACTAACATAGAAATAGAATGAATGTAACTATTATGAATGTTTCCAAGAAAGCACTATGGCTGGGCACATAAACCGAAGATTAGGCTACAATGCTAAGAAGTTCATGGCATCATTTTGCAGTGGGGTTTTCTGAAATTGTGTGCATTGCTTAATTTCCATTTGAATGAATATTTTTAAATATAGAGGAGTGACATGAATAATGATTTTAAAAGATTGGGAATGCAAACAGTATTTTAAAGTTGAGCATGATCTGGGTTCCTGTTTCTGCTAGAAAACCAAAGGATAGTTCTCACTACATTCTGCCTCTCTCCCATTTAAGCCTCAAATGCAAGGCTACTGGGAACCAAAATGCCAGAGAGCCTTTGTCTCTCAATCTGCATCAAATTACAACGTGGTTACAAAACACTCAGCAGAGAGCTTCCAGAAAGCTCTGGCAGAAAATACTCAGGAAGTCTCCCACATTGTTCTCCACCATAGCGACTCTCCTGCCCATTCCTCCCTACAAACAAGCAGAATTTGTAATCGTTTGGATCATAAGTCATCAGGCATCCACCTTACCTCTCTGATTGGGCTTCTTTGGACATTTTGTTTTTGCCACAAATGTTAAGAAAAACCTTGAAATAGACGACATTTTTTTCCCAGTCAATAGCGTAAAAAGACTCCTTTGCCATGGCCAATATGCCAGAATGTCAGTCGTTTAGGAATGGGCATCAATGGCTCATACCGTTACTGCCAAAAGTGTCTTCAGTTTGGTGGGGGTCATCTGATACATGACAGTTGCATTTTCTATTAAAACCTTTTAATTACACATTAATTAAAATGTTTCTGAAATCACTCTACAATCATGTTATCCTTTGCTCATTAATTGCTTGTATAAGATTTTATATTTTTATTTTGGGGAGAAAGTCATTTTACAAGTTGACTTTAAGGGTGAATGTTATTTAAAAATGTTCAAAAGAAGAGGAAAACTGCACAAATCATGCTTAATAATGTAGAATTAATGTAGATTTAAAAAATAAGGAGTGATTTGTGGTTAAAAGAAAGTGGTGGTATTAAGAACAACAAATTTAGAAATCATATATGGGTGGATGTGAGGAAAATGCAATACAAGAGAAGATTGTTCAAAAGGAAGGAAGCAAAGAACTAACTAGAGGGCTCATGGACCACTGAAAGGTGCTCCCGCTAACAAATGAACAGAGGCCTAGTTTTAGAACTAACAACAGAGATTAGAAGTTTAATTACAGCCTTTCATTGCTGTTCCAAGATCAGTAATTGCAGTATAATAAGTGGAGAACATTAAAATTATGAGAAGGGGGGCCCGGAGGCGTGGCCTAGCGGCTAAAGTCCTCGCCTTGAAAGCCCTGGGATCCCATATGGGCGCCGGTTCTAATCCCGGCAGCTCCACTTCCCATCCAGCTCCATGCTTGTGGCCTGGGAAGGCAGTCGAGGACGGCCCAAAGCTTTGGGACCCTGCACCCATGTGGGAGACCCGGAAGAGGTTCCAGGTTCCCGGCATCGGATCGGCGCGCACCGGCCCGTTGCGGCTCACTTGGGGAGTGAAACATCGGATGGAAGATCTTCCTCTCTGTCTCTCCTCCTCTCTGTATATCCGGCTTTCCAATAACAATAAAATCTTAAAAAAAAAAATTATGAGAAGGGAAAGGTCAGATAGACCAGGATCCAGTGGGCTACAAGGTGGTTATGGAGGATGTTCCTTGGGCGGGAAGACTTGCTCTATCAGGGCAAGCCGTCTGTGGCTGCTGCTTTCCACTGGTACTCTTGTTACTCCTGCAATGTGAGCTAAGGTTCTTTCAAATCCTACAAGAACTGCTGCTTGGTGATTTTCTTCTCAGTCAGAAAAGAAAATGTACAATTGAGTAGAGACACAAAAGCAAAAACAAGCATTACAATTTTCTTTAACTGAAGTCAAGGATAAAATACCCAGAAAAAATGAATGTCAAAGGAAGTATTCAGTTTCAAATTTAAGGGTATTAGGACACTGCATTAAGATAAGGTTCACACTTCTTATTTGAAATGTTAGAGGGAAAAAAATGCTTTCATCTTGTCAGAGTGGCTCTGTGTCACATTTTAATGGAAAAATAATTACTGTCTGAAACACCCAGAGAGTAAGTGCAGGGATTTTGAGCAACAGCAGCATGGCACAGATATCTCGAAGCTTAGAGTTTTCTTTTTCAAAAATTTCCTTCTTTTATAGTAATATCTTCGGAAAATTTGCAAGCCATAGGCTGGGATTGTAGCTATTTAAGAATGAGCATGAAATTGTTATCAAAAAATCACATTTTATTACATTATAAGGTGCTTTCCCACCTTTGTTAGATTGGATCTGGTGGAAGACACCACAGTTAAACTGATGTTAACAAAACAACTTAGCACTTGTGCCAGGGGAGTCAGAGGACATTGAGGATTGGTTAAACCATGGGGTGGGTGCCAGGGAAGTCAGAGGACACTGAGCATTGGTTAAACCATGGGGTGGGTGCCAGGGGAGTCAGAGGACACTGAGGATTGGTTAAACCATGGGGTGGGTGCCAGGGAATTCAGGGGACACTGAGGATTGGTTAAACGGTTAAACCATGGGGTGGGTGCCAGGGGAGTCGGAGGACACTGAGGATTGGTTAAACCATGGGGTGAGGCCAGGGAAGTTGGAGAACACTGAGGATTGGTTAAACCATGGGGTGGGTGCCAGAGAAGTCAAGACAGTAAGCACTGGTTAAACCATGGAGTAGATACTGGGGAAATTGCAGGGCACTACGCATTGGTTAAGCAGTAGAGACTGTACCAGAGAAGCTGGAAGACAAACATCAGGCTGTCTCTCCTCGGGGAGACTTGGTAATTGATTGGAACTAATTTGAACAAAAACACAGCTGTGGTGTCCTGCTTGCGTGTTGCTCCATATCCTTGGATCTAAATTAGTGCCACAGACACAGTGAGGTTACACCAGAGTTGAGACCACATTGCCTTTCCTGCCAGTTTCCTTCCTGTATTGAAGGCAGTTGGTGTCAGCCATGAGCCCGTCACACAGGTTGTTCTAATGTGATGGAAGAGCAAAATCCATTCATACCACTTACAGGAGTCTACTTGATATTTTTGGAAAGCCCTTCAACTAGTTGTAAAATTTTTGTAATGTTGAATTTTGATTTTTTAGGAATTAAGTTGGACTTCTAAAGATGGAAGGGAAACGAATAGGCTTTCTTTTCTTTCTTCTTCACAATTGTGACTGCTTAGAATACTGAGGGTCCTACTGTGGGCTCAGGCGATGGGATTCCACATCTCAACTGAAAAGTAAGACCAAAAATGAAACCCCCTCAGACCAGAGGACATCAAAGAAAGCTCAAAGTCAGATTTTTTCCTAAGTTACATGACTGATAATGCGAAAGCTTGGGAAATGATAGAAATTCCAGTTAAACTCAGTTCAATTTTCTACTTAGCTGTAGCCCCGATCTTTTGGCAAATGCTGTAGAGTAGTGTTATTCTGTTATTTCAAGTATTTAATGGCATAACCACTTGAGTTGTCCTTTTTTCTTTTAAAAATGTTATGTAAACATAACTTTAAAAATATGTTCCTCTTTCAATACCCAAACTTATTGAGAATATTAAAAACAAATAATTGATTTTACCGGCTCGTTCCATTACCTAGCTTCATTAAAACAACAAAACAAACAAACAAACAAAAAACTTTTCCAGCAGAATCTATCATTTCCTTGCTTCAGTAGGAAATGAGGAAACTAATTTAGCAATTTCATAATATAATTACAATACAATCAAAATTTAAAAATTTCTACCAGTAAAATTATTTTGTCATTTGTTCCCTCATTATACCCTGAAGTTATCTTTACTTCTGAGGCTCAGAGAAAGTTATCTAAAGCAGTACATTCTCTAGTGGTATTCAGAGTATTGCTTTAAGATTTAAATCTGCAAGCTACCCAGTGACATTTATAGGCCTGCAGTGTCACACATTAAAGGCTCAGCAACTCACATTTTATTTCAACATCAAGATATGACTTGTTTCTGATGGAATTATAGAATACAAGAACATCTGGGTAACACATGAGAGAAAAATCTATTCCCTTCATATTAAGCCATCTGATGAGGTTGGTAGCATAAAGACCTGCTCCGGGCACAGCATGTACCTGGCAGTGGGGCGCGGTGAAACAGAAGGCTGAAATGGCACAGAAAAAAGTGAACTCACAGCCAAACTTCACTGCGTTCAGTTTCATCTCCGTTTCTAATTAGCTGAATATCCTTAAGCATGTTGGCTTTCAGGCACTTTATCTCATCAGCAGTGAATCTGGGATAATTTGCTCAATGAAGAGAATGATTATTACAGAACGGCAGTGCCAAGCATAATGCCTGGCACATAGGAGGGACCTAAGAATTATCCTAATAATTTTTAAGAGCAATCCAGGGGTGGAGAGGAAGGGAAATTACACGAAGGGGGATGAACAAGTAACCCGTCACGCAGGCAAGCTGTGCAGACTGAATGAATAGACAGTTTTGCCGTCGGGCAGTAGTTCTGGGTTGCACGACACGCATCAATCACCTTGAGTTGTTTGTGACTCTGATACTCTGTGTGGTCGTTGTTCTCTGGTTCTCTGCTTTGCATCTCAGTCCTCCCCACTTTCTCTTGGAAATTATAGTTTGTAATTAAGAGAAGCTCGACATTGAAAAGCTAGTTAAACTTATTTCGTTAAAGAAGTACAAGCTAAGAATAGAACCTAAATGTGTGATTTGTGCCAATCCGATAGAAAAGCAAGTGGGGGAATTTTTTCCAATCCAAAATATCACATAGTCATAGGTGCCTCCCCTGAATAGCTTAGATTTGTCATGGTTGAGATGTATGAATGGAAGTGATTCTTAAAATTCTGACATTCTGCAAATTCTTGTGTGTGTGTGTGTGTGTGTCTGTGCGTGCGCACACACACACACACATATGTCTGCTGGCAAAGGTTTATATTTTTCAACATATTTTCAAAGGAATATTTGGCTTCTAAAATATTAAGAACTACACATTAGTAGAATAACTCCAGAGGTAGTAACAAACTCTATGGTGGTTTGTAACCCAAAGTGTGGTCCTTGGAGTGCCAGCACATGTCTGATCACACCTCAGAACAGTGGACTCTCAGGTTTACTGGTGAGGATCTTCCTTCTGAGAGTTTTCAGATGGTTATTACGCATATTAAAGTTGGAGAAGTCCTGTTTCCCCAGGTAGTCAAGGAATCAGGTGCTGTGTTTTGAACTTGCCCTCTGGCTCTGACAAACACAAATGTTGTGAATGTGGATTTGCAAGCTTGTAGGCTACACTGAGTCAAATCAATTTTAGTAATCTGAGTCTGGGTTTGGCAACAACCTGCTTCCGACTGACAGAATCATTAAGCTTTTCTATGTGGTTCTCGGTTTCTCTAACTGCAGGACAGAGAAGTATACTGCTTCTCGTTTGTGGAGTCTTTCTTTTCCAACACAGACATTTTGTCATTTTCTCTATTGAAATGTTACCTATTTGTCAATATTTATCAAATACCTTCTGAATTCTGAAACTGATTTCATTCTTCTTTGGACTTCTGTTATGCTTTCTGTATGATTGAATTTACCACTTTATTATATGCTCAAGGTCTATTTTTTTCTAACTCCTGCTGAGTTTTTCTTATTGTCACCGTAGCACAGGATACATTGTTGATGCCAAGGAAGTCTTCCGAGGTATGATACAATGTTTGGTGAGATAATATCTATGCAAGATATGCTGGTTAGTTTCAATATTATTCATTTAATTATAGATTGTTTGTGTTAACTCACATATTTCCTCGGGATATATCCAGGAAGTTTTCTGTATTAAGTTATTCACAAGTCAAAATCAGTTCTGGAATGAATCTTTCTGCATAGTTACTAAAGGCAAGAAAATCGCCAGCCCATTTTATTTTTCTAATATCATCAATCACTCGATTAAACAACTCAACAGTCAGTATTGACAAGTGAGTGGCCACTCTTTAGCTCTATCAGTTTTCCCTTCACACAGGTTGATGTTACAAAATGCCATGTGTGGAAATAAATATGCATGTATCCATAGGTTTACACATACAGATGTATCAACTGAAGTTCTTTCAATAAAGCACTAAAATTAGGTATTTTATTTAACTCTTGAACGAAGGATAGCTTCAATGAAACTGCAAATATTTCTGCACAAAGATTCCTATATTAATCAGCTTTTCACTACTACAATGAAATACAAACAAGATTTACTTCTTAAAGAGAAGAGCTTTGTTTAGCTCACTGTTGTGGTGATGGATTTCCACAATCAATTAGCCTTTATTGGCTTTGAATCTGATGAGAATGGCCATGGTAGACTGGGTGCAAAAGATTACATAGTAAGCCGAGAAGGAATGCCCGCACTTGGACCCAATTTGGCCGCTACAACGCTGTCACAGGAATCACCTTTCCAGCACCCATTCCTAAGGAGCCAAGCATCTTCCATTGGCCCATCTCCTGAACACTCAGGGGAATTGCATTTATACCCTCCTAGTGCAATTAAAATTTGGGTTTAAGTGTCAGCATGGGGTGGAGGCCAAGTCCTAGTCAAATAATAAGAGTTCCTGTCTTAGCTTGAGCTGATATAACAAAATGCTATAAATCGGTAAGGTTATAAACAAAGGAAGTTTGTTTTCACAGACCTGGGATATGCAAAGTCTGATTACTCCTTCGTGGGTGGCACGTCTTGGAACATGTTCCTATGTTGCAAAGAGCTAGGGCTCTTTTTTGAATCTCATTTTCAATCCATGTTTCTAAGGCACCACCTCCTAATACAATTTTGTGAGATTAGTCGCAACATGTAAACCCTAGGAACATGGCGGATACAAACGTTCAGATCATAGCTGTGCCTATTAGGAAATTTGAAGATCTTGAGCTTTTATGCTGTTTTCGAGTTTTAGCAATCAACAAAGTAGCTTTCCATTTCCAGTACAACTAACAATGCTAATGTTATAGTGCCCATTTAAGAATAGAAATTAAAAAAAAAAATGAAAGGGGCCATAGAAAAACAGCTTCATGGTCCACGGGCATGATTTACATGTGTATAAATCATGTATATACGGTATACTGTACTATAGGGGAGGGACCCCAGATGGAGGGTCTCTGGCCCTTTCCAAGTGGACAGCCTGGATATCTGTCTTTTGATTCAGAGGCAGGTGCTCTTTACTGTTGAGGGCAGGGTTCTGCAAGCTGTCTGCTCCAAAGGGAGACATTATCTCTTTATTTTAAAGTTGTTTGCTCTGCAAACATCCTCAGAAAGATAATCTGGAACAAAGGGCAGTCGAGGCTAACTTCCAAAGAAGGGCAGAAGTGCTGGTGATCATTCCAGAATTATCTCCTCAGAGTGTGACTTTTATTCTATGCTGTACATGGGTCAGAAATATGTTGAGCACATATAGTTTTTATCCAAAATAATAAAATCACCCTTTGTATGAGGGAGGAATTCCACCCTGAGATCAAATGAGAAATCTTTCAACTTGGCCACAAATGATTGAGTAAAACACCTAAGGGGAACTTGCGCCTAACCCTGAGGGAATTCAAGGAGCAGTGATGGCTGTTGGACATGTGGAACTCATGGGTGTGACTGCAATAAAAAACATTCCTGATTAAACAGAGCATTTATCACTTCTGATAAAATGGCCATCAGCTTTGGGTGAGACGACAAACTCAGCTTTGGAAGGAAGATCTGTTCCTGAGTTGTCAGGAGCACAGGAACAACCATTTTGAACCCAACTCCCAGTTGGATCTGTGTATCTTGGCAGGAAGTTAAGTCCCAGCAAGTTACCTTAAGTTTTGACTGGTAATGGCTGTGAATAGAATGGCTGGGTGTTTCAGGAGCAACACTCAATGGGTTAATTCCTACTTAGTTGCCCTGGACCAGAGGAAGGACACCGGAATTTGCCCAATTCCTCACCTTATGTCTGTAAAATCCCACATGATCATTGGGATGAACATTCCTGCCTTGTGTTGCTGTCTCTCACTCAAAGAAGAAAAAGAAAAGCAAGCAAGCAAAAAACCTATCAAGGTATTGTTGGAGTAGGAGGTTTTTCTCTAAGTGCCGGGTTTACTGTAACCTTTAATGAGGTGTTTTCTGAATATTGGAGTTGTATCATTATAACCTTTGTTTAGTTTTAACTTCATATTAAAATTGTTGCATTTTGCTAAGATCTTGTGAATAACTAAATATCACTTTCATCTTTTTAATTTTTGGCTATCAGTCATGTACAGTGCGTCTTTAGAAGCTATCATTTCCAGTACAACCAGCAATGCAAGTACTGTGGTGTTGGCTTGGAGAGAGAAACCAAAAAAGGTTCTGAAAATGACATCCTTCAACATTGACCAGGGCATTCATGCTTTTGATTACCACTCTCGGCTCAATTTAATTGGTATGTAAAATAAATCATGGTAACTATGATGGCCTCATAAATAGTCGAGGTTGCACATTCATATGCAAGGAGCCTCTCCACCTTGTTGCTTTATTGCCAGAGAGACCAACTTGAGCAGCTCATATTTGATTGCCTGAGAATGCCTGAAAATGATGCACTGTGATGTGTGGTGTATGTGAACTACATGAAAACATGAGGAGCATTGTAGTTGATGTGTGGTGCACGATGATATAGAGGAGACAGAGAATTTGTGCAGCACCTGTCATTTCCCTAACATGACCAAGTGCTCCACTAACACAGATTATTCATCCATTTGCAAGTACTACTACTACTACTATTGGTATCAGTGCACACACACACCACACTAGAATATGGCAAAATGTAGAATGTTTTTCAGTTACCTTTCAGAACATGACTGAAGTAATTTCTCAAAGATTGGTTTTATTTTTATTTGAAAGACAAATTTACAGAGAGAGGGAGAGATGGAGAAGGTTTTCCACCCACTGTTTTATTCTTCATTGGCTAAAACGACCAGTGTTTAGCTGATACGAAGCCAGGAGCCTGGAGCCTCTTCTGGGTCTCAAACATGGGTGCAGTTGCCCGAAAGTCTTGAGAGCCATCCTCTACTGTTTTTCCAGGCCATAAGCAGGGTACTGGGTCAGAAGTGGAGCTTCCAGAACACAAATTGGTATCTATGGAATGCTGGCACCTCAGGGTGCCTCAGCCTGTTGAACCATGTCACTGGCCCATTCTAAATAAATTTAGAAAAATTTCAAATTAGACTAGCTTTAATTTACTAAGGGAGGATTCCTTTGCTATAGAAAGGAAATTTTTCAGATAAAGATTTTCAGCAATTAACTATTTAAATAAAATACGTGGGCATCCTGAAAGCTTAGGAATTGACCGATGCTAGTTCAAGCAGTGCTTAAAAGGCGAGATGTACACCTGTGTTGAGAAATTAGTGGAATAATTGTAGAGAATGCACATGACTTAGAGAGCGGGTAATGATCATCTTCATTCAATCATGATTCCTCGTATGAAGGATCCTCATAGCTACTTGGTCGTTAGCTCCTCAGCATTTCCTACAATATCTGACAATACTAGTTGAAGAAACCTTGAATATCAATTCGGAAAAATGCCAACATCAAACGTTGAAGGAGTGGAGAAGGCTGGAAAGGATGAATCTTTCTGAGAAGGATCCAGATATAAGGCATTAATCCATTGATTAATTGTTTAATTCCTACTATGTTGATAACTATTCCACACCTGTCACTGTGCAGAAAATCAGGCTGAACAACTTCAGCTCCACAGTTGGTTCTAAACAAAAGAATAATAGAACGTGATGCTGGATTTCCAGAGATCTGAACATGCAGTATAAAGCCTGTTCTTTGAATATGTATGGCAAACCAAGATCCCAAAAACATGATCCTCTCAGTAAAGCAGAACGAAGGTAGATCTGTGCTGCTTCTTTGTTCACACTTGATTAATTACATGGCTGTGAAAATAATTTGTTTCCTCCTGGTGGAGCTACTGGTAGGTTTATAATTTCCTCCCACCTCACATTTGCCTTTTCCCAAAAATGCAACCCCCTTACTCTACTGCATCTGCTTCACCGTTTGCCAGAACTCATGCCTTACTGGCTTACTCTAGCTTGACATGGCGAGATTTTGCCTCCTTCAATGGAGGGTGCGTCAGTGTTCAACGAAAGGCCCTTACCCTCCAAGATAATTTCAGAGAGAAAGTTCTGACAGTAGTTTTCATGCTATTAAAAGAATTTTCTTCCCATTTCGTTCTATTTAGCAACTGCTGGCATTAACAATAAAGTTTGCCTCTGGAATCCCTATGTTGTTTCCAAGCCAGCGGGTGTCCTTTGGGGTCACTCTGCCAGCATCATAGCTGTGCAATTCTTTGTTGAAAGAAAACAACTTTTCAGCTTCTCTCAGGACAAAGTAAGTAACACATGTTTATTTATTTAGCCTTACCTTCCTAATCGATACCCACATCTGCCCTGGTCTTGAGTTTCTCTTAGAGATGCTAAAAGTGGCGTTGTAGGGCAACAGATGAAGTGGTCATTTGGGATACCATTTTCCAAAGTTTCAGGCGTAGCTATGGAGTGCTGCCACATGGAGTCCTGGCTCTGCTTCTGCTCCAGCTTCCGGCTGATGTGCGTGCTTGGAGAGGAGCAGATGGAAGCTCGGGCACTTGCACTAGTCACCCAGATGGATGCAGCTCCTGATTCCTGGCTTCAGCTCGGCCCAGACTTCACTGTTGCAGGCATTTGGAAACTGTTCCTCCGCCTTTCAAATATATCTCTGCCTCCATCTGTACCATCTCTATGTCGATAAGCTTAACATTTTACTGACCATCTATTACACCTTAGACAATAATTAGGAAAGGAATTGAAAGTCACCTCACAATGGTCTTGAGCAAATGGACAAAGCACTTTATTAAAATTCCATCCCACTAGTATTTTCCAGGATTAAATCCTTACTCCTGGGTTTTCATAGCATGTTTGCTAAGCCAATATGTGAAACAGAAATAGGGACTTTCGGGAATGTGACTTTTGGGAAGATAAAGACTAGGTACAGTCAGTTAGCTTTTTTTTTTTTTCTAACTTTGATATTGAGTAGACTCAGTAAATTAAAAATTGAGGATAATCTGAAGACTGTCAGACACATTGAAAGTTCAGTTAAACACACAGTGCATTGCTGTTTGTGACATTAATGGCGCATTTTGAGTATGGTGGGAGAATGTGACAATATGGTTCCAGCATCAGATCCTGACCACACTGTTTACTGCTTGTGTCCATGTGGGCCTATTTCTTACTCCCTGGGATCTGACCATTTGTTCCTCTGTAAATCTTCCAAGCGATAAATGTCCAGTTTCTTGGTTGTGCAGGGAAGTTTCTGAGACTGTCAGAAAGCCTGGATTTTCATTCTGTGATAACATGCTGTCCACACACAAGACAGGTGAAGAGTTCATGAGTAATAGAATTAAAAAGAAGGTTCATTTGTGCAAAATTTTCAAAATTAATAGCTACATGATATCTTCAAATGTTGTGGAAATGCACATTATAGAAATTTACACATTAATTAAAAATTTACAATCAGGTATGTTTATTATTACAGAGTTAAAAATACTTTTTTTTGGGGGGGGGGGACACACTCAAAGATAGGGAAAGCAAGAGAGCGAGAGAGCAGTGCTGTCCACTGGTTCACTTTCCAGATGACTACGGCCAAGCCAGCGTTGGAACCAGTGACGTGTAGTTCGGTTTCCTATGTGGGTACTACTAACTCATGCCGGAGCTCTGGGTACTGTCTGCATAGGTCCACCAGAGGAAAGTGGAAGTCAGGTACCGGAGCCAGTTACCCTACTCTGGTGTGGGATTCTGAGGGCTTAATCAGAGTCTCACAGCTCAATCAAATGCTCAACTCCCACAGACTTTTTGAAATATTGTCATGCTTGGCAAAGATCTCCAACGCCTCCCTCTATGTCCTTACGTATTTTACTATGTTAGTTACAATGTAAAACTGCCTTTCCCCTAAATTTCACCATCAACTGCCAATTCATGTTAATTATACCATAAAATATGATTATTCTCCATCTCAGCTACCATTGTCCTAATTTAAAATGTTATCTTTTTTTTGCCCTCCTTCACCACTATTTCTAAGGGTTTCTAATGCCTCATATCAGTATTAAAGCTTTTAATACTAATCTAACTCAAATTTGTCCTCTGTTCTTCTCATCAGTTTTCAAAAAAAAAAAAAAATGCTTCCTTTGCCATCTCTGTCCTCTGTTTAACCCTGAATGCTAACGTTCTGAGACCCGCACAAAGCCCTTGACCGATCTACCAGCCACTTTGCACTTGCAGGGTTCCCTTTCATTCAAGCTGTAGTTGTATAAACCTGTTGGCTGTTGCCGCCATGCATGTCACGGCTTTCCAACCTCCTCTTCCTTCATCCTTCAGCTCATTAGAGGATGCCTAGTTATGCTCCAGGTTTCAGACTTTCTGGAGTCTTTTGTGCAGCTCGGTGTTTTGGTTTTGCACGATCTGCTTGCACTTTGGCGTTAGATCCTGTATTGTGCTGTACTGAATCTGGGAGTTTGCTTCTTTAGGATTGGCTATCTTCAGCTGTGACCTTGTATCTATCATAGCATTTGGCATCTTGTAGTGCTTCATGAATGACTGTTGAAAGATTGAAATAAAAGCACATTTTTATGAGGGAGCAGTATCAAGGAAACTCTGAACATTTTTATGAGGTTAATTTAGTTGTGCTGTATGAGATTTATTGGCATCTTGTTCTAACTTCCATTACTGAATTGATATTCTGATTTGTGTTCTAGAGTGTAGAATGATTACATTGTATCTTTCACTGGAGTGTGCCTGAAGGCACAGAATATGTGATCAGTTTATTTTTGTTTTCCTAGTGTCCAGCAGATAAAGAGTATGCCAAAATCTTCATCAAATGCTAAGTTATAAGATAAGTTTACATTGGTGTAACAATCAATTTCAAATTCCTACATAAGGGTCTCCTCAAAACGTCGGTGGGTAGTAGAGATTATGAAAAGACTCTTCATGGGTGCCTTCCCAGCAGCCAAGTATAGCATTCAAGTGAGATGAGGCTGCTTAAGGCTCTGTCTCTTGAATTGTGGTCTTTGTATATCAGATTGTCAGTAAGAGGTTGTTAAGTGAATGAGTGCTTATCAAACAAAAATATAAGATAAATACACAATATTTTATCATTGTGGAATTCTCTGGAAGGCTTTTTAACTGGTTGTGACCAGTTACAGCCAGGTAAAGACTGCTTTGGACTTCTCAACAATGCAGTTTTATTCTTTGTTTTTTTGTTTCGACTTCTAAACCATTGTATTGTGATTCAGCTAGTCACGTTGCATTTCGTGTTAGCCTAAATCCATTTTACTTTGGTAGATACACAATAGCTCCAGTTTTTCTGTGTGTCTGACAAACCGCATGGCCTTCTGCCACACTGTACAATGTTCTACTGGATTTCTGTAGGACTCAAGCTAATTGGAGTACAGCACAAATCACAGAGCACAGGTGTTTTGTCTTTTCCCCAAACAGGATTTGACTAAACCCTCTTTCAGTCAGTGAAATATTAAAGTAGAGGGCTTACAAAATCAAAGCAATACACTGCCAGACAATTTCCTCCAAAATAATATGAGTATTCAGTTCTTTTTTTTTTTTTTTTGGAAAACTGCCCAGTTGCCATTTTCAAGTGATGGCTAATAAGTTTATCCCTATAGAACTTGTAACAGATTAAATAATGGTCCAGTTGAACTTTCTTGTGAACTGCTAAGTTATTTCTCCTCAGCCGGCAATCACCGGTGGTGATGCTTCACCGAGAGCAGCAAATGGATCATTTGAAGGAGGCACCTCCAGGAGAGGAAAAGGATTTTCAAATCCTAGGGCAGTCCGTGCTCAGGTGGGCTTCCAACCAGCCGCCCTCGTTCAGCTTTGCCATCATAGCTGACTGATCTCTAATGAGCTGCTAAGGCTGATATGGCTGCTGGACTCGCGTAACTTCCTACCTGAATCTTCACTTCGAGGTTTTGATTTTTCTCTGAATCTGGCTTTTGTGTAATCAACCGACATCTTTCCTTAGAAAGCAGCCAAATGTTTGCGACTACATTCTAATCCCTTGTCTTCTCACCGCACCTCTCCACACCCAATGATCCTCCCAGAAGCAAAGTGTTTTCATTTTGTTTAAATGAAACAAGCAAATGGATTAGTGCCTGCTCATAAAAACAATCACACTTAATACGGATCTGCAAAAATACACATTCTTCTTGCTAAGTTAACTCACATTAATAGGTATTATAACAACTTGATTATAATAATAACATAACATTGTTATAACATATTACTATATGTTATTCTGTGTGTGTAAATGCCGGCTACTTATGGTTCTAGATTTTGTGTCTAGTTTAGGAATGTCTTCTACATCTTCTATTTATAAAAATATTTTCATTATTTCCCTCCAGTATTTTCTATATTCCTGATTTGGTTTGCCTTGTATTAAATATTGCAGTTTGTATAGGCAGATTTTTTGTAACCAAATATCTAAGAATGTCGTATTTTTATGTCTTTTAAAAACATTAAAATCTTTTAACAAAATTGTGTATAGCTGTGGAGTTCCATGTATGTAATCACTGTGTAAAACCCACTCAGGACAGATACATACGTATTTTCAAACATTTAGCATTTCTTTCTGAAGTAAAAATATTTTAAAATCCTACCTTCTTCTTATTTTTTATTTATTTGAAAAGACTCATTTATTTTTAAAGAGCTATGGACAGACACAAGCAACCACACAGAAAGGAGGAGAGAGAGAGAGAGAGAGAGAGAGAGAGAGATTATCTTTCATCTGCTAGCTCATTACCCAGATGTCTGTAGATACCTGTGTGGCCAGGAGGAAGTCAGGAACCGGCAGTTTTCTCTGGCTCTCCCACATGCTGTGAAATGTACTTCTTAACAGTTGTGTTAAAATACTGGCCCGTTCTGTAGTTTAAAGAGAAATAAAGAGTATATTAACAGTACGTACAGTTCTTGTGCAATAGAAGTCTAACTTCCTTATTTTAGAAAGAAAGAGAAGGCATGAGAGAGAAAATCTCATTCCCTGGTTTCCTCCTGAATTCCTGGCAATGGCCAGGTGTGAGCCATCCCCAGGTCAGAAGCCCGGAACTCAGTCTGCACACCTGGTGTCTTAAATCCAGCCCTCCCGAATCTTCACTGCTGCACCCCGAGGCGTGTGGCAGGTAGCAGCAATCAGGGCCTGAAGCCCAGTCCTGAATTTAAGCATCCCAAGTCTCAACCAGCACCTTAAGCAATAGGGCAGAAGTTGACCCTGAACTTACTCCTATGTAGAGTCAGTTGGTAGCTGTGAAACAAGCTTGCACTGCAGCCTCATTCTCTGAATTGCTGTGTATACATAAACTTATTCCTCCACAATTTATTCTTTCCTTTGTTAAAAATATTCATTTATTCTTGTTTGAAGGGCAGTTTTACATAGGAAAGCAGAGACAGAGAAAGGTAGAGCCCTGCATGTGCTGGGTCCCAAGTGGCCACAACGGCCGGAGCTGAGCTGATTCACAGCCAAGAGCCACGGGCCTTTTCTGGGTGTCTCATGTGGGTACAGGCCACCCTCGACTGCTTCGCCAGGCCACAAGCAGGGAGCTGGATGGGAAGCGGGGCTGCTGGGACAGGAACTGGTGCCTAAGGGATGCTGTCAGCACGGTGGTAGATTGGCGTGCTAAATCTCCTCACTGGCCCCTGTCCTATATTCTTTCCATTAATTTGTGTATCTTTTTCTCCACCAACATACACTATTCAACTACAATAGCTTTATCACACTATTGTTTTGATACCTGCAGGTAAATTCCTACTTATTGGATTTCATTCTCAATTTTAACTATCCTCTGGTATTTTATTCTTCCAAGTAAGCTTTAGGATCAACACTCATGTTCCAGGAAAACC
Source organism: Ochotona princeps (assembly GCF_030435755.1). Classification (NCBI taxonomy): domain Eukaryota; kingdom Metazoa; phylum Chordata; class Mammalia; order Lagomorpha; family Ochotonidae; genus Ochotona; species Ochotona princeps. Next base: position 22,671,365 of record NC_080834.1, on the reverse strand, counting down.
CTATTAGTATTTGGGTTGAAATTTCATTGAATTTGATAATATTTGATTCTTCTAGATATCCTTTAAAAATAAATGCATGAAACAATTTTTTTCCCTTATTCTGGGTTTTATTCCTCTCCACGATACACGGAGTTTCCTTATTTATTCTTTACTGGGGTGTCACTACTTCCTCGATAATCATACTGGATTTTGACTTTAAAATTTTGTTTTATTTATCTGAAAGACACAGTTATGGAAAGAGGAGGAAGGACATAGAATCTTCCAGCAGCTGGTTCACTCCCCAAGTGACTGTGGTGGCTGAGCCAGCTGACCAGGCACCAGGAGCTTCTTTTGGTTCTCCCAGGTGGGTTGAGGGGGCCAAGGCCTGGGGCCATTTTCTGCTGCTTTCCCAGGGACGGTCAGCAGGGAGCTGGTTCTGAAATGCAGCAGTTGGGACTTGGGCCGATGCCCGTATGAGATGCCGGCATACCAAGCAGAAGCTCAGCCTTATGCCACTTTACTAGCCGCTCAGTTTGATTTTAATTAAATTATCTAGGTTGGATGTTTCTCTGGTGATTCTCCTTCTTACTGAAGTGTGTGTGTGTGTGTGTGTGTGTGTGTGAACAGCCATCCTGAGGCACTCTTTTACAGCTGGGAAGTGTGCGAGGCAGTGCAGGGGAGACATGGAGACATGGACTGGCTTGGGGAATTGCACTGGCCTTCTCAGTCATCCAGTTGCACAGTGTTGCTTCGCTGTCCATGTGGACCGAGCCAGAACCATGTGATTACAGCACCCCCATCATTGGCCCTGTGTCTCTTGGAACCAAGAAGTTACCTTCTAAACACTTTGACAGAAGTTGTTAACAAATCTAAATCTTTGAAAGGTAAAGTTAGCAGAACATTTTAAACATGGAGAAACTCCATTGTGACTTTAAATTATATATGAGTGTCGATGCTGGCAAAAATTAACTACAATTTAAGTAGTCTCCAAATCACATTATATTCTGAAAAAGGGTCCTAAAATAAAATATTGGCCATTGTGAACTTCATTGCCTAATTGGAGCCAAGAAGTCAGTGAAATCTCTGCAGAATGATTCATTATTATTTGGAGACTCTGGATGTGTTTAAGATCGGGGCAGAGCACATTAGCAAACACATGGGAATCCGTGTTGAAGAGCTCTACATCTGTCCTCACTTCTGTTCCAGCTCTCGCAGTAGTTGTGGTAATAAGTGAAAGATGACTAACAAAGGTGAGGAGTTTAATTCCAGGTTAGTACCTTCTATTTGGTTTGAGTTCTAGTGGGACTACGATGAAAACAAAAGCACTGAGGTCATTGGTAGAATGCTTTGGCAACCATATCATGTCAAACAAAAATTATCTATAAATATTTACTGGTGATGTTTTTGTGGATTATTGCCCAGCACAAATTCCAAACAAGTGGGCTTGTTAATACACACCAGGTGCATGCAGGAGAGCCAGTGCCCTGAGCTCCTGTTACCCTGTTATCTGAAGGCAGGCTCTGCATTTGTATGGGTTGCTCCTGCAGGGAACAGTTACTGCACTGATGTTCTGATACTCCTCTTGGTAACACACACACACACATACACTCTCATACACCCTCACTCACCCCTCACATATACACACTCTCACACACACACTCACACACACCCTCACACAGACACACACACACATACACTCTCATACACCCTCACTCACCCCTCACATATACACACTCTCACACACACACACACTCACACCCTCACACAGACACACACACATACACTCTCATACACCCTCACTCACCCCTCACATATACACACTCTCACACACACACACACTCACACCCTCACACAGACACACACACACACTCTCATACACCCTCACTCACCCCTCACATATACACACTCTCACACACACACACACTCACACACTCACACAGACACACACACATACACTCTCATACACCCTCACTCACCCCTCACATATACACACTCTCACACACACCCTCACACCCTCACACAGACACACACACACATACACTCTCATACACCCTCACTCACCCCTCACATATACACACTCTCACACACACACTCACACACACCCTCACACAGACACACACACACATATACTCTCATACACCCTCACTCACCCCTCACATATACACACTCTCACACACACACACACTCACACACACCCTCACACACACACACAGACACACACACACATTCAAACACTCACACACTCTCATGACCCTCACTCACCCCTCACATATACATGCTGTCACACACACTTCACACACCCGTACATATACATACACCCTCACATACTCACACAAACACACACACTTTCTTTGCTTGTTGTAATTTTATGTCTGTTCTGTGCAGAGTGTCAGCAGTTAGTCATGCTTGCGGAAGCCAAGCAGATCTTCTGATAGAATCTCTAGATCTTTCCTACTTCTCATATTTCTATCAGGAAACTAGGAATCTTTCTAACTATTGCTTCCTAACTAATTCATTTTACCATATAGCCAACACGTATATAATGCTGCCTTGGTTTAAAAAAGCATACTGACAATTAATTTAACCCATTCATGCAAATGCATGTACGTTTACCTGCTTCTAAAGCAGTAGTTTTTGCAGTACCAGAGAAGCATAATTTGTTAGTTGCAGTTTTATCATGTCTGCGTGAATAGCAGTGGTTTTATTCCTCGCAGGAAGAGACATGCTTCAGCAGCCAGGCTAGAAACATGGGATGGCCTATATTTCTTTAACTCAATCCTCACAGTACACCTTTTAAAATTTGCTTGAATTATTGTTATTTGGAATATTTAGAAAATAGAGATTGAGTAATTTTACCATAATTTCAACAGAACTGACAGAATTGCAGAGCTGGCAGTGGGTTCTTCATCCAAAGAGGAAGATGAAAATAGCACACTTCTCTGAGAGAGCTGCCTGCTGCTGAGCCTGCTGGGTGTGTGATGTGTTGCCCCCTGGCCCCTGGCTCTCACATATAAGTATGCAGGATACAATATTAGCTTACAGTTCTGTATTATGAAAAGGTTAGCTACTGAGAAAATGCCATGCAGAAAAATGTCATCACTCCTATATAAAAAGCTGAATTTTGCCTTTAAAAGCATAACCTTAAGCACAGACTCCTGCAAATAAAATTAATGAATATGGGCCCCGGTGCAGTAGCCTAATGGCCAAAGTCCTCCCCTTCAACGCAGAAGGATCCCATGTGGGCACTGGTTCTAATCCCGGCCACTCCACTTCCCATCCAGCTCCCTGCTTGTGGCCTGGGAAAGCAGTTGAGGACGGCCCAAAGCCTTGGGACCCTGCACCTGCATGGAGTCCTGGAAGAAGCTCCTGGTTCCTGGCTTTGAATCGGCTCAACTCCTGCTGTTATAGCCACTTGGGGAGTGAATCAGTAGATGGAAGATCTTTCTCTCTGTCTCTCCTCCTTTCTGTACATATGACTTTCCAATAAAAAATAAATACTTAAAAAAATTAGTGAGCATGAAACAAAGTCCGCAAACCTACCCTGTGGAGCTCTCAGGAGCTCTGAGTGGGAGAGGCACGGATTCTCCGATCTGACGATATAAAGAGATGCTGCACTTTGGTGAAAATTTGTGGAAAACACATGGAATGATTTCAAAATTATTTCACTCAAAAATGAGCTTCTCTTTTTGTTCTATTTTACAGGAACTTTTTGATGTGACCACATATAAATAAAAGGGAAACAATTATTCAATTGTAATTTTCAAGAGTTTGTCCTACTGGCTTTTCTACTAAAAATAATAAAAAATTTCCAAAGTGTGTGAAAGGAAAATTAATTTTAAATATATTCCCTCATAAATTGTGATCTCATTCTATCCCAGAAATCAACTTTAATATAACGAAAGGGTTCTCAAATAGCAACTAGATAATTAAATGACACTTTGTTCAAGGATTTGCAACAATATGAAATTTTTTTAAGGTTTAAAGGCTTTAGACTGATTAGGAAAAATGAGAAATAAAGTTATCTGACTTAAAACTAGGTTATACCAGATTATTAATCAAGCTGCCTGAGATTTCTTGCACAGGAAGATTAGCATTGACCTTGAAACCAAGCGAAGCAGTTATCATTTAATACAAAGGGAATACTTGGGAGCATTAAAAAATTACTGATGTCTGAACCTTAGAGAGAGTCTGATTTAATCATTCTAAGAAAAATGCTCTACCATTGGTGATTTCTAAAACACCACGACTGTTTCTCATGTTAAATTTGAGAACCACTGTGCCATAATATGTAGCACAAGAAGAACTGAAAAGCACCTGGGAGACCTCACACCGCCACACAGCTGCTGGGAGCAAACCAGAACACGGCTTCAGGCAGGCATGGCGGCATATCCGCATAGCTGCTGGAGTCTCAACAGAGAGAAAAAGTAAAGATTAAATATAGAAGGTAGACTTATTAATTTAGAGAGTTTAGGGTCCCCCAAGGAAGTAAAATAGTAAAAATTAATTTTAAGATAAATTAATAAGTGCACATATTCTGATAAATATTTCTAGGTATAATTGCTAATAACGAAACTTAACCAGTTGTAGACTAGAAAGGTTATAGTGCATCTATTTTTAATTTTCCATTTAATTTATGTGACCAAATGTCAGCCAACACAAATTATTTGAACACAATACAAAATGATTTAGAGGAAGCTATTAGTGACTAATACTACTCACTTCATGTTCCGATCTATGCACCAGATATTATTTTGACACAAAATTAACTTCCATTTCTTACGATGGAATCCACAGTAAACAAAACAACATTTTGAACAATAAGGGCGTGTCAAGGAGTGCCGTGTGAGATTTAGCCAGAATCTGGATGGAGCAAGTCTGATGCCTGAGACATTCCATTCTAAGGCTTATCAATTCCACTCCTATTTAGAACACACTGAAATATATGTGTGAAGCCTTGCTACTGCTGGGATTTATTTACATTCTTGAAGGTAAACATCTCTTGGAGAGCTACCACAACTTTTGAAGTGAAATTTTGTTTTTCAAGTAGTGATTAAGGATGGAGGCTGGTACGATAGGTCAACTGACTAGTCCTCTGCCTGCAAGTAACAGCATCCTATCTGGGTGCAGATTCAAGTCCCAGCTGGTCCACTTATCATCCAGCCACCTGCTTGTGGCCTGAGGAAGCAATAGAGGACGGCCTGAAGCCTTGGATCCTTGGACCCATGTGGGAGACCCAGAGGAAGCTCCTGGCTTTGGGCTTTGGATTGGTTCAGTCCAGTGTCGTGGCCACTTGGGGAGTGAACTTGCAGAGGAAAGCTCTTTCTGTATCTCATTCTCTAACTATGCCTTTGAAATAAAAAGAAGTAATTAAAGTGATGATTAAGGATGATTCTCTAATAAAACATTCTTGCCAAAAAAACTCAATTTTCTTTATAAATATTTAGTATTGATGTTAGAGCACTGGTCTTGGGGTTGATGTGGTACGGATTGGCAGGATCAGACCCCACTTCCTCCATGGTTGGCAGATGAAGAGGTTACTATGGATCAAGCAAAATTATTCCTACAAGATGTTTTAAAAAGTTGCACAAATTTCTGTTGTTTTTGTTGTTGTGGATGTGGGCATCCTAAGAGGCAAAATTATTGCCTTTCCTCTGAAAGTTTTTGAAGCCTCTCTCTCTGTCTCACTCTGTGTGTGTGTGAAGAGAATTGAAAACCGGTAATTTTGTAAGTTTTCCGTTGATAGTGTCACAAATCACCACAGACTTAGAGATTTGAAATAGCACTATTTGTGATGGTTTGTGTCTGGCCTCTCATTTGATCAAATCAAGGTGCTGGCAAGGTTTTGATCATTTCAGTAAGTTATGGAGGAAAATCTACTTCCTTGCATTTTCTGGCCTCCTTGGCTCAGGTCCCTTCCTCCACATTCCAAGCCAATAAGCCTAGGACAAATCTTTTTTTGAAAAAAGATTTATTTATTTTTATTGCAAAGTCAGATATACAGAGAGGAGGAGAGACAGAGAGGAAGATCTTCCATCTGATGATTCACTCCCCAAGTGGTCACAACGGCTGATGCTTGGCCGATTCAAAGCCAGGAGCCAGGAACTTCCTCCAGGTCTCCCACATGAGTACAGGGTCCCAAGGCTTTCTGCTGTCCTTGACTGCTTTCCCAGGTCACAAGCAGGGAGCTGAATAGAAAGTGGAGCAGCCGGGATTAGAACTGACACCCATATGGGATGCCAGTGCGTTGAAGGCCAGGACTTTGGCCACCAGGCCACGCTGCCAGGCCCAGGAAAAACCTTCATAGGTGACACTCTCAATCTGATCTTTTGTTTACCTCTGTCTTCAATGTTTAAAGACTCCCATGATTGCCTTGAACTCAACCAAAAAATCCAGGATAATCTTCAATTTCAAAGTGTTTAATTTTATCACATCTGAAAACTTATGGTTTGTAACATAGCGTCTTCGCAGTTTCCATGGACTTCGATCTGGCCACGTGGGTAGACCATTAATCTGTCTATTCAAAGCACATTGTAAAGGCCAAAGTTTTCCCCAAGGACTCACATGAGCCACAATCGCTCTTCTAGAGATGCTTACAACTTAGAAGAAATTTAAACAGGCTACTGAATACAAAATAACATGTGCTGTGACAGCAATGCAGCCAATGTTAGCACTGTGGAAGAAACAATGGTTTTCCTGGGGTTGAGGATGGAGCAGAAAAAAACAATTGGCATAAAAATATTAGAAGTATCGTTGACATATTTATGTGATTTTATCACTTTTCATCCAGGTTTTGAGACTCTGGGATGTTCAACACCAGCTGTCCATCCAGAGAATAGCTTGTGCATTCCCCCAAATTCAGGATTTCCAGTGCCTTTTTCACTTTGATGAAGCCCGTGGTCGCCTCTTCATCTCGTGTAATAACCAGCTGGCATTGTTGGCAATGCAGAGTGAAATCAGCAGGAGGGTGAGAAGCCACGAGAAGGCAGTCACTTGCGTTCTTTACAGTTCACTTCTGAGACAGGTAATGATGTGTGCTTGTCTCTCTCCCAACACACGACATCTGGGTCCAGAGGCTCATTTCCTTAATCCAGTCCAAGGCGACACTGAGGACAAACCTGGGAAAACACACATGTTGAAGAAACGATTTAATAACCATGTGCTTTTCTGTCATAATGAGTGTTGCTGATTTCGCTTGCATCCAGTTTCCGTAGCAGCACCAGCGGAGTTATAAGGAATGACAACCTTTGAGGTAAAGCGAACACAACGTGGGATGCGATTGAACTTATTATCTTTGTTAAACACTAGTTTGGATCGTGAGCCAAATGGAGGTGAAGCTGGTTACAAACCTCCCTTTTATGAAAGCCTTCCTCCTGTATCCCGGAGGATAGTTCTGAAATATGCATGAAACATAATTAGCAGAGACCCATTCTGCCAGCATATTTTACACCAGTGGCTCACGATGGCAGCCTGGAATGTATTCATAATAAAATGATTCAGTTAAACGGGATGCCACTTGGTATGCAGCACGAGTGTTGTTTGCCTCCCCATCACTTTAACGATGTTCTGCAGCCTCTGCTTAAGGGAGCACTACCTGCATCCCAATGAAAACAGTGCTGTTCCCTGGCACACAGAGGCCACAGGGACCGCACTCCTTTGTGGAGGCCATGGCAGCTTATAGACATCATGGAGGGAGCTGACCCCATTGGAGTTGGGCCCCGGTGAGGATCACCTCCTGACTGGTGAGAACAGCACAGTGGGAGCTGGACAGAAAGCCTGAGCCCAATTAGACAGTTTTCCCAGCCCTGATGGCTCTTATCTTGCGCAGAGCGCCCGCATGCACGCAGAAATGAGCAGTTCAGACTTTGTGCAAGGGGTGGAACGCCCTCTGCTAGTAATGAGCAGTGTGTCATGTCACCACTTCAAGCTCTCCGCTTCCTGGTTATTCTTAGAGATCAAATCCTTTACAAAACAATCCCTTTTGAATTCCATCTGCAGAGAAACATTCCACTGCAAATGTTTTACTGAACTTCGTGAAGGCATCCAGTTAATTCGACTCCCTGGGAGCCATTGGCAAATGTGTTTCTTTCTTTGTTTTTTTTTTTTAAAGATTTATTTTATTTTTATTACAAAGTCAGATATACTGAGAGGAGGAGAGATAGAGAGGAAGTGGAGCCGCCGGGATTAGAACCAGCGGCCATATGAGATCAAGGCGAGGACCTTAGCCACTAGGCCACGCTGCTGAGCCCAAATGTGTTTGTTTCTAAGAGAACATTCTTCTGCTGATTGACCTGCAAAACTAAAGAGCTAGGTTTTGTGCGTAGAATTTGAGTCACTGTTGCCTAACCATAAAATGAGCAGTATTCCATGAGGAATTCAGGAGATGGGATACAAAGATCTAGAATCTTCCACTTGGGACACAAAAACAAAGCCAAGGCAGCATAAATACGTGCAAGTTATGGGCAACAACGGAACAGGTGCACATGGTGTATGATGTAGGAACTACCACTGAGCAACCGCCTCTGCTTCTCACATCCTTGTTGAAAAATCATCAAAAGCATTGGTGGGTTTGTGAAGTGCATAGAACTCATATCACACACATGAATGTTTCCTTTAGCTGATAAGCTGCATCTTTCAATGTTGTGTTACCATTGTAATTAAAATGAAACTGTATTATAGAAAAACATAAAGAAAATAATATTAATATTTCCCATAGTTCCAACAACTTGTGACAATTTACTTCTTAAAGTATTTAAATAGAACATTCTTGAATAAGCATCAGATGCTAAGAATGAAGAACAAAAGATAAAGAAACTATGATTTCTCCCCCAGCTGCTCGAGCAATCCAGCTTGTCTCAGGCAGGATCACAACCTGCCTCCGTGGCTCTGGGCTGCCCAGGTGCTCAAGGCCAGAATGTGGGACTATAGGAAGGGAGGAGACCAATTTCCTCTTCTTTTTTTTTTTTCAAAAAAATTATTGGTTTTATTGGAAATGCAGATTTACAGAAAGGAGAGACAGAGAAAAAGCTATTGTAACCACTGGTTTACACCCCAAGCTGAGCCGATCCACAGCCAGGAGCCAGAAGATTCTTCTGGGTGTCCTACACAGGTGCAAGGTCCCAGGGCTTTGGGCCATTTCTACTGCTTTCCCATGCCATAGGCAGGGAGCTGAATGGGAAGGGAAGTGGAGCAGTCGGAACATGAACTTACAAGGGGAGGATTTACACGGAGCCATCACACCTGGCCTGGGAGAACCATTTTTTTCTTTTTTTTTTTTTAATCTTTTATGGCACAATTTCATAGGCTTTGAGATTTTCTTTACCTCCTCTCCATATTCCCTTCCCCCAACTTATTTCTCCTGTGTTATTACAATAGTGTGTACTTCATAACCAGTCATAAGTGCATCATTCTGTTATGTAAGTTTGCCCTGACATTGCTGGCGCAGACGAAGCCAGACAGTGCAGCATCTATCTTTGATTTGGAAGTGGAGAGGCATACTGCATTGGATCTTCACAACTGGACATGATGGTCTGTATTATGCACTTCTGCACATTGCCTTAACTGGGAAGCCATGCAACAAAACCAACAACAGGAATACAGATAAAATAAAAGGTTTACAGCACCATTGAGTTAAGTAAGATGCCACTGAATATCCAGTGTTGGGAGACCCATTTGTAATTCACAAGGAAGCACTGGATGTGGTCAGAGGAAGTAGAAGCAAAAGCAAAGGGCTTTCCTTGAGAAATGATCAATTAGGTCTTGGGCTGGAGGGCTGTCCAGGAAAGACAAAATGGAAATCTAGAAGGAGGAAGGAGGAAGGAGATCCAGACAGCAGGTCCCAAATGGCACCTGCTAAGTGACTGGAGTGCATTCGCAGGGTGAAGGTTGATTCTTGTGTGGCTAGTTCTTAACAAAACCATGACTTGAGGTGGCTTTTATGCAGCTTCAAGGTCATAACTGAACGATCTATTTTTGGAGGAAGAGTATGGGTGTGAGGTTAGAGTGGTGGTTTTCCTGCAGTTCTCTTGTATCCCAAGACTGTTTTCAACACGACATCCATTTGTTTGCTTCGGAAACTCCTTGCCTCGTGAGTGTTTGTGGAGTTTCCTAGAAGCTACATGATGTGCGATGACATCATTCCTCTGTTTAGCAGAGTTCGTTCTTACAATCCTCTTACAAATTCTCCATTTTCACTCTAATATAGTAAATAGATAAACGCATACACATTTGTCTGTGTGAGTCTCTGTATATTCCACATACATGAAAACTATTGTGATGCCTCAGTCATTTCTAAAACTCAGGAAAGATTTCAAAATCAGAGTTTGAGGGCTGCTGAGCCGACTGCAGAGCTCCAGTTCCCTGGCTCCTAAAAGCACATGCACCTGCCTACGCTGTGCTGTTCTGCAGGGCTCGTCTGCTGGAGAGCAACCTCTCAGCTGCCGGGGAGGCCCTATTTTCCCTTGCTCTTACGATGAGCGTTTCTGCTTCATTGCACCTATGTCTGTCTGTCTGTATGTATGTCTGAATTTAGCAGGTAAAAAGGCAGAGACACAGTCAGAAGGAAAGAGGGGGGTAGGAGGGAAGTGTAGAGAGAGAAATAAGTGGAGAAAGGGAGAGAGAGAGAGAGGGAGAAAAATTGAGAAGGAATATGATCCAAGCATAACCCTTTCTTCTCAATGTTCACAATGGCCTGCACTGAGACAGGGTCAAGCTAAGAGCCGGGAAACTAGTCCCAGTTGCAACTAGGGACAGCAGGGACCCAATTACTTGAACTAAACTCTCAAGGTGTACATTAGGATGAGCGGGCGTCAGGAGCCAAAGCCAGGACTCCAACTCAGGCAAGTTGGTATGGCCTGCACTTATCGCTAGCCAGCATCTTCACTACGAAAAATACAAATGAGCCATCGCGACACCTGCTTTCTTACAGACTTCTTAGGATTTCTTAATTTTCATTTCAGCCATGTGTTATCCGATGGCAAATGCCAGGAAGACTCAAAAAGAGGAGGACCCTGAATTGTGGTTTTTTTTCTCTCATTTTGCTGCTGTCGGGAACATCAGTTGAAATAAGGAGATTGCTTATTGCATTGATTCTCTTCTTGGTGGTGAAAACAGCCGAGACAGACAGACAGACACACACACACACACACACGAGAGTGATGGCCCATCTACAGACTCATTGCCCAGACCTTCCCGAGGAAGGTGAGTGGATCTCTGGTTCAGCTATGCAAGGTTCAGCCTCCCAAAGTCCCAGGGACATCGCTAGCTGCCTTTACTTCTCCCCTCCCAGAGCACTGCTCACATTTCGGGTTGTCTCACAGTTAAACACTTACCTAGCTCTCCTTTTGTGTGTTTAGTGCCAGGAAACAATCCTTACCTTCTTTCTGGATGTTCCAACAGTGCCTGCAACTGTTCTGAGCACAGAGTGGACCTGCACTGCCTGTCCTTCCAGGCCACCCGGTGCCCCCATTACTGGGACGGCTCCTTCACTCTGTTGTTTTTGAGGACTTTCTGTTTGTCTGAATTTGATGATAACCTTCCCTTCTGTTGTCATTTCGACAGGTTTTCTACACTTCACAATTATTTCCTTGTATTTGAACTTCAGTGGAGTCGTAACATGACCCTGATGTAAAGGTGAATTGGCACACTTGTGTGACTTTTGTTCTTTCCCTTTAGTCCCCTGAGAAAACAGCACACAAAGCTTTTCAGGAGGAGCTGTATGTTTTATTTCACCTGGAAAGCATGTCCTCACAGCACGCCGACCAAGCTGGGACTGGATGAGGGCGTCCCTGGCATGCACCATTCTGAAGAAACAAAGTCACTTCAATCCCGGAGGCAGCGCTCATGAACTGTCTTGACACGAGTTCTTCAGTGAAGCTTTTCTTTTCTTTAAAGATTCATTTATTTTTATTGGAAAGTTAGATATACATAAAAGAGGAGAGACAGAAAGGAAGATTTTCCCTTTGCTGATTGACACCCTAGGTGGCTGCAATGGCCGGAGCTGAGCCAATCTGAAGCCAGGAGCCAGGAGCCTCCTCCAGATATTTAGCCGGTATTAGATACTTGGTATACAAATTGCCTCTCTTCCAGAATTTCTAAGAGGAGTTGACATGCTAATTTCAGAGACATGTTAGACAGAGTGCCAAGGCCAGTGTTCACCTGGGGTCCTTCAGCAGGATTCTGGAAGTCCTGTGTGAGGGTCCTATGTCCAATTTTGGAGTTTGGCTTTCTGTGTTTGAAGACTGAGCCTTCTCCACTTTATCCAGAGTAGTGCTGTTTCTTGGGCTCAATCCTTGAACCGCCACAGGAAAACAAATGTCAAATCATTGATTAAAACAGGAGTTGCTGATTCTGTTTCTGTGTGTTGAACACATTTTTAAAATTACGGTATTTGAGAATCTAAAAGCATGTAACTGTTAGTTCCCTTGGTAGTTATAAAATCTGAGGAAAGGGAAGAGGGCAGGCTACCTTAAAAGACAATATAGATGTTCAGCAATTAGATGACAGCAAAATCAATGGACTTCTCTTTCAAACAGAACTTCATGGACGCTGATGAAAACTCTCTTACTGCCTTACTGCTAGTCTTCAAGAACATCTCTGCTGTTAATGTTGCTTATCATCATTGATCAGTTAACATGGTAATTTCATTGATTGGCAGTGATTGCTGAGGCAGTAGCCCCGAGGCTGGGTACCACGGTCACTTGGCAGACAACGGAACTGTCGTCATGGTGTTGGAGGTAGCACCAGAACAAACAGCACACCTACTCACATACATCCGTCTATGTCATAAAACGTATTGGAAAGGAATAATACATTTGTATATTACAAAATCTAGAAATGTGTAAGGATATATGGTGAGAACATCTGCTTTTCCTTGGTCTCTACCCAGCTTCTTTCCCTGGAGGCCACCAGGTTTGCAGGCTCCAGGGTCACTTTTTGTAGCTATTCTATTACATAGAAGAGAGAGATCTTTTGTCCACAGGTTCATTCTTTAGATTGTTCAACAGCCAGGGCTAGAATACACCAGAGCTAGGAGCCAGGACTGTCCTCTGTGCTCCCCAAGTGCAAACTGGGCCCCAAACACTTAAGCCATCTTCTGCTGTGCCCAGGCCATTGGCATGGGCTGGATTGAAAGTCAAGAAGAATGTGAACTGGTGCCCGCACTGGGTGCCGGCAGTGTGGGTGGCGACTTTGTACGATGCTGGCCCCTGGGGTATTTCCCTTCACTGCTATGCCAAATGCCCACCACACTCATATTTCAGAATGATAGAGTCAGGCAGCTTTCCAAATCTTTTATACGCTTCAGGCGAGTTTATTTCTGTAAGCTTCCACTTTCTTATCTACAAAATAAGAATTATAGCACCTTCCTTGTACAATTTCTCTTAAGAAAAAAGGGTATTGCATAAAAAGATGCACAGAACAAAGCCGGGATTGACAGCTAAGTAAATATTACCTAAAAGGAGGAAAGCGATTTAAATATATATATATATATATATATATATATATATATATATATATATATATATATATACATATATATGTTCATTAAATATATATATATATATATGTTTATTTTGTGAGAGTTTCTAGAATGCTTTGGAGCTCTGTGCACTGGCCATAGAAGTCACGGCCAGGGCTTTCTCTCCCTTTCCTTGCTGCTTTCTGAAGGGGTCTGGAACACGCCACCTCAAGGCCTCTGCATTCCTGTTTCTTTTCGTGGCAGGCACCTGCCTGGCTCACCCCCATATCCCGGTCATGTCTTTCTTCACTTAATTTCTCAGGCAGGATTTTCCAGAGCCCAAAGTTTTGTACCCACCTTGAAATCTCTGTTTTTGTTTCAGGTGTGTGTGTGTGTGTTTTCTTCTCTTGTTTCCCCTCTCCCCTTATGTGATTGTATCTATTCTATGACCAACTGTAAGAGCATAACAGTTTCTTGGTTGCATCCCAGGACCTAGATCCAGGGCCATTTATTCCAGTGGTCTTCCATAACTTCGAGGAAAAATTGGAAAGTGCAAATTGCAGATTCATATAAGAAGAAAGATCTGATGGAGATCTGTGAATGGAGAGTGACTGTCTCAATGCACTGGACCCAGTGGTCTGCATGGACCCTATGTGGCATCAGCATTGTCCTCACCTCCCCACTGGGCTGGCATGCAACTTCTGCAGTTTTGACATAAAATGGAAATAAAGAAAGTAATCTGTTTTATATCATGGGATCATAAACAACACTGGGTTAAAAATACTCTTAGCTATAAACAACAAGTAAATCAAATACCCTCATCCCATGGCGGCCGGTGGCATCCACTCTGATAATTTTTGATTGCTGTTGTTGCTTAGGTCTAACACTCTGGGTGTTTAGAAAAGTCAGCTCTTATGCCTACTGCTGTTGGAATAACAAGAGACAAATACGCAACCCAGACACAGCCTCATGTCTCTTAAAACCGCTGATTTGCTGTGACAGCTTCAGATGAGAGACAAAAAGGCCACACGCATTCCTGAACAGTTATTAACCCATTAGAACAAGAATCTGTTCAGCAGTCACATTTTCCCTAAAACGCAGTCATTGGTCAGTGACAGTTCTGCTTCACGCACTGCCTGGACCCCTCCTCATCATCACCATTGGCTAAGATCTGGTCTGCAGGACACAGCGAAGAGTGAATTGCACATTGGCAGGGACCTGGCATCATCAAAACATGGCTCATAAAGGTGACCCTTATGGTAATTCCTGGGTTCTAGTTCTGATTGAAGCAAAACAAAACAAGTTTGCTAAAAATAGTCTCGGTTGCCGTGGTCAGAACACTTTCCTCCTCTGCAAGTGGTATTACAAGTAGCTCTTTCTCATTGAACTCTGCCCATCCTTATCCCGCAGGCCTTTCTCTGGTTAACACTGGTTGGAGGGTGATGACAGAGAAAGTATCTATTCATGGCTTCCCCAGGGACTGTAAGGCAGCTTGCCATAAAAAATCAGATGGACTCTAGGCTGTTGCCACTGTTGGTCTAGCCTTCCCGAGACATTGTTCAGTGCGCAGAGAAAGGGGATGAAAAGTAGCGAGCGGTGTGTTGGGGCACGGCCAGACAGCTGGGGGAGAACATGCAAGCTGGGACTGTTAGTGATTTCATGGTGTGTGTCTGTGTTAGACACAAGGCAGGCGCTGTGTGAGGCCCTTTGTAACGTGGGTGACACCGGTCTTTGAACAAGTAAGCAAGCCTTTCCTTTGAACACGGCCTTCATTTTATTTCTGTCTTCTTGATTGCTGTTAGGGAAATCTTTTAGTGTTGAAAGGCCTAGTTCATGATAGTTGCATAGTCAATGCTTTTTTAATTGAAAAATAAAATCATAGTTTTTAACCATTTTTTAAGAGACACTATCAACATTTTAAAACATGCTTGGAAAATTATGCATTTTCATGGTTCTGTTTCTTAATGAATAACACCAAATTGCCAAGCAATTATGTTAGAAATTCACAGGTATAATTAGGAAATTCAAAGAATATCTGGAATTTATTTTCTAGAACTATATTATTTACATTCTCTGTCACGGTTGGAAGAATGCAAGATTATTATTTTTCTTAAATTGATTTTAATAATTTGAATCTGAAAATCAGTAATGATCTAGACAAATAAAGCAGCAGAGTAACATTAGCTGACTCTTGAGGCTTGTTTAGGGCTTTACCCCACACTGTGCTAAGCGCTGTACAACTGCCGGCTGATGGAGAGATCTCATAATAGTGGGGTAAGGCCGTTAGGATGATTACCTCTGGCTCACAGATGAAGAAATTGATGCTTAGAGTAGCTAAGCACTGACTTCAGGGACCAAGGCCAGGAACTGGTCGGTAAAGAGCATGCCCTTCAACCCAGATGTACTGCTGCCCACGTCTCTCCACCGTCACGTGTGCCGCACCAACAAAACGACACACACACAGTCATATTTGAAGTATGACATCACTTTAATTAAAAGCTTCAGGTCACTTGTCTTAGAAATTGTATCATAGCTTAACCATAATAATAAAATATTGATTTCACTGAGAGAAAATGTGTAGCATAAATATAGTTTTGTATTATCTATGAAATTGTCTCACCAGAACCGCTAATTCAGGATAAAAAAGGAGTTCCCATAGCTTACATGCTTGCAAGTAGTTCTGTCTGAGACATAAATATTACTAGGGAATAACTTTCTCAATCTTTTTCCTTTTTACCTTGAAACCACTGTGTCAGATGGGAATAATCTACCGGGATTATTACAGCAACCTCCATCTGGTTTTCCCTAAGCCTATTTGTCCTCCACACTGGTGCTGAGATGTGCCTTTAAAAACCAACCGCATTAGCAACGAGATCAGAAGTGGAATAGCCAGGTCTCGAACCAGCATCTCTACATCATGTTGGCATGACAAGCAATCGCTTACTCTACTGCACTACAATGCTAGCTCTTCAGGTTGTTTTAATGTGTAGGTATAGGTCACAGGCTCTTGGACAGCAGAGGTTGCTTGGTGTGCCATTCCAGAGCCTGGCACAGAGTCAGTATTCAATGTGGCTGTAGAGTAGATGAGTGAATGACTGTACGCGCATGTCACAGTCAGTTGAGGATGTTTGATGTCAACCTGTTACGTTATGAAAATATTGCACTCAAATTCAACACATTCCTATAGAAAATTTACAGTTATGCAATGAAGGTCAGTTCTTACATAGAAAATGAAATGTTTGAAGGTTACCTATTACATGGAAAATAATACTTCATTCAAGTTCCAATCTATACATATATTGTCTATTATTTCTCTCCCATTGTTTTGGTCTCAGAAGTGATAATAACCAGGTGCTTTAGATTTATAAATTCCTTAAAGGACTCCTAGTCATTTAAAGCTGAAATCAGCATTCTACTTGCTGGTATAAAATGTCCCATTTTCAGACTGTGGTATGTAATTCTATCCCTTCTGGCATCTGTTTTGTTGCCTTTCCTTGAAGTGATTTGTAGAGTTATATTTAAACTGTGTTCTTTGTCTTTAGAGACCCATGAATAATTATGTTAAGCTGTAAAATTATGCGTAGTACCTTGAGAAAAGGGAAAGTAAGAGACTAATGGCTTTAAAAGCAATGACTTTGGTAATTTGTTGAAATTAACTTTTTCTCATAATGGCTGCAGTGCTCCTTTCTGAGTGCTAAATGGAAGCTTCTTCAAGTAGTGTCAGTGCAATGTGATAGGAAAATCAGCTTTCTTATCTAAATGTGAAAGATTTATATGTTTGCTGGCAGTAGGACTCGATTTCAGGATCGCGTCTGGATGCTAAGCTGAATAGTGGGGAAGGCAAGCAAATTCCGTCTTTTCTGATAAACAGGACCGTGGCTTAGGCATTGGAATGGTTTTGGCTTAACAAAAGGGAACAAAACACACTGTAAAAGTGTCACTAACTACTGGGGGAAGCTGGGTAACAGAGAGGCACAGGTGAGATATTTTTGTTAAAATAAAAATAGCTGCTCCCAAGACCGTGTTTCATGTCTCTCCAATCTCGTTTTCTCTTAGGTAATCAGCTCTGATGCGGGGTCCACCGTTTCCTTTTGGATGATAGACACTGGGCAGAAAATCAAACAGTTTACCAGTTGCCATGGCAATGCAGAAATCAGCTCTATGGCCCTTGATGCAAATGAGACCCGGCTTTTGACTGGCAGCACAGATGGCACTATAAAGGTGAGAACACAGTAACGCTTTTCCCGTCCAGACATGTGGAGGCTGAAAGCCTGTGTGCGGTGTCACAGCCAGAGAGGCCCATGTTTTTGCCTTTTTGGCCTTACGGGATGCAGATGAGACGAGATAGGGCCTAAATAACTTCAACTATCCCCTAACAAAGCTGCCAGGAAAGTAAAGCTCTACGGAAAACGAATACATGATTTTTCTGAATAAATTATTTAGGACAAAAGCACAACTTGGCTGACTTATTTTAGAAAGCCTTTTCCATGTGCTGAATAGGGGAGTACTTCAGGGACCAGGAGGCCTGAGTATTTTTCATGTGCTTCAGCTAATGTCTCTAGTTTTCTTTTTCCTAAATTTATGACATGAGACAGCGGGACAACTTACAGAAACTAAAAATGGCTTAGGTGCATTTTTTTTCAGACAATGAGTGCTTAAAAGCAAGTTTCTTTGATAGTTGGCATTTTTGTTTTGTGAACTCATGTGAGGGAAGAATAATGGTGGCAGGACCAACCACAGCCTTATTTGTTCTTCATGCTAGGCTAGCACTGCTTCTTGCTCCCAGTTTCTTATTTTGAACTGTAATTCATTTCTTCTGGTTGGAGAGTGATTGCATTGTCAAGTAGAGCCTGATACTTGTCTATCACTGTCCTACCAGTGACTCTTTCCTGCCGACACCCAGCCGTCATGAACATCTCTGTCTGGGGAGATGGCAGGAGACACTTTGAGGCAGCACAGGTGGTTTCTTGAGTGTGTTCTGGATGGTTCTCTAGCCTATTCACTGGCATCAGAAAGGTATCTCACTGTCTTCCATGAAGGGGTACATGCTGTGTTCTGGACAGGATCACAGTGGAACCCTCCTGAGGTAGTTAGTTAGAGCACTATGGGAGTTCAGAGGGATTCCCAGTGGACGCCCATCAGGCTGTAACAGCTGCCAGAGTGAGATGAGGTCAGAATTCTCCAATCAGCAGAGTTTGGCCTCTGTTAACAGAGTGAGTTATGGACTGTCAACTTTGGGTTAAATAAACTGGTTTAGAGGAGAGCTGGCTAGATGGGTGGAGATTCCACAACGATCCCAAATCCCAGTAGTACAGATGAAATAAAAAGAAAACTGGCCTGGAGTATTTCACACTGATTTAGGCAAATTGAGGAAGTCTGTCTCAGGCAGGGCTCCCAGAGTAAGAGACTGAGTTGAGCAACACAGCCTCGATCAAGGGCCACTTAGCTCTTTCTTGGAAAGTGACCACTTACAGAGTTTGGGCTAAGGCAGACTTCCAGATATTGCCAAAATGGTCCCAACTCGGTGACTTGGCAGGACCTTCAGGTCTACTGGAGCACATAGCTTCAGTAAGACATTAGCTGTACACATGAAAGATATTCAGGCCTGCTATTCCCCAAACCAGCCGCCATCAAAAGTCAGGTCTGCCAGAGGTGCAAGTTCCCCTGTTAAAGGGGTATTTAGGGGAGAACAGTGACATGGGTGACAGGCACTGCCATTATATCTTGGAAGTTGTGTGGGCTTAATAGTGAATCACCACTCTTAAAGGTACATTTATCTTCGTCACAGCAGCACAACACAAACCCGCAAACCGGCCAGCTCTGTGCAAGACGTAAGTCAGGGCTCAGCTGCTCTGACTTTGTTCTGTTGGAAACAAGAATGACTGATATTTTCCAACATCATTTGTAATTCTGCATCCAAAATAAGTACCTATGTAACCAAAGACTTAAAAATTATTGCTCTATTTATCATGGTTATGAGTATTCTGCTTTCAGATTAATATTTTAAACAATTAATATGCATACCATAAAATTACAAAATAAAAAGAGAGAAATACAGTGAGAAGGAAATCTCTTTCTCGTCCCCGTTCCTGGCCCCGCGTCTGAGACTGTCCGTAGTGCTGCTTTCTTGTGCGCCATTCCAGCCTATCAATGTGGTTTATTTCTTACTGGCCATCCACTCTATGCTCTGTTCTATATATTGCATTTTTATGCCTTGGGCATTGCTTCATATGAATATATAAAATAAAATAATAAGACCAAAGTTACTTAACTTTATTGTACCTTGCCATGATCCACATTACTGTAAGCACCTTACACACACACACACACACACACACACTTAGGCACACTTGCACACACATACACACACATTTACCACTTATGAGGTTAGAGGTTGGTACTTTAAAAATATGTTCATTTAGTTTATTCAAGAAGCAGGAAGATGGGGAGGGATGGAGAGAGAGACAGAAAGGTAGAAAAAAAAGAGACACACACAGAGAGAAAGCATCCATCCAATGGTTCATTCTGCAAATGTCCGCACCCCCTGGAGGCGACCAGACTGACTCAGGGGCTGGGGATTGAACACAAGTCTCTTACGTGGTGGCAAGGAGCCCAGTACGTGTGTCATCCTCCACTGTCTGTCAGGGCATACCCGAGCAGGAATCTGCAACTTGGAACAGAGTGGGGGTTTGAACTCAAACACTTGGATGTGGGATGAATGACAAGTGAGGCTTTTATTTTTAAGATTTATTGATTTGAACATCAGAGTTAGCGAGAGAGAGAGAGTGAGGAAGAAAAACACCCAGTAAGAGAGTGAGAGAGAGAGAGAGAGAGAGAGAGAGAGAGAGAGAGAGGTGGGGAGAGAGAATGAAAGAGAGAGAGAGTGAGAGAGAATGAAAGAGAGAGAGAGGGAGAGAGAATGAGAGAGAGAGAAAGGGAGAAAGAGAGAATGAAAGAGAGAGAGAGAGAGAGAGAGAGAGAGAGAAAGAGAGAGAGAGAGAGAAACAAGGGTCCTCATGGGATGCTGATATTACAAGCACAGGCTCTACCCACCAAACCACAGCACAGGTTCCTGGCAAGTGCATATTTATGCATAAGCCAAATACGCTCTCCCAAATTGGTACTTGCAATATCTTGTTTCTGCAGATGAGGAAATTGAATCCTAAAGATGTAAAGCAATTGACTCAAGGTTTCATACTTGTTTGAACTTGGAAATTGTCTAGAAGCTTGAAAATAATTCATTTTTAAATGTCTACAATATGTGCTACTGCATGGATATTACTATTATTGTGCTCAATTCTTTACTAATGAGAAATTAGGGTTGTGCAAATTTATAACATTTGCAGACAATGCATATAAATTTAAATTTTTTATTTTAAATTCTTCATTTTATGACACAGTTTAATAGGCATTGGGGCTTCCCCTTGCGTACATAATTTTAATCACATAAGTGTTTTTGTAGGATGATTTTCTAGATGCCAATTTTCTGCAGTAAAAAGTATGTGCATTTCACTTTTGGTGTAGTGCCAACTTGGCCTTTCTACGCAATGTGTGAACAATATTTCACAGAAGCGGGTAGGGTTAACTGATAGCAATCCTCTGACACATTCTCTTCAAGTGAAATCTTCATGCCCCCATGCGTTTCCCGCTGCCTGAGTAATTCAGAACTCCCGTGTCCGTTTCAGGTCTAGGTTTGCATCCACCGCCGACAGGAGGTTTTATTAGCACGTTATGGGAAACCTCATTCATGAAAACTGTGCCACATGCTTTATGAGATTCTCAAGCATTTGTGTATCTCTCAGCATAAGATTCTTATGTCATGAATAGAGGAACCCATGAATAGCGAAGGAAATCAGTGTTTCAAAGTGCCTTATTGTGTGGTTCTTTGTGATGTTACCTCTTCTCTCCTAAGCACACAATTTCCCATGCTCCCCAGGGAAAGCTACAGATTTACTGTGATCTTCACCAAATTAGCAGTGACATTGCTTATAGAAATAGAAAATTAGATATGCATGAAAAAACAGATTGTTTCACATTACATAAGCAACCTTGATAAAAAGAACAAAGCTGAAGGCGTCACAACAGCAGCTTTAAAAACATACCACGAAGTAGCATGGCACTGGCATAAAAACTTACAAATAAATGACCAGAGAATCCACAAAGAAGCCGAGCATTTATAGAAAACTGATTTTTTGGTGAAGGCACTATGAGACATAGCCTGTTTGAAAATGGTAGCAGAGACACCAGATGTCTATATGCGAAAGAATGCAACCAGATCTCTGTATTCCAAAGTCAACTGAAAATAGACCAAAAGATGCACACGCAGCTCTCAAAACTGTGAAACTACTAAAGAAAGCGTAAGAAAAACTCTTGATTAATCTGGCCTGAGAAAGTGTTTTTTAGATGCAACTCTTGAAAAACCAAAACCAAAAAATGATGACTGGGACTGTAAGCAATGGGCTGGTGTCTACACAGCCAAGGAAACAGTCACAGAGCCAGGAGGTCGAGGGCTCGGGAGCCTCCAAGGAGGAGCATGTACATGGGTACTTTTACAGGTTCGTGGAAAAATAGAATTTAAAGCAAGAAATTTTGGTGAAAAACTATGAAATTCATACACATAACAGTCCTCAAAAGATTCATGGAAAAAGAGTTGTTTGAAAAAGCTGTGTATGGACTTGAAGCTTTCGGCAGAAAGAGGAACTTCTTTTTGCATTTCATTTCCCACGAAGCTTTTGAAATACCCTTAAAATGTATTTCATGATGTCAGAAGAGTAATACATGTGGCGGTCGAATTCAAATTGCCAGAGGAGTTCTTTCATTTTATGTCCCGAGGGAATCTATCTATCCCAGATCAGACTGTAAATATGGGTGATTACAATAGGCCTATTTTATCTTGCTCATTCTTAATCTCAATGGTGGTTTTAACTCTTTTCTCCAAGGTGTGGGACTTCAGTGGGTTTTGCCATCACACACTCATTGTTGGGCAAGATGGAGCTGTGGAGATTTTGCAGATCCTTGTTCTAAAGAAGACAATACTGGTTACAGGCTGGCAGAGGTATGGATGCTTTATGTAAAATGTACAAAGCTACAAAGAATATTTCACATTAGAATTATAATAAAAATCTAAAAGAAAAAAGAGTATAGAAATGTTGACTGGCTCTAAATCATTAGCTTGTTGATGACCTTGGAGAGTGAAACTCTAGTTGGAATTGACTGAATGCTTAGTGAATAAAACATTGTAAGATCATGTAGATGAGTGGTTTTGAGAAACGCCATAGGACTTTTTCCCGGCTTTGGGAATTAGACCCTTTGGCTTTCACCATTCAATATGGAGATTTACTACAACTTTCTGAATTCCAAGAGTCCCAAAATTTATAGTCCATGCATTTTTAAAGAGTAAATTACATTCCTCCAACTATAAAGGAATCTGATTCTGTCTTCTCTTCTACTTATTTTCAACTGCAGTCCGAGAATGAAAGAGTACATTGATTGCTGTGTTAGTGCCTCCTTGGCAACAGTGCAGCAAAGTCCTCTCACAGCCCACTTACTCTTGAGGAGCAATTCTTCCCCTTTGATATAAACAAAATGAGTTTTATTTCTTTTTTTTTTCCTGGGAGAACTAAGGGATCATAAACAGGACTTTTTCTGCAGCATTTTAAGCACTAGGAAAATTAAAGTGTGATATGTTTTGAAAATATGTTGGTCATAAATTCAACAGTTCACAAAATATTGCTGTAATAGTAATTTGCTTAAAGTAATTTACTATAGAATTATGATCTTAATGACTTCAAGCTGGAAGTAAATCAGTTTCTGTATCTGAAACGCCAATAGCACGTCTTTGGGGATTTTTGTCTATCACAGCAAATCTTTTTCTTCCAATGCAAAAGTGTACATATAGACTAGGAAGCAATGCCACACATAGCTACATTTTCAAGGGTTATTTGATATCACAGAAAACGTTATTCTACTGGATATTGAGAAATAATTCAATTTTGCTTAACATTGAAAGAGAAGACTTCTCTTGGAAACAGGCATGATCCATCATCAACACAGAGTGTATGGTCTAATGATCTCTGTAATTAGAGCAACAAAATGAATATGTTTAATTCTCTAATATCGTGGCAGCACAGATATATGAATCAGTTGATTCAATTTAAATTCTTAACACAATGAAAAAGAATAGATAGTGTAAGCCAAAAGCATTGTCTTATTTGCTTTAAAAAAAACTATCATCAGAAATGTGCATCAATTATGAGCTTTTTCAGTTAGCTTACAGAGGAAAATAAAAGGACCATATTATAAAATCGCCTATGAGTGTTCTCTGTTGGTGAGTGCTGCTTTCCGCAATCTTGGGGAAGAAGCTTTGGGGAAATCTCAGTAGGAATAGGAAAAGATGTCACTCCCCCCATTTCCTTTCCCTCTTCCTAACATTGTCAGGATTTGCATTTCTCAGTCAGAATTGAAACTTGAGTAATTGCTTTCTCAGTTACATTACATTTTACTTTTACATTGGTCGATTCAAGAATTGTAAATTCTAAATCAAAGGCTTTATGTTAGAATGAATTCAAGGAAGGATTCTTTTTACCAAGAGGCATTTAATAAAAGTGGCAAGAGGACGGAAGACTGGTGACAGCTGGCAAAGGATGGACTATTAAAGCAACCCCTTAATAGTTTAGTGATTAGAAAAGAAATAGCTGGAAGAATGACAGTCAGCTTATAAGCTTTCTTTGAATCCAAGGAAATCTCGTCAGGTTAAGCTGTGGTTTTGACTTCAGGCTTTGTCTAAATACAGAGATTGCTTTGATCATTTCAACATATAAAATACAAGTAGAGATTACAGTTATTGAGTGAGGCATGCCACCTGATTTACGTTATTTATGGTGCCTGTAGCATTGGTCATTTTATACACACAGTTCTAATTTAACTCCTAGCCTCATATTGGAAGGTAAGCAGTATTTTATAGATACTTAAAAATCTCTGTATTCAGCTCTTACCTCCGAGCTCACTTATCCATTTGATTACTGGAGATGTCGAACTGCAGTTCCAAATTCAGCAAGTTCTGATCTGAATTCTTCATACATTCCTCTCCTACAAACCTGTTTCCTAAGTTTGCAGTTTCTGTTACTAGCCAGAGAGCGAGGCACCTGGTTCTCCTTCATATTCAACTTCCTCTACCCCGTACTTACAGTCTTTACTTTAATTTTCTTTATTGTTGTGTATGTCTCTGACTCTATGATGTAGCAGCTTGCCAATCAGTGTCCAGACAGTGCTTTCCACCCCATCCTTCTACTCTGTCCTGTTATCTGGATAACTTTTTCCAAACTTGTATCCTTTGACTAGGATTTATTCCTACGTTCGCGCTCAATCTGATATCTTCCCCACCAGGACATTGATTTTCACTCCCAGGTGGAAATGTGCCTCTCTTTTGCCTTTGCATTTTCTAGCTTCTTATACTTTATTTAACTTAGAAAAGTGACTATATACATATGACTACATACATGTATACATGACTACATATATGTATATATAAATGTGTGTGTGTATACTAGGGCAGGCATTGCGGCTGAGTGGGTTGAGTTACCAACTGGGGGCGGGGTAAGCAGCGAGACAGTTCAAGGCTAAATCCTCACCTTACAAGTGCCGGAATCACACGCTGGTTCATGTCCCAACTGCTTCACTTCCCATCTAGCTCCCTACTTGTCTCTAGGAAAGCAGTAGAGCATGGTCCAAAGCCTTTGGACCCTGCACCTGCATGGGAGACCCAGAAGAAGCTCCTGGCTCTTAATCCATATTGGCTCAGCTCTGGTCATTGTGGCCATTTGAGGAGTGAAACCGTGGATGGAAGATTTTTCTGTCTCCCCTTCTTCCTGTAAATCTTCCTTTCCAGTAAATATAAATAACCTTTTTTTTTTTAAAGTTACAAGCTTGAATGTTTTCATGTAATATTACAATGCCAATTCTAGTATTCAGTCCCCCTTCCTGTTAGTGCACGCTGGAGGCAGGTGATGGTTCGGCTGCTTGCGGGAGATCCAGCTGGAGTTCTGGGTCCCTGACGTTTAGGGAGCGAGCCAGTGGATGGAAGATCTCTCTCTGCCCTTCAAGTAGATGAAAATAAATAAACATTCAAAAGGCCCTGGTGCTTATTAGATGTTAAAATATATTTATTTGGTGGTTAATTTGTGCTTGCTGATTATATATGGACATTGAGTATTGATGAGATTTATGGTTCACATTCATGCTCTTGATAACATAGCAGTGTATTTATTAAAATCAATTCTATTTTCACAATGAACTAAAGGCTGAGGATGATCAACCCTTTTTACAAAGCAGGAAACAGACATGAAGAGTATGGGTAGTCTCACCAAGAGTACAAGCATACTAGGACACTGAGCTAGAATTGTAGGCTGGCAGCTCTGCTTTTTATGCTGCTCCTGAATGGGCTGCTCACAGCTGCTTGCATAAAATCACAGAAAAACGCTGTGTTTCTAGAAATAAAAGTTGCTTCATTAAAGCGAATAAAGCAGTTGTACATATGAAGAAACACACGAAAGACAACTACTAGCAACTTGACAATACCTCAAAGCTTTACCTTCCTGTGTCTGCTACTCCGTGGCGCCCTCTCCTTCAACCATTATTGTAAAGCTGAGCATATTTGGAAACCCATGAGTTGGGAATAATGGTAAACTGAATAAAAGGGACTATGATTCCTGTTAAATGTTTTGTCTTTTATTTGTAGAGTCAACATAAGCAGGGCAAATTATGGTAAATATCAGTCATTGTAAAACAGCCTTAACAAAATGCATTAGAAAACCATGTTGATTCCTTAAAAACATAGTCTTTCATACCCAGTGAAATGTCCTGTTAGGAATAACATCTCAGGGCTCAGATTTCTGCTATCCCCTATCAAAAGTGCAAGTCCCAGTTCTGATTCAGATCTAATTTCCTGTTGCTATGCACCTTGGGGGGTTGGTAATGACAGTTCAAGAACTTGAACAGCAGACACCCAGAGTCAGTCCCAGACTTCAAGCCCTGACCTGGCCAGCCTGGTTGCTGCAGCCGACTGGAGAGTGTACCAGGGGATGGAGCAGCTTTTTTCTCCACATATATCTCTGTCTGGCTGGCTCTCTTCTTCAAGACTTTGAAATAAAATTGAAGAAATTTAAGAGAAGTTCCAAAATCAGTACTATATGGGTACTCTATTAAGTAAAAAAATACAGAAGAACAAATTGGTGAAATGACATAGAGTTGATTCAGAAATGATCAGTTAAATCCTCGATTAAATTTACATTGATACAATTAAATTAATAGATGATAAATAAATTTTGCATCTGATCAAAGTAGGCATGCACTATGTATATAATCCTGATAAAGTCAAATACATATTCATAATGTTTTATCCAAGGTTTTAACCTGCTTGAAAATTCTGTGAACCTATACTTAACTCGAAATAAAATAGACTATGAGTCTTCCAAATTTATTTCTCTCCTTTATGTAATGGAGAAATATTTGTGTTTGCTCCCAACTTTATCAAGAAATAATGGACAAAAATCATGAATACAAAGTAGTGTTTTAATATTTGTGAGCTCAGTAAATCAAGTTAATTAGCATATACATCACCTTCCTTTAATGATAAATCTTTACCTGTGAAGATGTTGTCTCCTTAAGATATTCATATATATTTCTTAGCATTAAAACAACACAATTGATGCATGTTGATATAATTCTGTTTTTGAAAGTATTTTTCATTGGAATAAGATGAAGAACTTAAATTTTCCCTAAGCATAATATTGTTCTTATGATAAGTATGATAATGAACACTTAATAATTGCTTTACTGATGAACTGTAATTCTGTCTGACTCAGTTGATTTCTATTATTTTCTTTTTAATTTTATTTGTAGGGCAGAGAGACTTAGAGACATCAAATTCACTGACTTATTCCTCAGATGCCACAGCAACCAGAGTTAGTCCAGGCAAAGCCAGGAGCATGGAATTCCAGTACTTGAGTCCTCACCAGTGTACTTTAGCAGGAAATTGAATTGCAACTGGAGCCAGGTTCTTGGAACAAGGCACTTAAAAGATGCAGATATACCTTCCAGCATCCTAACTGCTGTGCCAAACACCTGCCCTAGTTTCTGTTATTAAGATCAACATATGGACTACCATGTGAGCCAGCTGTTCCAGTCCTGGGTACTTAACCAAGGAATAAGAAACTCAGCTGTTTCTTATGCATCAATGTTCACAATATTCCAGAAATGAAAGCAGTGAAAGTGTCCCTCAGCTGGTGAACCGATAAAGAACATGTGGTACAGGTATAAAATGGGATATTACTGAGCGACAAAAAGATGGAAGCTTGTCATTTGAAACAACAGTTATGAAACTGGAGGTCATTATGTCAGGTGAAATAAACCAAGCATAGAAAGATGAACATAACAGAATCTCACTGAGATTGTGAGAAGTCTTTTTTAAAAAGTTGATCTCATTGGTGTAAAAAGTATAGTTGAGTAGGGCCAACGTGGCAACATAACAGACCAAGTCTTAGTTTGCAGCACTGACATTCCATATGGGTGAAGGTTCAAGTCCAAGTTGCTCCACTGCTGATTCAGCTCCCTCTAACGGCCTGGAAAAGCAGGAGAGAGTGGTGCAGTCCTTGGTCCCCTGCACCTGTGTGGGAGACCCGGAAGAAGCTCCTGGCTCTGGGCTTTGGCCTTGCTCAGCAGGGCTTTTACAGCCATTTGGGCAGTGAACCAGTAGATGGAAGATCTTTTTTCTGTTTCTCCCTCTCCTTTTCTCTGCCTTTTATATAAATTAAATAAATATATTTTTTAAAATAAGTATTATGACAAAAAAGCCTATAAGGTTGGTTTTCTGAATGATTTATTATGAATAATTGACACTGCTTGAAGCAATAGCCTTTATCCTGAGTGAAAATTACATGTATATAGTTGTCATGAAATATGTATAATTTTATATGTCCGATAAACTTTTTAAAATAAAAATTTGTAAAACAAAGCAGAAGTAATCAGAACATGAGTTTGCAAGTTTTGATTACACAATAATTACAAAAAAGTGTTTAAACTTACAAATAATTCCTAAAACTTTTTTTTGACATTTCAGTGTCCAAATTTGATTTCACATCTTTTAGAAAGTTGGAAGAAATAATCAAATTAAGGACTTAGATGACACTCATGCTCTTCCTTTGGGATACACTGTTTAAATTGTGGGTTAGAGCTGTGATCATCATTCCTGTGAGATGACAGAATGACTCAGTCACAAAATTCGCAAGATTTTAAATGTGAGAAAAAGGATGAAACTAGTAAACTTCCTCATTGCCAAAAGGAATAGACCTCTCAAGCTCTGAAAAGTGGCCTTAAAATGGGTTTATTCTGAACTTTAACTCCTGGCAAAAGAACCAAGCTAAAAAAAAAGTCACGTTTGAAAAGGAAAAAGCCAGAGCTTCCGTGCAGATTGTTAAGGTGTTTCAAGGACAACTGTCATTTCAAATGAAGATTTCACGTAAAGGCTTAAGGGACAGGTGTCAGTTAATGAGCTTCTCAGCACTGACATGCAAGGCCAAATATGAGAAGGGCTCGTTTCATGCCCTTTATGAAAAGCATGTTGTGCCTTTGGTGATGTTTCCTGAATCTATAGGAAGGATATTTGACATTGAGATTTAGATAATACAAAACATGTAGGCTTGAACTTTGCCCCCTCCCACACTCTCCATGCCCAAAGAATAATCCCTTCAAACTGAAAGTATACACATGTTCAGACTTCATCTTATTTATATGATCTTGTTTTTATGCCTCATTAATACTATTGAATTATATTATTACCTTTTATTAACAAAGGATATTTATACAACATTGAGCAAATTTTTCTTAATTGCTTATTTTGTTTTTGGTAGAAATTTAAAGGATAAAGAGCCAAAAGAATATTGTTTGGTTTGGACAAGAACATGTGTTTCACTTAGTTCCTTACTACCCTTAAAGGTTAGAAATACTTGCTGAAAGGAAAACATTACCTTGAATTCTTGTATCACTTGAATCCAGGCCAATTTTACCTATCAACAGTATTCCAACTATCTTTACGTCCACAGAGAACTGTTTTTTTCCCCGGCTCTGAAAGGAAAATCAAAAAATTTTTTAAAAGATGTGCTTTATTTGATCTGTGCTTTCATGGACGACTCCCATATAAAGATACTTCAAAAGTTTGTTTAAAACAGGGCTAAAATACAAGTTTCTTTTGATAAAAAATACCGTGAAATTCTCACACATGAGGGGATTTTCAAACGCGAATGGAAATGTTAGTTATGAGAAATGCGTGTGTGCATTTTGGTTTTAGGGAAGCCACACAGACGTCTGCTGTAATTCCGTCTCCTTCAACAGTACTGTCTCCTTATATAACTGAGCAGCAGGGATAGAATCGTGGAGAACAGCTGTTTCCCAACAAGTGGATTGAGGATGGGGAGTTCATCTAGTGCGCCAGCCACATTTCACACTGCAGTGTCCGGGTGAAGTCCAGTCCTCCCGACCGCATCTTCCCAATCATGGCCACACTGAGAGGCCGGTGTGGCTGCGCTCATAACTGGGTCCCTGCCACCTCTACTGCGAACCTGTGAGTTCTGACACCCAACATTGGACTGCCCCACCTGGATGCTGTGGGCACTTGAGCAGTGACCTAGCACGGGGAACCTCTCCCCATCTCTGTGCTGGTCTGCCTGTCAAATAAATATAAGTTTTTGGAAAGTATGTTAGACTCATGAATAATAACTTTCCACATCTGTATTTTTTCAGTAAATGGTTTTAAACCATGGCATTAACACCTATCTTTCATCGTGCTGTTTTTTCTAATTGGTCATCTTTAAAATTCTATTCATTTTTTAATTATTATTGGAAGGTCAGATTTAGAAAGGAGAGCCAGAAAGAAAGATCTTCCACCCTCTGGTTCACTCCCCAAGTGGCCGCAATGGCTGGAGCTGAGCCTATCTGAAGCCAGGAGCCAGTAGCTTCTTCCTGGTCTCCCACATGGGTTCAGGGTCCCAAGGCTTTGGGCCATCTTCCAGTGCTTCGCAGGCCACGAGCAGGGAGCTGGAAGGGAAGTAGAGCTCTGAGATATGACCCAGTGCCAATATGGGACCCTAGCATGTGCAAAACAAGGACTTAACCACTAGGCCACCGTGCCGGGCCCAAACTTCTATCCATTTTTATGCTCCAATTCCAATGTCCGTTCTCAACTCAGCCTTCGTGATGGCTGCTGTTCCATGATGATTGGTCTGCACTTGCTCCGTGTTTATAATAGGTCACTTGTAATTTAGTCATCTTTGCCCCTGGCTCTCTACCCCCTTGTGTACCATGAGTAGGAACTTTCACACAGAAAACAAGCAATTCTTATAGAATCAGTGGATACTAATAGCCAATTATCAGGATAAAGCTAGAGAAAGTGAACTTGGCCAGCAGAGTGTCACAGCTGCTCAAGTACGGGTTGTAATGCTGAACTAGGTCACTGTCACGGAGCGTGTAAATCCAAAGTGGAGGAATGAGTCTGTAACACATGGTAAAAGTAGAATTTAAGTACTTGATTTGATCAGGGATGAGAAGCGCTTCAGGCGTTGGAGTGCTGGTTCGCTAACCAAAGTTGGAATTCAAGACAGTGGGCTGTGTGGAGGCAAAATCGCGCATTTGAATTTCTGGTATGTTAAGATCTGTTGCCGATGGAGGAACTATATAGAACTGTTCACAGGCACATGGAACTTACACAACACTGGAACACGTTAAGACAGAGGATCATTTTTTGCATTGTTTTTATGGAAATGACATTGACACCAACAGTGGTACAGGGTGTCTCATTCAGTCAATTTGAGTGGATAGAGACGAGCAGAGGAAGGACAACGTATGTGTTGAACAAGACATGAGAACAGATTGGAGGGAAAGTAGAGACTAAAGAATGACAGGTCAGAGGCAGGAAGGAAAGCAATGGGAACAGAGTTTTAAGGAGTGTTGTTGAGGGGCAGAATGGTAAAATACTGCTGGCACAGTTAGGCAGACTTCAGCGAGCAGGGACAGAAGTAAAATTTCAGGGGAATGAGGTGAGTGTAAGCAGAAAGACAGCAAACAATTGGTTACAGGTGCTCATTTGAGGTGTGAGTGATCCTAAAAAGAGAGACAGGGTTATCACACCCTGGAAGACAAGGCTCGAAATTTCAAGTGGAAACATGTTGGCATTTATGCCCGACACAATTTAATATCTGTTCCTCCCTGTTTCACCAAACCCCAGAAGTTTCATTTTCTACCCATCCTGGCCTATCCTCTAATTCATCACCAGTGCCCCAAGGCGCTGACCTCTCTAAAATCATTTTTCTGCTTAAAATGTTCATATCTTGTGTCTTATGTCTTTAGAGTAGTGCTTGCCGAGTGTCTGACAAATTTCCTTCTGTAAGATGCCGCAGACACCAACAGGTTAAACTCTGTAGTTTTAATTAAGCCAGGGCAATCACACCGGGAATGTTGATGTGTTAAATGTTCTGAAAACTTGATGTTTGTTTTAACTCCAGAGCATTATTTGCTCACAGACCATCTCCACCTTTCCACCAGCAATTGTTACTGTGCCAAAAGTCTCAATGGTTGCATAGTTTCATGTTAAGACTTTGCTTTAGAGTGTCGATGGTGAAGAATTAATCTATGCTTGACAAATATATGTTGATATCAGTGACTGTGAAAAGGTAAATGTCTATTGTTAAATACTCATAATTTACCAGGGAATCAAACAAGAGAATTTAAAAGACATTTCTGTATGAGAAGTTCAGTATTACTGCTGACAGGTCAGATAACATCCAGCAGGTTAGTCTTCTAGAGCTTGAACATCACACCACCCAAATGGGCAACGGCCGGTCAATGCCTGTAGCGCTTTTAGAGTAACAGTTAAATTCCATATTGTTTTGCACTAGAGCTATTACTGTGTTTCGACCCCAGAACTTCAAGCAATTTTTCATCCAGCCAGAAGTGTGGAAAGGCGGAGTACAACATCAGGACGACATTCTTTGTGCTGCGTTTTCACCCCCACAAATCCTGGCAACAGGTGAACGGAACCTCCATGTGAACATGGGAGTTTCATTGAGTTCATCAACCTTTACAAAAGCCTTTTCTCAACTGAAAAAAAAATGAGTGTATTTCTGTAAAAAATATTACTGCTCCTTGGATCCTGGGGCAAGGCATTAGTGGTTATTACGAACATCTGTCTGATTCTTTGGTTCAAACCACTCGTGGTTTGACTACTTGTCACTGCACAATACTGGGCAGGCTTTCTAAACTCTGAATCATAGTTTTCTCCAATAAAACATAACGCATCTAAATTTTGGTTTTCAATGCAGCTTGTGTGTGTATGGCCTTCACACAGTGCTGGACATGCGATATGCTCTTCAACAACCGTAAAGTTTTGGGTATGGCCCATTTTCAGGATCGCTACTTGCATGGTTGACTGGCAGTGACACCTTGGTATCACTCAGACATTTCATATTGGGAGTCTAGGAATCCTTTGTGTAGTTTTGTCCTGACAGTATGGGTTAAAGACTATCCTCACAAACTGCAAAAACAAGCCCTCCAAATGATTCATCAGCATGCTTTGATGTGACATATTAAAAAGAACTATAAAAAGTGCTACATTATTTCTGGTCAAAGAAATAAATTCATAAAACAGATTGCAGGATTCTATGAAAGTGTAGAGTCTGAATTTTGACAGTCCAAGTTTTGATTCCTTTTATATAGAATGAAAATTGTTATCAATTAAGGGGGATGAAAACTTACAGGGGAAGCACCAGGATATCTATCAAGTATTAATTGTATGAGGTTGGCCCATCTAATAAGTTTACTATTTTCTAGGATTTCCATGATTCCTTTCTGAAAGGGCCTATTCTGTAGCTGAATTTTCTTCGTAGCCGCTGGAGGCCCGTCCCTGCTGGAAGGATCACAAGCTATGTGGTTGTTACTGTGAAAATGTAAAATGTCATTGCATAGATAGATAGATAATTGTTTCATTCATTCTCATCACTCCTATGTGAAAATGTTTGGCCACTCACATTGCAAAGAAACATCTTGAATTCATCAGAAGGAGAAGATGGGTACCCCCGGAGTAGACAGCTGACTTGCACCAATGTTGTCCAAATTGTGAGCTGAGCAGGTTGCTTTCTTCAAGACATTCTGTAGTCTAGAATGCATTTTTCTCTCTCCAAATTCCAAGAACGCCACTGTGTGCACATCCCACTGACAGCCATGTCTTCCCTACTTTGTGTTTGTTATTGATTGAGCATGGTAGCAAGCTGTACCCACTGAGCCACTGGGAACAGAACTCTGGGCACTGTCATTACTACTCTCAGGACCGGCTTCCCCACTGGGGATTATTTCTGTCCTGCAAAGAGCGATAACAAAGGACTTTCTGTAGGGGATTTTTAGGATTGTAGAAATCAATAATGAATAATGAATATAGGGTGAAGGATTTGAGAAAAAATACATACACACACACAAACACACACACACTTAACACACAGAGATTCCAGGAACAGAAACCTAGAGCTTGATTTATTTGTTCTCATTAAGTAAAATATAGTATGGTGATTATTAAACATTCTTTCAGGTCTTATGCTAGTACTATTCCAAGTGCTTTTCATTCTTTCAAGTAATCCTGTGAGACAGAGTTCTCTACTCCGCAATAGAAATGAGGAAATCAATGCAGCTGATACTTTTAAAGAGCATGTCCAAGGTTGTAGAGCTAATAAGTGGCAGAACCAGGACTCAAAGTCAAGTGTCTAATTGCAAAACCTTTATTCCAAATGCTTTTCTTAAAACTACGAAACAAAAGGGGAACATGGTAATTTATACACATGTACATAAATTATTCTGTGAAGATTATAAAACTCTGAAACAAAAAAACCTAGTTATTGGACCTGGTGCAACAGCTCAATTGGCTAATCCTCTACCTCCAAGTGCTAGAGTCCCATATGGGTGCTGGTTCATGTCGTGGCTGCTGCATTTCCCATGCAGCTCCCTGCTTGTGGCCTGGGAGAGTAGTCGAGGATGGCCCAAAGCCTTGGAGTCCTGCACCCGCATGGGAGACCTGGAAGAGCTCCTGGCTCCTGGCTCCTGGCTTCGGATCGGGTCAGCTCCTGCTGTTGTGGCTATTAGGGGAATGAACCAGTGGATGGAACATCTTTCTCTCTGTCTCTCCTTCTCTACACAAATCTGCCTTGCCAATAATATATATATATGCATATATTTAAACCTCGTTATTATTACTCATGTTTCCCAAAGTATTAAAAGAGTGCCTATTACTTGTGAGAGTCTAGTTGAGATACATTTATAGTGACATTTTCCTGATTATTTTTGCATGTATTTCCTGTTTACATCCTGGCACATGCAGGAAGTTATGATGGAGAAATTGTTCTGTGGAACAATAGCACAGAAAATGCTCACCATGTCCTCCATCCAAAGTACCAGACGCTGGTCAAATCACAGCCAGGTGAGTGCAAGTTTGAACCTGAAATAATGCAGCCCCGTCAGACCTCAGGAGACCTTGTTTATGCATATCTCTGGTGGATCTTGCTCCTAAATTGTAGATGATTGGCAATAAGCGCAAAGGGTGAGCATGTCGCTGTCTTGTCAAAGTGACTAACAAGAAGCTTCAGATCTGTTTAGCTTAGCAAATTCTCTGTCTTGTGCCACTGCTTCTCCTTCTGCAGCATCAGCATTTCTGGGTTACTGAGAGCGAGAACAGGTCCCTCATTTTTGTCTAGTTTAGATTTTGCCAACACACTTTGCTAAATTGCTTTTAAGGGAACCTTGGATACCCCTCGGTAGGAAAATGGGAACTCCTGTTCACTTAATAGGCTATTCAGGCTCAAACTAGAGCATGTATTAAATATTATGCCACCTGGAAATCTTAAATTATTCCTTGCCTTAGAAAGTTGTAAGGAGCATTAGATGCGAGTATATTGTATCTTAAGGGAGTTTAGCAGAGCTCATGAATATTTTACACTTAAGCAAAATGCCTTGACAATTGTCTTTCATAATTTATTTTAGTTTCCTTAGATTCTAAAGGTTTTTTTC
This sequence comes from Ochotona princeps, assembly GCF_030435755.1. Classification (NCBI taxonomy): domain Eukaryota; kingdom Metazoa; phylum Chordata; class Mammalia; order Lagomorpha; family Ochotonidae; genus Ochotona; species Ochotona princeps. The sequence goes on along the minus strand of NC_080834.1, from coordinate 22,635,838 downwards.
TTATACTATTTGTGGGTAATGAATATGCCATTCCTTCTGGTCTAGCAAGATTCTATTGTCTCAATTGCACATACTCAGACTCGGTTTGACATTAAGTTTGTGAAAAGTTAAGGAAACCACTGGATTGCTTAACTAATGACTCTTCCAGCGAGAGGGTTGCTGTCTACCTCATGTACACTGACCTTCACAGGAGTTCCATCTTGTTCTTCCAATGATTGAACTGTGGTTTCCATGAAATGCAAAGAGAAAGCTGATAACAGCAATTCTTTGAAGGACGTGAAAGACGTTGGTATAAATTCCTCACTTGCGATTTTGAAGACATCTCTGTAAGGCTTTTCCACTACTTTATACAATCCACTCATTTGAGAATAATAATCCCAATGTTTGCTAATAAATTCTGTAGATTATGTCATCAGACAATTGAAGTACAATTGAAAGTGCTTTCTCCACGGCAATCCTAACCAAATACTATTACTAAAAAATGACCATTAAAATATACGTAAGCAGTCATTAAATTTCAATTTCATCACAATATTTTCAGGACTGATATTAATAATTAATAGGCTGAAAATGCGGTGATATTAGACTCACATTTGTCTTAAACATGTAATGATCTCTAAGATGTCAGAAGTGCCTAAAATACAAAGTCTCTGTTCATACCAAGGGAAAATGAGGTGAGTGTGCGAGGAGTATGCGGAACAAAATGAAACCAAACGGCCCAAGCAGGGGTTGAACAAATGATGGCAGCCTGATGGATGTTCAGCGCAAGTCTGAGACTTGTTGGTGGTGGCCCAGTTGTTCCTCACAGAGGCTAGTTTTAAACCAGATGTTCACATTTCTTGGGAAACCTGACTTTGTCTTCCTAACAGATTCAAAGCCTCAGAGATGTCTCAGTGCTGGGAATAGCTGCTCCATCCGTCTCCAGGCAGATCAGGCTTGCCGAGGACCCTGGTCTATCCAGGTGGACACCGAGGGTAATCATGCCGTCACGAGGCTCTGCTTCCTTGAAGCACGAAAAAACATTGCGGCAACAGGTAAACATGTGCTTACGTATTTTGCATATAGGTGAATAGAGAGCAATCAAGTTCAGTCTACTTCCAAGACTTGTGGAGTTTAACCACATGCAATTTACAACTCAGGACTGGGTCATGGGACTCCATGAAACATGACAAGGGAAGATGGGGTTGAGTAGATGCCACTGTTAATTTATCCTGTGTTAAATGAATCATGATCAAGGTAAGAAAAATTCTGCCAAGCCATCAACATGAGCATCAATTAAAATTGGCATTCCAGGCATGGAAGATGGTTGCCTTAGTAGAATAGAGGTGCAACAAGACAGATGCTCTAAATATAGGATTCGGTGTTTAGGTCTAAGACAACAGAGAAGGAGATCTTGACACTGACTTCAGACACGTGTTATGAAAATGGACTAGAAGGAAGTAGGGAGGATCTTGGAGACAGAGATCAGAGCAAAATTTGGAATTACCTTTGACATAAAAATCACTTTTTAAGGGGAGGAGGTGATGTAATGAGTTGAGCATTTTTACCAGTGGTGTGTGGTTCTCAGAGTACAGCAGAGTTCCAAGGAAATAGTTTGCTGACATGTATGGTAAACCGGAGTGGTCCAATATGATTTTTCCCCTTTGCATTAGGGTAATATGGGTTACATGATTGAAAAATTAACATATCTGAATCATATTTTCTCTATGCTCTTTCCCATATTTAATTCAGAAATTAAAAATCTACATGATTTTCACATAAAGGTTTATGCTTAAAGCTTAGCAACATTATGGTTTGCACTCACTCTTTGAGCTATTATCCTGAAATTGTTCTTAACAATTCTCAACACCGACTCTTTTTAATGCTATCAACTTCCCCAAACGGTTTCTGCTAATACAGTCCATGCCGTTGTTTCTACTTTAAACAGGGATGATTGTCAATCAGCAGTAAAATTGGAAGCCATCTGCAAATTTACCAAATAATAGGAACTGTTTTACCTATAAAAGTGATGTAGACAAAGCACTTCAACAAAGCATAGGAAAACAGGAAATGAAAGGCTAATTCTAGAAATATTAACAGAAAAATGATCAATTCTTGATAAAAAAGGTAAATAAACTCATAAATTGAAACCCAAACATGCTGTTCAACAGAGAAATCAGAGTAAACTTCTGTGAATAAATATCATGTATCCACATGTATGTATGAGAAGCTTTGCTTCACTGGGCTGTTGGGGACGATGGGTTTTAGGTAGTCAGAGTATGAGATGAATGTTGAAATTAATAGTTTGTAAATTTACTTGAAGAGACTACTTGTAGCTAGCTTCAACATCAGGACATTGAATGCAGGAAAGCACACTAACTGTAACGAAGCACCTTACACACGTGATGTTATTTAGCGGCAACAATTAGTGAGCACCTTCTAGGGCTATGTTCCTGTTACAGAGAATGGGAGTCATGCTGAGAACTGATGTGAAGGCCCCTCATCTCTCCAACCCACTGAGAGCTCCACCAAGGAAAGCAGCGAAGGTGCTGAAGACACGTCCTTGTTTGAGTTTTCTAATCGAGTTTTCTCTTACATGTCAGGAGGATCCAACCTGGTATCATGTGGAGGATCTGGTTATGTTAGATTCTGGGATACATTTAAGAAGCAACTTCAGGCTGAATTTGTGGCTCATAATGGAGTTGGACCCATTATTATGTGTACTGATAAACTAAATCGCTACCTCACCACAGGAGATCTGGATGGGAGATTGAAGATCTGGAATATAGAGGTAGATCAAAACTGGTATCACATCATCTTTATTGTTTTCGAGTTTCACATTTTTTGTAAATTTCAAGTGGGAAGACAGAGATAGGAAGAGAGAGGGAGGGAGAGAGTGAGAGACTTGCAATCTCTTGTTCGTTTCTCAAATGCTTGTAGTATCTGGTGCTATGCCACGATGAAGTCAGAGATCGGGAAGTCTAGCCATGTATCCTGTGTGATCGGCAGCGATCAAAGTGCTTGAGCAATATTCTGCTGCCTTCCAGATTCCACATTGCCAGGAAGCTGGATCCAGAATCCCCTAATCTCCCATGTGAGGTGTAAAAGTCCAAAGTGATGTCCTAACCACTAAACCAACGGGCAAATCCTGATCTGAATGTTTTAAAGAGAGCATTTGCTTGTATTTAGCAGAAATTTCTTTGAAGTAATGGGTGGAGAGAACCAATGTTTTTCTCAAGTCAATAACCCAATTTAGGAATGCAACATTCCCAGTATGGTGATGCAATAACATCATATGAGTATAAAGAATTAGAATATATCATATTTAAAATGAAATTGTAAACCTAATTTTAAGACAGTTACCAGCTCATTGTCCAACATGATTGTCATTCTGAATTAGTGGATAATTTGTTTCCCAATTTTATAGTAGAACTAAAAAGTGTGTAATATGTGAGCACCTATAGCACGGTCAAAATTATCTCCAACAAACCATTGACTTGACTTTTCATGTTTCTTTTCAGTCCTCCCACTCTTGCTCCTTAATTTTTTTTGCACACTTGCCATGTGAGTCAATACAGTTATGCAATTTTTGTATCAGGTGTTTTAAATACATACTGTGTCATTTTAGCCATCCTGTGTGGTTGCTGCAGAGACCTGGCCTGTCTTTTCTCTCAGGAATACTGTCTGAACTCCAGCGAGAGGAGAATTGCAGAGGCCCCACCTCTGCTGAGATCCTTCCAGCCACACGAGGACCGGATTAGTTCCCTGGCCATGTGTGAGGTGGGAGGCTGCGTGCTTGTCCTCTCGTCCTCTGCAGACGGCAGTGTTTGTGTGACTGGCATCTGTGACACGCCTGTTTGCATCTTTGGCCAGGTACAAATACTGCTTCTTTATTACTCCAGAATTTACTTTACATTTAGTAGGAATTTGGGATGTCATTAGATCCCGTCAGCTATTTAAGTTTATTTATAATGAAAAGGCTTATTTCTATAGCTGTAACTCCAGGCATTCTGTCCTGTTTAGTACAAACCATGACAATTCCAAAGCAGATGGCCTCAGAGATGAGGGACTGTGGTATTCTGTGCAGTTCAGCATGGCCTGGGATTTTTAAGGAACTTTCTCCATTGAACTACCTTCAATTTGGAATACTAGTGAAAATACAGTGTGGGTGATGTTCAAGTTAGCCTAGACAGAAGGGTATGACTGTCAAACAGTAATCAGGGATGAACTCTGACTCCTCCTTCATGTTGCCTATGCTACTCTTGCCAAATACCAAGAGCTGATGTTTGCTAAGGTTTTCCTGAGTTGTGTTTTATATGAATTAATTCTACCCTGTGAGGGAAGAACTCTCATTAGTTCCTTTTTATGAATGAGGAAATAGAGGAACAGAGAATTCGAGAAAATCACTTTAGCTCACAGAAGCTGATAAATGATAGAAATTGGCTTTTAACTCAAACTGCCTCATATCAGAAATGTTTTCCATCCTTTCCCCATATAACTAAGTAACCTATAACTTGTACTTGTCTTTTTTTAAAAAATGCAAGTGGGGAGCATGGAAGAAAAACACTCTTCATCCAAAATTTCATTTCTTTCTTCTTGTGCCTGCATGGGGACGCTGTTCCTGTTCCCTTCTCAGTCTGAAGGACAATGAGCATCTGATTGCTGTCAACTAGTGTTATTCAAACATGGTGATGTGAGTGGAAGCCTGAGCTTCAATTTCTGTTTGGCCAAGTAGTGTCATGTGCAAGCTTATATATGAGAATGTGATAATTTCGTTAGTGTTACAAGTTTTGCTGCGGTATTTGTGAAACCAGTTTGATTGGCATCATCCTGTGCTGAAAGAATTCTATGCAATCATTTAGGAAATACAAAGGAAAGGCAGAACAGAAAATACTTTGGGTAGGTAGACACATGTCTGGCTGAACAGTGTGAGTGCTGGAATGTAACAGGGCTGCCCTATGAAGAAGGTGAGGGTTAGACTCTCATTCAGAGAAAGCAGTGGCTGGCAGTGTGGATGGCTGTGTGCTGCATGAGACCGGGCGGGGCATAGCTGGCAGCCTGAGCAGGCAAAAAGCTGCAAGTTTCTTCTAGCAGTTGGCAATGACTATGCAGTGCTAACCTGATTGTGCGGCTGCTTGGGCTCTGCTGGGGCTACAGTGTTTAACAAATATATTTCCTGTTCAACATTTGAAAGTGATAATGACAATATTTCATACTGAATTACTACTTCTTCAGATCATTTTTGTTTCTTAGTATGCTTCCCAATTTTTACCTTTACTGAAATTATGTGAATGAGTTCCCACTCCATCCCATGAGATTGTTGGGTTCTTGTGGCTAAAACTCATGTCTTTCTCATTTGCATGTGTCATCAGGTCAACAGACAAAAATGAAACAAAGACTCTTCATTAAATTAAAGCAGATTTCTCTTTTTTCCCCAGGCAAAACATTGGAATATTGAAAACTATCTTTTTCTTCCCGAAAGAGATACTGATTTAGAGGAAGGTGATGTTCAAAAGAAAGAAGTAAGAGCAATTCCTGTGTTTTCTAAGGAAAAGTCATGTTTAGAGCCAAAAGAACATTCTCCACTTAGTAAGGAAATTACAGATGACTCAACATACCAGTGAGTAATTTTAAGCCTTGCGTGGGTGTCCTGTGTCCTGAGCAGTCTCAGCATGCAGATAAGATTGTTACCAAGCGTCCTTGTGGGTTTTGTGGAGTGTCCAATGACTGCCTCAAGATGTCTGCAGAATTTAGGCTACCGGTAGGGGTCTATGTGGGGTCACATGAGGCTTATCTGCTCAGGATTAGGTTCGGTCCATTCTTTTTCTTTCTCTCTCTCTCTCTCTCTTTCTTTCTCTTTTCTCTCTTTCTCTCTTTATCTCTTTCTTTCTTACAGAGAGAGAAAGACAAGGTCATGTTTTCACTGCTTCACTTCCCAAATGACCACAATGGCCAGACTTGGGCTGGACAGAATCCAGCCAGGAGTGAGCTTCGGGTCTCCCACATGCGTGCAGGGGCCCACAGATTTGGGACATCTGCCTTCCCAGGTACCTGAGTAGGGGCTGGATCTGAAGTGAAGCAGACAGAAGACAGTCCATATGGGACACCAGCATGGCAGGTGTTAACTTTACCGTTAAACAGCACAATGATGGCTTTGGGTTATTTTTGTTGTTGTGCTTGCGAGGAATGACTAATATCAATTCAGAACCTTTCAGCATTTTTTTGTGAAAATCAGCCCCTTTCTTCAAGAATGTGTTTTGCCAGACTCAGATTTGTGCTCGGTTTTGGCAAGGTTCATGGGGGTTAGTATGCCACAAACTTAGAGCTCTTTTGCATAAACGTCGCCTTTCTCTGTGGCTCAGTGTTGCTTCTCTTTACACCACTTTGCTGGATTCCATCCTGACATACACTTCATTATTTTTCTGTGTTTTCTACCCTCTTACCAACATGTTCTCTCATAATTTCACATTTCTTTGAGTTCAAACAGCTATTTAAGAAAATTATTCTTATTGTATTTTCTTTCATGCAATTAATTTTTTATAATTTGCTTTTACTACTTGTAAAGCATTTGCTGAAAAAATTGCATAGAATATTTAAGAATCCCCATATAGCTTTCCTATAGAAGCCTCACTCTGATCACTGTCTCCGACATTAATATTACATTTATTACAAGTGACAAATAAATATTGCTGTGCTGTTATTAACCCAGGTCTGTAGTTTCCATTGAGTTCTAGCATTTGTTGTTCAGTTCTACTGGTTTTAACAGAAACATTATGTGTGTATTCACCTTTACAATATCCTAACGGAACTTTTTTTTCCTTCTCTAAAACTGCCTTGTGCTCAGCTTGCTCTTTCTGCTCCACTTCCCCCGAACGTGGGCAAAAACGGATGTTTCACTGACTTCATCGTTGTTTTTCAGAATGTCGTAGAGCTGGAGTCATGTAGCGTGTAGCCCTTTATAGTTAGCGTCTCTCTCCAAGCAATATGTAACCAAATTTCTTCAGTGCTTTCCCATGACTTGATAATCCATTTATTATTGAATGAAATTCCATTACACTGCTGTATCATAGTTTACTTATCCATTTGTCAGAGGATATCTGGATTGCTTCCCTATTTTGAAAATGAGGAATAATCAATCGATGATATTTGTATGGGTTTGTTTCTGCGACTTGCATTCTGTTACGTTAGACTTATTGGTCTTTTCTTTTAGAAATACTGTAGCTTTACAGTAAGTCTTGAAGTCCGTTAAGACTCATTAAGTAACCTCTGACTCTGTTCTTCAGTATTATACTGGAATTGCTTGGTCTTTTGTATTTTCACATAAACTTTAGTTAGTTTATTGAAAGCCACGTTAAAAACTTGCTAGGATCAATTGAATTATATAGACACCATAGATTATGTCGGGGTTTATTGACATCTTTACAATATTGAATTTCCTTTTTTTAAAAAAAGTTTATTTATTTATTTGAAAGGCAGAATTACGTTGAGGGTGGGAGATGTACCTCGTTTCCTGTTATTTCCTGGCACTTTATATTATGAAAATTCATGCTGCTGTGCTAGTTTTAAAATGTACAGCTCTGTTACAAGTGAGATTTCATCGCTATCGGATTAAGTGGGGCAACAGCAGGCTCATCTGTTGTGCAAGCCCCTGGGAGGCTTGCAGCAGTGAGAAGCCAAGTTGTCTCTGTCATTCTGCATTTTATCCAAGTGAAAATATTTTGTGCCAAAATGTACACATGAGCTTTTACATTTCTGTGACTGAATTCAAATAGTGTAAAGATGCCTCGATTATAAGCTGCAGACTGATGCTGTTTAGAGATGATTGAACTAATTGAGAGAGCGTGGTGGCAGTCATAGTTTCTGAATTGACTTATCACTGACATCCCTCACTCTTCCTGGGAACATGACCAGGAATGCTATGTGGAAAACATATATGCACGATAGCAATTATGCGCTGCAAAACATCCTCTGTGTTGTTCACCCGGTACTGGAGGCGTCATAGGTCATTTCCTCCCCAATAAAACACTATTCTGAAGAACATACCCTTTATCTTATTAGATTAGTGAATTCAAATAGAGAATTACATCAGTTGTTGATCTTGTCCAAAACCAAGTAGGGATGGTAAATGTGTGAACAAGTTTAGACAAGTGGAAATGGAAGAAGCTCATTTGGTGGCTGTGCATACCAGGTGGGTATGTTTAGCTGCCTGGCTGGGGACTGTGCACGCAAGGTGGCTAGGTTTAGCTGCCCGTTTGGTGACTGTGCACACAAGGTGGGTATGTTTGGTGATTGTGCATACCGGGTGGGTATGTTTAGCGACCCGTTTGGTGGCTGTGCATATAGGTGGGTATGTTTAGTTGTCCATTTGGTGGCTGTGCACGCAGGGTGGGTATGTTTAGTGGCCTGTTTGGGGGCTGTGCATGCAGGGTGGGTGTGTTTAGTGGCCTGTTGGGTGGCTGCGCACACATGGTGGGTATATTTAGCTGCACATTTGGTCACTGTGCATACAAGTGGTATGTTTAGCTGGAGGGAGACACAGAAAGATGGAGAAAGGGAAAGACATGAGTTATTGGAAATGCAAAGAGAAAAAAAGAAAATAGCAAATGATTTAAAGTTATATTATTTGTGAAAGCATACTTTTTCTGTACTTAGTAACCTCTAAAAATTCAGTAATTAAGTTGAAAGATTAATATGTGACGCCTTTGAGAAAAAGACACAGCCCAGCCTCTTTCTGCCTAATTTTGCTCATCATTTAACAGAAAGCATCCTCTATGATTGAATCACTCTTCATTGTAGAATTCAAGCAGCTTCACCCTTTTGCCACACTCTCACTCACCAACCTTCATTCTTAGTCTAGAGCGACGAAGAGACACTATTCCCCTCCTGGTGTCCGCCATGTCTGCTTTGGTCACCATTCCTAAAGTCGCGGATGAGGTAGGAATGGATCATTAGAAACCAAGAGAAAGAATCAAATCAGAAATATAATAAGAATTTCCATTAATTCCCCAACAATCTTATATAAAGTAAAAGGCATGCCTAAAATCATTGTTTCATAAACGTGTGAAGTAACTACAGTATTTTAAATTCCATATTATTCTTAGGAGGGAAGTCAAACTTAGTATTATTTGTATGTTGTTGATTGCTTAATTATTCTGCCAGTAGATTTCAAATGAAAAATTGAATTAGAAAGTAGATAACAAATATCAGAAAAACATACAAAGCAATAAAATTTCATTAAAAATTATGCCTTGTAGGATGTAAAACACTTGGGGAATTGACATTATACTGCTGTCAACAGTCTTCGGCAGTAACTCTCCTATGTCATCCTTGACAAATGAAAGTCAATTAAAGTCTACTCAGTTTTTGAAATATGAGTCTTTGAAATGCTAGTACAGCATGCTATTTTGATGTTCATTATATCTCCTTACATTTTGATTAATTATTTTGCTGGTTCCCAATAACGGTAGCAAAAATGGCTGAGGAGGGTCTAGGAACCCTCTACTTGGAGTGAAAAATATTGCCTCATTCTTGCTTAAAGTACTAGTTGGCAGCTCTCAGTGAGTTCTTGGCATATCCCAGGCACAGTTTAAGATCTTCACTAATGGGCCCGACACAGTGGCCTAGTGGCTTAATCCTCACTTTGTATGCTATGGGATCCCACATGACTGTCAGTTCCTGTCCTGGTTGCTCCACTTCCCATGCAGCTCCCTACCTGTGGCCTGGGAAAGCAGTAGAGAATGGCCCAAAGCCTTGGGACCCTGCACCCATGTGGGAGACTTGGAAGGAGTTTCTGGCTCCTGGCTCCTAGCTTTGGATCGGCTCAGCTCTAGCCATTGCAGACACTGGGGGAGTGAACCAGTGGATGGAAGATCTTTCTTTATTTAGTTATCTGTTTAAATTTGCCTTTCCAATAACCTACGTAAGGAAATCTTAAAAAAAAAGATCTTCACAAATTTAGTTCATTTAATTCTCCCCTAACTCTGAGAAATGGCCACGTGAGGGAGATGAGGCACAAAGAAGCTAAGTGATTCTTTCAAGGTCAACCAAGCAACAAGAAGATAGGATCCAAACATGAACAATACTCTGTCAATATTTTGCCACTATTTTATGTTTCCAGTGGAATCAGCATAACATAAAAAATATTGAAAAATTGTTCTTTGCAAATTAAGTCATTACAAATGCTGCCCAGTATCTGTATGGATGCCACTGCTCTGGGCATCTCCTCTTTTTATGTCTCGTAGGATACTAACACTTAGACATTCTTCACACCTCCTCTTGAACGCGAGAAATGTGAGAAAGGAGATTAGAGTATTTCCTTCTCGTGGAATTAATGCCAAAGCTGTTGTCATCTCCACTTCGTTATTTTCCTGGATTATGTTCATTCTCCCAAAAGCTTTAAATCTATGCCTGAGCTTTTCATTAAACTCTCCTCCCATTTTATCTCCATTCATCATCTCTTCTTTTGGGAATATTTTCCTCTTTTCAGCTCCTTGTACATTTCCATAGAAACTTCCCTGACTAATATCAGAGATCTACAAAAAAAGAAGCAATAGGCTTCTGTCCTTTGAACGTACCGATGATTATATGAGCATACAGCACACGGAGCGTCCATTTGTTTAGAATTTTGGCATCTAGGCACACTGATAGGAACCAATACAAGCAAATAGTGTGATTTGTTGCAGTTCTAATATGCTTTTTTAGTCTCTTAGTAATTTTCTACTTATGTGGATTAAAAAATATTTAGTTAAGATGGAAGCAAAAGGTTTTTTCTTTTTCTTAATTCAAAAGATATTTTATTTAAATTCCATTGGATGAGACAGCCAGAAAGCAAATGACCCCAAAGTAAGGAAAAGCTAGAGCATTTTGAAAAAATGAAGATCTGAAATTAGCCTCTCGTGTTCTTGCTTCCCTTTCCTTTTCTTCACTTCCCATCTATTCTCTTTCTTTTCCGTTCCCTGCCCTGCCCTGCCCTGCCCTGCCCTGCTCTGCCCTGCCCTTCCCTGCCCTGCCCTTCCCTGCCCTGCCCTGCTCTGCCCTTCTCTGCCCTGCCCTGCCCTGCTCTGCCCTGCCCTTCCCTGCCCTGCCCTTCCCTGCCCTGCTCTGCCCTGCCCTTCCCTGCCCTGCCCTGCTCTGCCCTGCCATGCCCTGCCCTTCCCTGCTCTGCCCTGCCCTGCCCTGCCCTGCCCTGCCCTGTTCTGCCCTGCCCTGCCCTGCTCTGCCCTGCCCTTCCCTGCCCTGCCCTTCCCTGCCCTGCCCTGCCCTGCCCTGTTCTGCCCTGCCCTGCCCTGCTCTGCCCTGCCCTTCCCTGCCCTGCCCTTCCCTGCCCTGCCCTTCCCTGCCCTTCCCTGCTCTGCCCTGCCCTGCCCTGCCCTGCCCTGCCCTGTTCTGCCCTGCCCTGCCCTGCTCTGCCCTGCCCTTCCCTGCCCTGCCCTTCCCTGCCCTGCCCTGCCCTGCCCTTCCCTGCTCTGCCCTGCCCTGCCCTGCCCTGCCCTGTTCTGCCCTGCCCTGCCCTTCCCTGCCCTGCTCTGCCCTTCCCTGCCCTGCCCTGCCCTGCCCTGCTCTGCCCTGCCCTGCCCTGCTCTACCCTGCCCTGCCCTGCCCTGCCCTGCCCTGCCCTGACCTGCCCTGCCCTGACCTGCCCTGCCCTGCCCTGCCCTTCCCTGCCCTGCTCTGCCCTTCCCTGCCCTGCTCTGCCCTTCCCTGCCCTGCTCTGCCCTTCCCTGCCCTGCCCTTCCCTGCTCTGCTCTTCCCTGCCCTGCCCTGCCCTGCCCTGCTCTTCCCTGCTCTGCCCTGCCCTGCTCTGCCCTTCCCTTCCCTGCCCTGCTCTGCCCTGCCCTGCTCTGCCCTTCCCTGCCCTGCTCTGCCCTGCCCTGCTCTGCCCTGCCCTGACCTACCCTGCTCTGCCCTTCCCTGCCCTGCTCTGCCCTGCCCTGCTCTGCCCTTCCCTGCCCTGCCCTGCTCTGCCCTGCCCTGCCCTGCTCTGCCCTGCCCTTCCCTGCCCTGCCCTGCTCTGCCCTGCCCTGCTCTGCCCTTCCCTGCCCTGCCCTTCCCTGCCCTGCCCTTCCCTGCCCTGCCCTTCCCTGCCCTGCCCTGCCCTGCCCTTCCCTGCCCTGCCCTGCCCTGCCCTTCTCTGCCCTGCCCTGCCCTGCCCTGCCCTGCCCTTCCCTGCCCTGCCCTTCCCTGCCCTGCCCTGCCCTGCCCTTCCCTGCCCTTCCCTGCCCTGCCCTGCTCTGCCCTTCCCTGCCCTGCCCTGCCCTTCCCTGCCCTGCCCTGCCCTGCCCTGCCCTGCCCTGCCTTGCCCTGCCCTGCCCTGCCCTGCCCTGCCCTTCCCTGCTCTGCCCTGCCCTTCCCTGCTCTGCCCTTCCCTGCCCTGCCCTGCCCTGCCCTTCCCTGCCCTGCCCTGCCCTGCCCTTCCCTGCCCTGCCCTTCCCTGCCCTGCCCTGCTCTGCCCTTCCCTGCCCTGCCCTGCCCTTCCCTGCCCTGCCCTGCCCTGCCCTTCCCTGCCCTGCCCTGCCCTGCCCTGCCCTTCCCTGCCCTGCCCTTCCCTGCCCTTCCCTGCCCTGCCCTGCCCTGCCCTGCCCTGCCCTGCCCTGCTCTGCCCTTCCCTGCCCTGCCCTGCCCTTCCCTGCCCTGCCCTGCCCTGCTCTGCCCTTCCCTGCCCTGCCCTTCCCTGCCCTGCCCTGCCCTGCCCTGCCCTTCCCTGCCCTGTCCTGCCCTGCCCTGCCCTGCCCTGCCCTGCCCTGCCCTGCCCTGCCCTTCCCTGCCCTGCCCTGCCCTGCCCTGCCCTGCCCTGCCCTGCCCTGCCCTGCCCTTCCCTGCCCTGCCCTTCCCTGCTCTGCCCTGCCCTGCCCTTCCCTGCCCTGCCCTGCCCTGCCCTGCCCTGCCCTGCCCTCCACTCCCTCTCCATTCATTCCCTCCCCTCTCATCTCCTCCCCTTCACTCTTTTTTTTCTTTGTTCTTGTATGTCTTTTTCTGTTTGAAGGGGAGGAAGGCAGAAAGATTAATAGAGAGAACTGCTGTCCGTTGGTCCATTTTTCAAATGCATGGCACACAGATCTGTATTAGGGGAAAGCTTAATTCAGGAGCAAAATCTAGGAATAGCACCGACACACTCCGATCTGAGATGTAAATGTCTTAACTGGTATCTTAACTGCTGCACCAGAATGTTCCTCTACCCAGGATTTCTAGGGCTGGTGTCGTGAAGAAGTTCCCACTGCTCCACTTGCGACCAAACCCTTGCTGATGTCCCTGGGAGAGCAGCAGCACACGGCCCACATGCTTGGGTGCATGTTGCGGTGCGGGAGACTTGGATTTTGACTTGTGCATGCCAGGCCGTTGCACTTTGTGGAGGGTGCTGCAGGATCTCTCTTTTTCTCTCTCTTTCTATGACTCCAACTTTTGAATAAACAAACATGTCCTAGGGAATTCCTAATGCAATAAATACGGTAGTTTCCTGTGCCACAGACTGCCTTTCTGGTATTCACCACCAAGGTTTTGTTTGATTCTCTGCCTATCTTAAAATGACGATGATACTATCATTTTTGTCTTCTATGTCCAATGGGGGAATAATTTAAGGAGCTCCTCCCATGGTACAAAGAAGCGGTGCTTAACTTTTCTTCCTCAATCTCTGTAACTGTGGGCAGATTTTGTAGCTGGTTTGTTTTTGGTAACTTATCTTCAGAGAAAAAGAACCTCCAGTGGTTATTGAAAACTGTTAATACTGTGAGCCTGGAGAACTGACCCCTTGGGAACGTGACCAAGGTTACCACCATGGGGGTATATCAGGTAGGCAGCACTTCACACGCACCGTCCTCTCTGCTCCAATCAGTAGTCCCTGTCGGCTCATAAGAAAATTATCAGATAGAGCCACCTTGAGGAGCAGTGTGCCGACAGTCTGACAAGGTCATAATAAATAGGAAAGGTGTCACAAACTGTCACGGGATACAAGATGCCCAAGGAATCAGACAATTGGATGCAATGTTGATCTTACATCAGGAAAACTAAAGCAAAGCTTGCAGGGTGGCTAATGGCAATATACAAATACTGACTTCTTAGTTGTGATCAGTGGTAATATAAGACATTAGCAACAGGAAAAACAATGAGTGGAAGGCATAACAGAACTGTAAATCTAAGACTATTTTAAATGAAGAGATTATAAATACAGAAATCAGCAAGTAGGTATCTGAAGCCATATCAGTAGCATCTGATATTAGCTGTAAGAGAGCTACATGATCTGACGTTGCTTAGTTGTTAAATACTTTGGAGTTGCAGTGTTGCAGTGCACAGTGGATTAAAAGGAAGGAAGGGAATTAACAAGTATTGATTCCTAGGACTTACCGGGCACAGCTCTGAGCTTTCATTCATTGCTATGTCCCTTAGAATTAATGCAAGAATTCCATTTCTGCAGGAGAAAGCTGAGGCTGAATGTAAAGGGGACCTTTCCGAGTCCCATTGCCATGAGCTACACAGTAGGGTTAGGGAGCAATGTTAGGGAGCGGGAGCGTGGTCAATGAGATGACCAGAGGAGGCAGGCAGAGACACTGGCAGGGAGAGGCCTACCACAGCGCCGCAGCTGTGACGATTGCGGAAGGCAGAAGCCGTCTGGCCTGCCTAGCCCAAGTCAGAAGTCATGATTTTTGGTAATGCAGCGTTTACCTGTTAAGGCTGAATTCTATGACAGCTAATGTTAAATATATTTGGATTTATTTTCTATTTTCTGACAGAATTATATATAGTTGCAAAATGATTCCATTCCTTATGTTTTATTGATTAAAAACCCTTCCTATGGATTCAATCTAATTTAATGTTTTCTTAGAGGTTCAAGTAACAGCTGCAAAAATGCTAGAAATCTTTGCATTTGGGGTTCCTTACATAAAAGCCCAGGCCTAGCATTGTATAAATAGCATTTGATATATGATCCTAAAGCTTACTTCTCATTAATCATGGCGTTTTCACATAGGGCAGCAAAGTGGTGTGTATTTCTCTAAACATTTCTTCTGTGTAGTGTCTTTCTTCCCTCTGCCTGTCTGGTTGCTATGGGGACAGAGTATTTGCATAACTGTATTTTTGATCTCTCTGCCTCTCCTCCTTTCACATCCTCATCTGGGCACAGGCAGTTTAAAACTCAGGACTTGATGGTTATAAAACATTGTCAGAAATAAGGGTTTTTTTGTGTAAGTAAGATACATATTCACAGTCAGTGTGTTTGTCCTAAAATTAATATTTCATTTCTGTATGTTTTCTTCCAGACTCAGACCATGTGAAGACATAAATTTAGTTATGAACTATAAGGAAAGAAATAGTTATATGAAAATCACGCAGGAACTCTCTTCTGGTGAGGCTGTACAGCAAGCACCCAGTGAGTAATGATTTTGTTCTGTATTTATAGTGTTATTTTAATGATTGGTGCAAATAAGAGAAACAACACACATACTCATTAGTACTGCTATTCCTTGATAAACTAATTCTTTAGTAACATGATTGCTGTTATTATTCCTAAATAAAATCAATGCAAAGCCTTGTGATTTCCATGGACACAGGAATGAAGTGAGGTTAGTCACTGAGTGGCCTGCCCCAGCAGCACAACACCCAGGTGGACGCAGTGGACCTCTAAGCAGGAGACTTCTAAGTTTCCCTGCGGCGCCCTGTGCAGAAAGGACACCATGGTGTTAGTGCCTTTCTTTATGTGCTTAAGAAATGAAAATGAGTAAAAGCATTTTTTTGTTCTCACAATCCTAAAGTCCTCTAGAACACTGTTGGTCTAGTTTTGACTGACAGGTATGGAATTAAACTGGAAGGTCATTGAGACAATAGGACCGTTATCATGCAGCAGGGAATTATTTCAAAACTCAAATGAGCATCATTCCTTAGGAGGCATCATGGCAGGAACATATTTTTCTTACTCAAACCGGTTTTCAGTCATGTCCTGGGAGCTGCCCCTACTTAGGCAGGTTTATTGATTTCAGGGTATCTGCTGAGACTTTGTGATCAGAGAGACACAATTACATGTTAGCATGCAAGGCCAATTTATAAACCCATCTACTCCAGCCAATGTTTTCTCGCAGTTATGTGAGGTTTTATGTGTAAAGCACCTGACTCCTACTAGTCATGTTACAGAAACTCATTGTAGTCTTATCCATGGGGATGTCATTATTATCATTGTTCCTGAGAGCACACTGCTTGGCGATAAACAAGGAAACACTTCTGTTTCCTGGTGGTGCAAACCCAGGTAAGCTCCTAAAGCGTCATGAATCCCTCTGTCCAGCGACACCTTTCAGGCTACGGAGATTTCCTCTTTCAACTTAACGTGTTCAAAGACTGATTCCTGGTCCTGACCATCAGCAATCAGTGAAACTGACTAGGCTGCTCCTGCCACAAGCCAAGGGTTGCACGCACCAGTTCA
This sequence comes from Ochotona princeps, assembly GCF_030435755.1. Taxonomy (NCBI): domain Eukaryota; kingdom Metazoa; phylum Chordata; class Mammalia; order Lagomorpha; family Ochotonidae; genus Ochotona; species Ochotona princeps. The sequence goes on along the minus strand of NC_080834.1, from coordinate 22,619,457 downwards.
CGCCTTCCAACAGGGTGACCTTGATGCCTGCAAAACTTAAGAACCATTGGCCTCGGCCATGGCCTGTCCTAAAGCAGGTGTTGTATATGAAGTTCTTCTCCTCTTCTTAAGAACAGGGCCGCGGTGCTGACAAAACACAGTTCCTACTATCACAGAACTAACAATCAGACAGAAAACTACCCATTGGATTAATGTTTTTTAGCTTTCTGTTTCCTTCTGCATCATTGTATGCAACAGGAAGAATATTTTTAACAATTTTGACCAAGACGTTGCTTCCCATCAGTTCAATCTGTTCACAGTAAATACAGGAACACCACTCTGGCTTACACGGCAATGGAATGAAAAAGTACCAGCAAAAATTTTTTTTGCATGTTTGGTTAAGCTAAGCACTGAAAACTACAGATTCCATTTCACAAAAAAATGCAATTCTCTTGTAGATAATAGAACTGGGCACTTTTCCAAAAGATTATTCATTTTCAAAGGAAAATAGCAGGGGAAAAATACAAAATAAATGAATGGGAAGCCTTGAATTTCTTTTGGTCCCTTTGAATAAGAAGGAACGTGGATGTCTTTGAACAGCTGTGTTTATAGTTTGATGATCTCTGCAGCTGGGCTGGCTGCCTAACAGGAAGGCTCAATTTAAAAAAGTGAACTTGGGGATTTGCTGGCTCCTTCCAAGGAATGATGATATCCTATTCTTTTTCCTGTCCTCACCTAAATCGTGCTTTGCACAGGTGTGTTTAGACTCTTACATGTGGGATCCCTGAGAGAACTGCCTGTGGTGTGCAAACCCGCTTTCCTTCTGGACCCCGAGCAGTACTTCCGGGCAGAGGCACCAGACGACCATCCCCCATCCCCAGAGCTTCCGGCACTTTCCGAAAGTAAGTCCTCAGCCATCACCCGCCGTCATGTTTCTGTGAGAGTCCATTGATTTCAAAAAGTAAGGTATGAAGCATGAAAGTAGCTCCGCTTGCCTGGTCGGTTGCAGGAAAACCAAGTGTGGTTTGACTGTCAGCACTGATGGCCCTGCTGATCTGGGCTTTCGGAAGGGAGAGCTAACAGGCTGGAACATGAATGGGTATTTTGATTTTGCCATTTTTCTGGCATTGGAATCCTGTGACCATGTGTCTGGAGCTGCTGCGGATGAGGGCCTCTCTCACCAAACAGCTTTAGTTTTCAAAACTCATCGTGGAGAAGGAGCCATCGTTGGCAAGCTGGTTTTGTCCTTCCCATGTGGCACACTATAAATAGAGGCCACTTAAGGCCTATTGTCTTAGAAACTTCCAGCTGCAATGCCAGGTTGATGTGATGAGAGGCAAGAAAACCTAGAAAAAAAAAACGGAAGTGAATGATCTCTGAAGATTTGGAAGCAAGCTGTTCCAAGCAATACTCTATTTTTCAGACTTTCTGAGTCTCTGAGAATTTAAAGGACAATTTCTGAACATTTCTTTCCATTCAGAGAAGGCCCCTCTGGGCACACAGGCATGACAACCTGATTGTCAGTGAAGCACTTAGATAGCATATGGACACTGCAGGGGAGCTCGTCTATAATAATTAATGAAAAGCACACATTTTCATCTTGTAACAGTCACAAAATCAGAACCACATGGCCAGCCGGCTGATATCTGTGGTTACTAAATTCTCCAAGCCCTCTGAGATGGGGTTCAGTGGCATCCTTGTGAAATGCTCACCAATGACCTTCCCAAAACCCACTTTTAGATATTGCAGCTTCCCTTACTTGCTGGATCCCCTACAGAAAGGGCGAAGAGCTGAACAACATGGGTTTCTTTTGCTCTGGTCGGTTTTGCTGAATTCCACTTACAAGCTGAGTACGCCTGTCATTTTTCATCGTTTCCAGTGTGATTATTTCCACTTTAACTTTTCTCGTAGCTAGCTGCTAACTGTGTAATCCTTTGCCTGCTCTTCTGGCATTCACCTGGAGCCATCAAGGCGAGGGTTCTTGCTGCATGGAGTACGCTCTCTGTGACTCCTGCCTGTTGCACCCGATGATCTTCTCGAGCAATGGCTCTCGCAAGGACCCAGCTTGTTCCACTGAGAACGTGGAGGGACAGCCAGGAAGCAAAGTAGGGTAGGACAACATTGTCAAAACAGAAAACACACGTGCAAACCAGGGTGGAGCATGGAGCTGAAACAGAAATGATGCAAATACTACAGGTGCGAGCCAGACAGGCACCCTCTCCATGGCGGGCACCCTCTCCATGGCGGGCACCCTCTCCATGGCGGGCACCCTCTCCATGGCGGGCAGCCTTGTCCACAAAAGGAGGAGGGGTGTGTGTGTGTGTGTGTGGTGTGGTGTGATGGCAGGGTGCAAATCCCCCCACCCCCGCAAAAAAAAAACAAACTTATTTTCCAAGACAACTTCTAACTTAAATTTCTTCCTATTGTATGGTTCTATAATTTCCCTCACAGTTTATAAAAGGATGTTTTCTCTCTATTTTTTTAAAAATATTTATTTCTTTATATTGGAAAGGCAGATATACAGAGAGGAGGAAAGAAAGAGAGGAAAAGTCTCCGTCTGATGGTTCACTCCTCAAGTGGCCACAAGGGTCAGAGCTGAGCCAATCTGAAGCCAGGAGCCAGGAGCCTTCTCCAGGTGCAGCGTCCCATGGCTTTGGGCCGTCCTGGACTGCTTTCACAAGCAGGGACCTGAATGGGAAGCCGGCTGCTGGAATTAGAACTGGTGCCCGTTGGGATCCTGGTGTGTTCAAGGCGAGGACTTTAGCCACTGTGCTATTGTGCTGGGTCCTGATTTCTTTCTTGTTCAATGTTTATTTGAAAGGCAGAGAGACACAGAGAAAGGACACACAGAGGGAGTTCTTCCTTCCTTTGGTAACTCCTTAGCTGCCTCCCAAAACAGGAGATGGGCCAGACCAGAGCAGGGAGCGCCATGCAGGGCTCCCCAGTGCACAGAGCCCTCCCTACTGCTCTCAACACTTTCATGCTGGTTCCACTCACCTGCCCCCGTGCAAAGGGAAAGTTTCCTTTTCTGAAAACTTCACAAGCTTGTTAGAGAGATAAATGCAAACAACAGTGGACAAGACCTTGATCGCACAGATGAAGGCTTGGTGAATATATTGAAGAAGAAACCAATTCTTTTTGCCTGGGGAATAGGAAGGATTTTAGGCAGAGGGCCACACTGGAGTTCTTGCTTGGGGAATGACTTGGCATTCACAGGGTGAGGGAGGACAACAAGAAGTCATGCCAAAGGAAATTATGAGGAACAGACCGAAGTACAGATGATTCAGCTCGGCTGTAGGGAGCACCTGTGAGGAACAGACCAAAGCACAGCTCGGCTGTAGGGAGCACCTGTGAGGAACAGACCAAAGCACAGCTCGGCTGTAGGGAGCACCTGTGAGGAACAGACCAAAGCACAGCTCGGCTATAGGGAGCACCTGTGAGGAACAGGCCAAAGCACAGCTCGGCTGTAGGGAGCACCTGTGAGGAACAGACCAAAGCACAGCTCGGCTGTAGGGAGCACCGTGGGACATTAAGACGTTAGGTGAGTTGGCTGCATGTGAGCAGAGTTGAGTCTGGAATGTGTAAGTTTTGAGACACTGATGTGCTGCTTAGAAGTAACGACCTGGAGAGTGGAACAGAGTGTTCAGCTCCTCTAAGTGATTTCCTGGTTTTCCGCTGTTGGTAGTTAGCTTTATGTTTGTTCAGCTATGCATCTAACCTTTCCTAAGGTAGATACTCAATGAGCTGGCAGCTACATAGGGAACCAGATGCAGAGAGAACATGCAGGGGCCCAGCTTTCAGAAATGGTAAAGTCGTGTCAGGGAAAGAGATAAGTAAACTAATACATATGTCCTAGCACAAGGCCATAGCAGAGATAAACTGGTTACTGGGGAAGTATACGGACACTCACAGGTGTTTTTCCAGATTATGCCTAAGCCAGATACTAAGAGTTGAGTTACTGTTAGGCAGATTAGATAGGGTGCTCTTGCTGGTAAAGTGTAACACGTTCAGATAAAAAGAAGTGTAGTTCCAAATAGTTCTGTTCTAGAAGCGGCTCAAAGGAAAGTCTGCTACGTTGGTAGGAGAAGGCAAGAGGATGCAGTCCCCCTGGTATACCTTCTAAGAACCTTGGCATTTTGCTGGTCAGAAATGAGAAGCTATTGACATATTTTAACACATTATTCTAAAATATGTATTTGTCTCCTTTACTACTCTGTTGTTTTCCTATCTCTTATATTCAAGTTACTTCATGTACGTAAACATATTTCACATATTCGGAGCGCAGACTTCGGGGCTTGGAGAGCTTTCCCACTCTCCCCCCCCGCCTGCAGCTTTCTGTATGCTGCTTTCTTTGTTTTTTCCCCTAAATTTTTACTTTCACTTTACTCAGCAATCACAGGCTCGACACTCCATTAGTTAAGGAGGGAAACGAGTCATGCAGCATTCTTCCAGCGGCTCCCGGAGGACCCAGCTCGCTGCCTGAGCTCTTGCTTCTTTCTGGTGGTCTTGGGTTTCCGTCGTAGACCATTGACCTCAGCCTGAAGAACACGCCACAGGATCTCTAACAGGCCTGGCGGGGAATAGTTCTCTCAGCTTTAGTGTGTCTGCAAGACGCATTTCTTTCTGTTTGACACTGAAGGGACATTTTCACCATGCTTAAAATTCTAGATGCAGGGTTTGAATGCTATTTCCTGTCTAGTTTCTCTTTCCCTGCTTCCGCAGTTGCTGTTTAAAATCTCTTTCCTCGTTCTGGCTGCTTTTAAAACTTTTCTGTTTGTCTTGCTTCTCATAGGTTTTACTGCAATAGGTGCGAATATTGTTTATTGCGTGTTTATACTGGTTGGGATTCGTAGAAATTCTTGGCTGTATTTTTCTCCAACTGTGGCCGATTCTTGGTCATTTTCTTTTTTCAAATATTGATTCCTAGTCATTTCACTTTCTCTTGTCCTTCTGACATTGCAACTGCTTGTGTATTAGACTGTTTAAAAACATCAACTATGTGTTCTCTGTGCTTTTATTTCTTAAAGTCTCTTGGCTTCAGTCTGGACTCTTTTTTTTTTTTTTAATTGAATTTCCATTGACTTCACTAATACTATCTTTTAACAGTCTACTTTATTTTTTCCACATTATTATTATTGTTTTTTTTTTTTTCTGTATCTGGGGTAAGGAAAAAGAAAAAGGGCGAAGCCCCACCCAGCCTCCCACCCATCCCAGGTCCCCGATGTGGGGCACGCTCCAAGGGTCCTGCTCAAGTGGTTTCGATAGTTCAACAGTTCTGAATGGCTGACAGTCTTGCCATTCCAAGCATGATGAAATATCTCCAGAATCCACTGGCTGATGTATTTCACCTTAGAGTCTCCGTTTGCCCAGCTGGCAGTCTAATTTAAAATCAATTTAAGAAGTTCTCAATTTCATCATATATATACACACACATATATATATGTGTATATATTTGTTCTTTGACATGAACAAACGCATAGCTCTAAAATACCACTCAAATCTCATTTATAAAAATTGTGTTAGTGGCAATGGGCCATGTTTTCTTCTGTTTTGCTCATTTTCTTTCTGCTCTCTTTAGCATGTTTACAATAGCAATTTCATTACCAACAACTGTATCTGGGAGATGTTCCCATCTGCTTGCAATATCGACATTTTCCTCTTGGTTATTTCTTGCACTTTTCTGTTTTATTACATGCCCTCTAATTTTTGATTTCATGATAGAAAGTAGGAAAGACCTGTAGACTTAAATTAATATTTTCTCCGGGAGACTATGGACTCAAAAAGCGATGGTTAGAAGCTATCCCGTTTCTCTGCCTGGGAACTCAGCTGGGCCAGTGCCGAGGCCTTGTCTTTTCTGATTTGGATTGCCGCTCCCTTTCCCTCCACACACACTTTAGTAGACTGGTGTCTCCTATGCACTGAATTTTCTGTCTGGTCTGTAATCTGCCACCCCAACACTCGGAGAAGTCCCGGGGACAGTGGTTAAAGCTCGGAGATGTTTCCCTATTTCCAGATGCAACAGCAACTCCCCTTGGTCATTACTTTTCCAGAGAAGGGCCTCTGTTTGTTAACCATGCCAAAACATGGGAGTCAAGTGGCTCAGGATTTACTTTAAGTTGGATTGTTTCTTCTGATAGTGGATGTGATATGTGGACTCTATGGGAAACTGGCTGGTAAGAAGTCAACAGAGTCTAAAGAATATAGGAACAAGACATCCACAGGGCAGCCACTACGCCTACTTCTTCCCCTTATCTTCCCTTCTCCAGGGCCAAGACCCAAAGTGCACCTGCACAAGACCCTGGAGTCAAGGCAGCAAGACCTTGCTGGATATCCACCATGCCAGTACCAGGAGAGCCCTCCGTTGGTGCTGGCTCCCAGAACTTGGGCTCAAGGAGCCGCAGCAGGGGCTGTTCACAGGGAGGCATTGCATGCTTTTGGAAGTGTTACAGAAAAGCATCATGAGAAAGTGCCAGAGAGGTGGCTGCAGGACAGCCTGACGCCTGAACAGGGCTCAGGGATGTTGAGTTTCAGTTCTTGGTGATGTTGGTTAGAAGGAAAAAAGTTTGAGAAATTCATTCAATATTTGTAACCATATATTGAAGAAAACTGGAAGATTTGAGCATTTCAAAAGGGTTAGTAATTTTATTCAGTAAAAGGATTTCAGCCCAAAATTGGTATTTTCAAGATGAGGAAGGAGTCCATTAAATCCCTAATAGACAAGAAAGAGTTTACATCTCCATCAGGAACCTACACTTTATTAAAAGGACTGACCCACTGATTCGGGTGATGGACAGTGCTGGGCCCTGTACTTGCTAGTACATATAGGAATCTGGTCTGGGAACACCTCAAAGTTTCTTTGGGGATCCTCTTAATCGAAATGGCGGACTCAGAACCTTAATCAAGGAAAGACAGAAGATAGAACAGGTCAATCAACCACCTCAGCTATATGTTGGCAGCAAAATACTGGACAAAGGGAGACTCTATGATGGACTATGTCAATCAGTGGATTCTACAACAGCCTCATCGTACCTGGAGTGGTGAGATTGGCAGTGATTTACAACTGGTGAACTATCAGAACCACTTGAGCAAGGATCTCAGAGCGTGCCCTACATCCGGCACCTGGGATGGGTGGGAGACTGGGTGGGGCTTCTCCCTCAATATTTCCTTTACCTCAGATATATGAAGGAAACAATAGGGAAATAGTGGTCTTACCCACTTTCCCATAGCCCTTGTACCTTTTTACCCTAATTAACAATGTAAAGATTGCCAAAATATAATGAAAAAGATCTGAAAATGCCAAGAAATCATAATTTAAGAGCCAGAGGAAGACAATTAAATTAGTTTGATCAATGTTCCTCATTCCTTTCCACTAACCTGTAGTTTTGTTATCTGATGGCTGCTCGCTGGTGTCTGAGACTGAAGGACAATTTGATGACCCTGAGATTAAAGAAGTACAACTATTACATCCCAAAGTGGGTAGGGATAAAGCATGGCACTTTGAGAGTTCTGCATGATGGCAAATCTCAGGCCCTACCCAAACGTATGGAGCTGGAATCCAAGTTTTGATGAGATCTTCAAGTACTTTGAGACACTGGGATTTGTCTAGAGGACTCAGAGTTATGGAGAATGTGAATCAGAGAAATCACTGTCTGCTCAGACAGCTGGTCATCGCAGCTCTCTTTTCATAGTCACTTAGCTGCCAAGCCCCTCCCTTGTTGGATGCTTTGTGAGTTTTGCCACTTTGTTATCTGGTTATAGTTAGTTACAGGTAGGTGAGCAAGGGAAGGACTGGAAGACAGCAGGCATGTCAGCTCTGCTATGTTAATATCACTGAGCTCTCACTTCAGCCAAAAGGTTTGGATGGTCTCATGACCATCACTTTTAAATAAAATATCTTTCAGTTTTCATTATAACCAATTTGGTGAAACAGCCAGCTGTAAAATGAAGTGATGAGAGTATGACTGTCATCTATTTCTAGGCAGTAAATAGAGAGCTTTACTGATGGTTACTGGGAATGGTTACTGAGAATGCTAGATACTTAGTTACGAGTTGGGATCACAGTTAAATGATAGAACATGTGGAGAAAGTGGAGAGTCACATTCTTGTTACAATATAGCCCTTGTTGTAGGGTAGGCAGCTAGCTCAGGGTCAGGGGCTTGGAAGCTTTCTCTTCCTTCCCCCTTTCCCTTCACCGAGCTCCCCACCTATGCGGTCCCTTCTTCCCACCTGTGAAGCTCCTCTGTCATCACCTGGAACCCGAGAGGGGGCAGTCTTGCATTGCTGTGTAACCACGCCCCATCAAGTCCCCAAGGTCCATGATGGGAAGGGGCTCACTCTCTTGGTTATGTGCTTCCATTGCTCTTACACTCTGACTCTTGGATGATCAGAAGCCAGGAGCCAGGAACTTCCTCCAGGTCTCCCAAGCTAGTGCAGGGTCCCAAGGCTTTGGGCCATCCTCGACTGCTTTCCCAGGCCACAAGCAGGGAGCTGGATGGGAAGAGGGGCTGCTGGGATTAGAACCAGCACCCATATGGGATCCCGGGGCATTCAAGGTGAGGACTTTTGCCACTAAGTCATCGTGCCAGACCCAAGAGTTTTATCATTAAGGATCCAATACTTTCTCTGCATCTACTAAGCTGATCATTGGTTTATGTGCTTTGTCCATGTGCTTTTTGATGTTTATTAATCTGGCAATGTTGAACTACCATTACACATTTGAGATAAATTCCACTTGATCATGATGTACATTTTAAAATTGGTATTGAATTTGGTTTGGTATTGATTTTGACTTCATATCGATTTGTAGCTTTTCTTTTTTTCTTTTGTCTGTGTGTCAATTTTGGCATCAGAGTAATAGTGGTTTCATGAAAAGAAATTGGCACTTGGCAGAATTGCGACCAGTTCAAGCCTTTGGGAAGGCTTGAAAAGTAGTGCTACTATTTTCTCTACCTGCTTTGTAGAATTCAATAGTAAGGATAGCAGGTGCTGGATCCTTGGCAGAGAACTTCCAAAGACTACTTCTATCTCATTGCTTGCTTTAGGTTGCTTTCGATTTTCTGTCTTTTCTTGATTTTATCGTGGTAATTTAAATATGTCTAGGAATTTATTTCCTCAAGTCTTTATACCTTTTAGTATATTGTTTATAGTGGTGCTTATAATCCTTTATATTTCAGTAGTGTCCATTGTAATGTCTCTTTTTTCACCTCTACTTTTATTTGGGTTCTTCTCCCTTTTTTGTGGTTAAAATAGTTCCACTTTGTTTATCTTCTCAAAAAGTCAGCTTTATTAAAAATTTGTTGAACTTTAAAAATTTTTTTTAAGTTTCAATTTTATTTATTCCTTTTTAGATACTACCTTTTGCTTCCTGTTGATTTTGAATTTGGTTTGTTCTTTTTTTCTAAGTATTCAGGAGGTGTTATTAGATCACTTATTTCAGACCTTTTTCCTTTTAATGTCAGGAGTTAATGCTATAAACATCCATCTTAACTTTTAAAACTTTCAAGAAAGCTTTTGAGTTTATTTTGAATTTCTTTGATGAGCATTTGGTCATTCAGAAGTACATTAATCAGTTTTTCTTTATATGCAGTTTGACACTTTGAATGTCTTTGCAATTGCCTCCTTGTCTTTAACTTTTGACAATGTGATTACAATGCGACTTGGAGAAGGTGCGACCACTCTTGCCAGTTTTTGGCTCCCATCCTGGGGAGTCCCGGTGTACCCTGCAACGTCGGGATCTAATGATAAGCCTGAATGTCTCCACCCCCACTTTGAATGTAAACAGTGAATGCCGAAGAACCTGTCCATAGCCGAGAGAAATTAGAGCACTCCAGGTACTGCAAGTGAGTGTGCACTCCTGGAAAGGTTGTTAGCCCAGCACCCATAGGCTGGCTCTATCAGGCACGGATGGAACTGCTTCCAGGTTTTCATGCAGTTACTGGGGAATGTGGGGTTGTCCTGGTCTCCCAGGACCTTAAGCTGAGAGGCACTGAAGGCACGTCCTCAAGTTGAGTTTGATACTTTAACGGCTGCTGTTTGCACTAGCCCCAAGAAGCAGGAGGAACCTGGCTTTCAAAGATGAGTGAGCACAGCTCCCAGGCCCACGCACTAAACTGTCCCCTTGTGGAATGTCCCCTGGGTGTCTGCCCTGTACCTGTCCTGGCTGCGCTGATCCCTTCTGGTAGCACTCCAGCTAGTTGTTGCTTGCTGAGGTAGAAGCAAAGTTCCTCAGTGGTTCACTGATCATTAAATATCATGTTGTTATTTTCCATTTATTTGTAAATTTTCTAGTGTTCTTTTTTTTTTAAGTTTCATTGCTTTGTGGTCTGAGAAGACACAGTTCATACTTTTTTTTTTTAATTTACGGGGCCTAATATATATTCTCTATTAGCAAAATGTGTCATGGACTGATGAAAACTGTATCCTGCAGCTGCTGGGTGAAATGTTCTGTGAATACTTGTAATGTCCATTTGCTCTGTACAATGGTTCAAATTTGATATATCTTCACTTATTTTATGTCCAGATAATCTATCCATTGATGAGCATGGGATGTAAAGTTCATTCACCATTAATGTTTTGGAGAGTCTCCCGTAGGTCTAATAGTATTTGATTGATCTGTCCTGCTTCTATTGTGTTGAGTTTTACCTATGTGAAAGGCAAAGTCACGTGTGTGTGTGTGTGTGTGTGTGTGTGTAGAGGGAGGGAGGGGGAGAGAGAGAGAGAGAGAGAGAGATCCTCTATCTGCTGTTGGGCTGGGCCAAATCAAAGGTCGGAATCAGAAACTACTGCATCTCCAACGTGAGTGCAGGCAGCACGTGCGTCACTTCCTGCTGTTTCTCCGGTTGCATTAGCACAGACCTGGATCAGAAGAGCTCTTGAGACTCAGACTGGCTCCTCTAGGGGATGCTGCCTTACAGGTGGCGGCTTAACTGGCACTGCCAAAGGGTGGGCACTGGGAGTGTGTACGTATTTATGATCACTACACATCCTGCTAACTTGGTCATCTTCTCAGTATAGGATTTTGTCCCCTGTTATTACAGTGTTTTATGTGAAGTGTTATTTTGTGAAAACTCCTTTATTGAAAAGGCAGAGTGACAGAGACATCTTTTTGCTTGATCACTCCTCAAGTGGCTGCAGTGGCTAAAGCTGGATTGTGCTGAAGCTGTTTGCCAGGAATTGCATCTCGGTCTCTGATACAGGTCAATTTCCTGGACAAAGTCCTCTCAAGACTTCAGGGCAAATATTCCACGCACAGTGAATGAAAGTGTGACGTCACTGGGCTGGGAGCTAAGTCGGCACTTAGCTCACATTTCAAGGGCAGAAGACAGTCATTGTTGTTGAGAAGGAATGAGCAGATTGGTATATGGTGAAATTGCTGGGGGTCAGAGGTCACTTCATGAGGAAACAGATAGTCTGGGAAAGACATTTGATTTAAATTAAGTATGAAGAGGGGTGTGACCATATTGCTAAACCTTCTGAACCTCCCGAAGTTCTGAGATTCATAAGTAAGTTGTGTAGCTTGGAAAGGCATGAAGCTGGAGGTTTGAGGTTCCCAAGCAAATGCCCGCAGAGGAACTTGAGGGTACTTAAGGTTTTTTTTTTTTTTTTTTTTAACTAGGTGTCAGAAAGAGGGAGAGAGAAATAGAGAGAGGAAGAAGAGAGAGCTCCCATCAGCTGATTCATACCCCAGTGCCAAGAATTCTGTGTAAAGAGGATGGCAAAATGCAGTCCTGAAACCTCAGCAGAGGTCTCCATGCGGCTGGCAGGAAACCTGTTACTAGTGTTATCACTGTTACCTCCCAGGATCTCCATGTGGGTGGGAACCAGTTCCTGGAGTTATCACTGTAACCTCTCAGGGTTTGGGTTAGCCAGAGCTGGAGGCAGACAGCAGAGCAGGGGATTGGAACCTGGATACCCTTAAGGACAGGGAGTGTGTGCCACTTAATTAGTAGGCCATTGTTTGTCCTTTGATGTGGATTTAAGTAAACACATATTTTCTTTGTGAGGGCTTCTAGTGGAATTCAGCCACTAATTATGAGCCTTGGCGAGTCCCTCTGTGCCTGCTGAGAGCAGAGCATTGTTGTATTCACTCAGAGGAAGCAGCAAAGTTAATGGCAAGAGTATCAGGAAGGCTGAACCAAGAAAGTATGATCAGAAGGACCTATTCTGGGATTTATCCTAAAAAAATGAATTTATGAAATTGTAGGGCCTTCATGAGTAAGTCTAAGCTGTGTATGGTTTATTAGAAATGAAATATCCTGGGTAGCCTGGACACAAACAGAAATTATTATGCTCTGGTAGAATTTCTTCCCTCTCTCAGGGAGACCTCAACTCCACTTCCAAGGCTTTCCACTGACCGCGTCTGGCTCTTCCCAATTATCTAGGATAATCTTTTCCATCTGAGGTCCACTGATGACAGACTTTGCTCACAGCTGCAAGGCTTTTCCAAGTCATGCCTACATTAATGCTTGCCTGAGCAACTGGAGTCATTAGCACTGCCAACTTACTCCATCAAGAAAGTAAGTCATCGAAGAAAAGTTGAACACATTCTTTTATGAACTTAGACTCAATAAATAGTTAATCATTTCCTACATGTGTTATGGCCCATTGCAGAACCACTCACATGATAATGAGAACATTATACCATCATCCAGCAGATGCTACTATGAACAGGAAGAGGAACTAATTATCATTATACACTTAGCAAGGGCTGTGTGAAGAACATCTTTTAAAAAAAGATTTACTTATTTTAAAAGACAAAGTTTTACAGAGAGAGAAGGAAAGACGCAGAGAGAGGCTTTCATACCCTAAGCTGATGTTGACCTGGGAGCCGGGGACTTCTACTTTGCCTCCCGTACGGATGCAGGTGCCTGAAGACTTGGGCCATCCTCCTATGCTTTCCCAGGTCATAGGCAGTGAGCTGGATAGGAATGGAGCAGCCACATGAATTGAAGTCTGTGTGTGATTCTGGTATTTGCAGGCAGAGGATTATCTTGCTGTGCTACCATGCCTGTCCCAGGATATCTTTTAAAATTTTTGTTTTTCGAGAGAGAAGGGAAAGCTGTCCACTGCCAGCTCACACCCACATGCTTGCTCACAACTGTCAGGGCTTGATCCGGCTAAAACCAGGAGCCAGAAATTCAGTTTGAAAGGCAGATTGCACAGAGAGAGAAGAAGAGATAGAGAAGTCTGCCATCTGCTTAGCTGACCAGAATGGCCAGAGCTGAGGTGGTCCAAGCTGGGAGCCAGGAGCTTCTTCTGTGCCTCTTACGTGGGGGCAGGGGCCCAAGAGCTTGGCCCATCCTCTGCTGCTTTCCCAGACTACAAGAAGGGAGCTGGAGGGGAAGCAGAGCAGTAGGGGCACAATTCAGCAAGCAATGGGATGCTGGCGTTGGCAGGCAGACAAGATTCAGCTGCTGCACTGCTGTGTCAACCCCCGTTTTCACTCCATTTCAAACTGTTTTTATTTTAATTAAGGAAGAACTATATGTATGTTTCTTTTTTTAAAGATTTATTTTTATTTTTGTTGCAAAGTCGATATACAGAGAGGAGGAGAAGTAGAGAGGAAGCTCTTCCGTCCGCTGGTTCACTCCCCAAGTGACCACAGTGGCCAGAACTGTGCCGATCTGGAGTCAGGAGCCAGGAATTTCTTCCAGGTCTCCCATATGGGTGCAGAGTCCCAAGGTTTTGAGCCGTCCTCGATTGATTTCTCAGGCCACAAGGGGAGCTGGATGGGAAGCGGGGCTGCTGGGATTAGAACCAGCACCCATATGGGAGGAATTTAGCCGTTGGGCCACCGTGCTGGGCCCTATGTATGTTTATTCTAGTGATGCTTTATAATCACAGGTTCATTAACCAGGTTTCTCTAGGATGGGGATTTATTACATGGGAAGTGGTATAGTCTAGCTGGCTAAGCCATCATTTATTGCACCTAAAATGGCAGCAAATAATACTCAAGTAATTGGGCTCCTGAACCAACGTGGGAGGTGTCGATGGAGTCCTTGGCTCCTGGCAGTTGGCTGGCCCTGTTCTGTCGTTTAGGCCATTTCAAGAGTGAACTGGATATCCCTCTCTTCCCCTCTCTGTCACTTTATTTTGAAATAAGTAAATCTTAAAAAAAAAAAGGACAAAGACTATTAGATCATGCTGTTATGATAGAATCGGCATGTTTTCTTATTCCTATCCTTGTCTTCTGCTCATTTTATTCAACAATAGGATCTTACTTTCCACCTGCTTTCATTGTGTTGGATTATCCTGTACTGCCATTAGTTGACTTGTCAGTTGTAAGTGGTAATCTTTGCCTCTGCTTATCAAGAATGAAGCTTCTTTCTATGTCTTAATGATTTGTGTTACTGTTCCATCTCTCATCTTGTCAGGCACGTGATGTTGACTTTCCGTTTTATCTTCCAAAGCTCCACACTGTGTTAACCTATAGAGACTGCGTTCACGACAAAATTGGATTTTCAAAATTCTTTGGAAATTTCCCAGTTTCTCTTAATTTTTCCCAAAACAACTCTTATGACTAATAGTCCTTTAATTCATCACATGTTAAAAACCATTTATAGGGCCCGGTGGCATGGCCTAGCGGCTAAAGTCCTTGCCTTGAAAGCCCCAGGATCCCATATGGGTGCCAGTTCTAATCCCGGCAGCTCCACTTCCCATCCAGCTCCCTGCTTGTGGCCTGGGAAGGCAGTCGAGGACAGCCCAAAGCTTTGGGACCCTGTACCCATGTGGGAGACCTGGAAGAGGTTCCTGGTTCCTGGCATCGGATTGGCACGTTCCGGCCCGTTGCGGCTCACTTGGGGAGTGAAACATCAGATGGAAGATCTTCCTCTCTGTCTCTCCTCCTCTGTGTATATCTGGCTGTAATAAAATGAATAAATCTTTAAAAAAAAACTATTTATAGTTTAGAAAATTAAAAGACAGTATACACAAACACAATAATTTTCAACCCGCTCATTCTGTCTGCAGTTATTTTGTGGGTTTTGTGTTACTGGCTTTCAATATTGATCATTGTTCTGAAAGTTATCTACTGCAAGATAGATATTTTTCTTCTTTTCAGTGACTTGTTCTTTTTGTCTGCCTACTAAGTGATTCTCTCTTTATCTTCCAAGGCTAATCACTTCAAAAAATGTTGCTTGGTTTTGGGTAAGAAGGAATTATTTTTGATACACATTGTGTCCTTTGTGTATAAAAGTCAGCTTGTATTTAATTTGCAAAAATTGTATCAAATGATTTTTTAAGACGTAATTTATTTGGAAGTCAGAGTTACAGGGAAGGAAAGTCAGAGTCAGAGGGAGATTTTCCACCTGTTGATTCAATTCACAAACTGCCACAAAGGTCAGAGCTAGGCTAAGACCTGAGCTTCCTTGTTGGTGGAGGGCCATCTTTAGCTACCTTCCCAGGCATATTTTCAGGGAGCTGGATAGAAAACGGGGCAGCCAAGTGCAAGCTGATGCCCACATGGAAGGCAGACACTATAGTTGGCGACTTTTCCCACCCGGCTACAAAGCCATTCCCCTAAAGATTTCTTACAATGTGGCGGTTTTCTTCTTTTTGCTCTCTCTCTGTTCTCTTCCCCATTCTCTTCCTGTATTTCTCTCAAATGTTGATTTATATTTCTTTGAAATGCAGAGCAAGAACGAGGGGGAGAGAGAGATCTTTGATCTGTTAAGTTCACTTTCCCAAATGGCTGCACTTGCTTGGGCCGGTGGAAAGCCAGGAGCCTGGAAGTCCATGCTCATCTTCCACTAGGGTATCAGGGGCCTGAATACTTGCGCTATTTTCTGCTGCCTTTCCAGACACGTTAACAAGAAGCTCTTGGGAAGCAGAGCAGGTAAAAGCCAAACTGGCACTCTAGCACTCGGTGCCAGCATGACACGCAGTGGTTTAATCAGCTGGGTCTTAGCAGTGTCCTAGCTTGCTTTCTTAAGGGTCTACTCTAGTTACACTTGTGGATCTACTGTTTGCATACCTCCTGCATCTATCAACTTTTCTAATTGATTCTACGTTTAGTTTTCTGTTTTCCTTGTTCTTGTCCTTTCTGTGTTTGATGATTTCCACAGTGGGGTCTCCCTCTTGACGTTTTCCTGTTTATTTGCTAGCTTGCATCCTATTACCACATCTGTGTCTTCAGCTCTTTGGAGTTCTCTCACTTCGGTAATCTTCCTCTGTAGGGTGATGGCGTGTTTCAGCTGTGAAGTCAAATGTATGTTGGAATATTTGTAACAATATTTACCTATGCAAAGGCTGTATCTTTTTCTGTTCTCTGGTGGTGATCCATGCACTGAGTGGTTTAACTGTTTGTTTTCAGTTTGATTTACTCTAGCTTTTAGCTTGGTTCCACACTATGCTAAGTTTTACAATTTTCTTATTTACTTAGCTCTAGCGTTTTGAATTTCACTTATTTTTTAACAAATTTGCATGGCTTTTTAAAAAAATATTTGCTTATGTATTTGAAAAGAAAGAGAGAGAAAGAGAGGGAGAGAGAGAGAGTTTCCACTACCTGGGTCATTTCCAAATGCCCTCCATGACCAGAGCTGGGCCAGGCCAAACCCGTCAGAGAAAAAGGTGGAATCAGAGTCAGAGAACTTTCCACCTGTGGATTCACTCTCCAAGTGGTTGCAACGACCAGAGCTGGATCAGGTCCTGAGCTTATTTTGGGTCTCCCATGTGGGTTTAGAGGCCCGAGGACTCGGGCCGTCCTCTGCTGCTTTCCCAGGTGCATTAGCAGGGAGCTGCACCAGAAGTGGTGCAGCCAGAATTCATACCAGGGCTCATGTATGATGCTGATGCCACGGACAGCTGCTTTGCTTTGCCTGTTATGCCACAGAGCCAACGCTGTTGTGCTGGATTTTCTGATGTTTGAAATACATAGCAGGGCCCTTGGGTGAGAGTTCAGTGTAGGATCCAGGTGTCCTACAAGTTCTGCAAGCCATGAAGGAATGCTAATTCTAGGAAGAAAAATAAAGAAAAGAAAAACAGGAGAGAGAGAGAGAGAGAGAGAAGGGAGAGAGAGAGAGAAGAGATGGGGCGACAACTCCTATGTGAAGCCTAGGTAGTCTTACCTGTTTGATCTGTTTCTGCGGAGAGAAAACCAGAGAGACCTTCTGTTCCAGGTGTTCAGCTCTGCTTTGTATCTATAGATATTAATGAGTGATGTGTGTGACCCCGCAAGACAATGGCCTCTGTCAGGGAGCAATTCTGCCGGCATGTGGGCATGCTCCTGCTGCCGTCCTCACTCTCGGCCTCCCAGTCACCCTTTCTTCTCTGTGTTGCCCCAACCTCAGATGCCTGGTCCTCCCTTTGCATATTTTCCAGGCCATGGATGATATCTCTTGAGTTCTACAGAAAGTAGAATTTGTAAGGTGTTTTGCCTTCATTTTCTAGATCATTCTCATACTATTTCAAAAGAGAATAAAAATGTTGATTTATACAACCGAATTTATATTGGAAGTAAAGATTGAAATTTTTTTTAGCACAATGTATGAACATTCTGTTTCATTATAAAATTACTCATTAATTTTTAACAGTTTTGTTGGCATTGCCTTTATCATGTTCCTCGTCCAGATGCAACTTCATTTCACTCTACCTCCACAAATTCTATGTTTCTGTTAAATGGCACAGAATCGTCAGGTATTTTTGTTTTTCTGCTCTTTTATTCTTGTTTTCGCTCTGACAGATGTCTCCTTTCCTTCTTTCCAATACCCCCGTTATCCCTTTTCGTTATCATTAAAACCTGACTTGGACATCAAGGTCGCCCTGAAACAGTACTTAACTTGGAAAGCTTTCCTCTTTACTTGGGTACGTTTGCTATAATCTCTTCATATGTTTGTGCACACTCTTTGTGGCTTGTATTACCTTAGAGCCGTGTGCTGTTGCATGTGATGGCTTCGTTGTTTGAACACTGCTTCTACTCCCGCTGTTTGGAAGGAAGGCTGTGACTTAGTCATAGCTGTGCTTTGGTTAGGGTTGAGCATGAACCAATGCACACTATATACATTCAATGAGTGTTCATTGAAATGATGAAATTAAACAAAATGCAACTATTATGTTCTTGAATGCTTCTGACTGACGCACAATACAGGTGCTCCTGGGGATAATTTGGTTCTGTTTTTTTTTTTTTTTTCCCTAAAGCCACAGATTCCCAAAGACCAAAGGGTGCGAATGAAGATGTGCATGCTTCCTCATGCAGCCAAAGGGCGTTTTCATTATTTTGTCTTATTTCAACACAGAATAATTTGTTCTTGGTTTTTCATAAATCCTTGATAACTGTTAAATTGATTAGGAAACAAGAATGGAAAACACTGGTTTCTTTCAGCCCCAGTCCCTCGATGGTGGATCTCTGTTGCGATATAAATGCATCGAGAGAACAGAGTCTGCTCAAATTGAACGTTTAACGCAAATCAAATAAAAAGGAATAACAAAAACTTAGAGAAGAATTCCACAAACATATTCTTGGTTTTAGAAGTAAAATTTTTGGGAAACATAAAGCTTGAACATTTTCTCTGCAGTGTTTTATTTCATTGGCTCTCTTACCAGATACAATTTACATGCCATTTTCTTCGTTATTTTGTAGTTTTGAAATCTGTATTCGATGAGAAAAACCTGTTCCCCAAAGACATTCTGGATCGTGAAAGAAAAGCCAAGCAATTATGTCAGGAAACCAGTTGTGAAATGAAGATAAGAAGAAATAAGAAGCAACTTTAGTGGAAAAAAATCATTGTTTCATAATGTGAATTTATAAAATGCTGAAATCATCTGGAATGTAGTCCTTTGGTTTCATTTTGCTTTTGGTTTCATAGTTGCGTGGAGCTTTAGCTGTGCCCCTACCCAAGCTCTGCACTCCCCCTGCGTTATCAATGAAAGCAAAAAGTCACACAAGGATAATTAGCAAGAAGCATTTCACAGTGCCAGGAGTTTTATAAAAAAAAGAAAAAGATGGTCATGGAACAAACTGTTTAAGGCAGTTGACTTTCTGATATCATGCTTAGACAAACATTTTTGGTCATTTTTCATTGTAAAGCTTGCATTGAAATATATCAAAAACACTGTGAATGTTTATGTATCTGAATAACTATTCTTGCTTCTTTACACATTCTAGTTACCTTAAAAATGATTCTGATAAATAGCATTTGGACCTTGTCATTAGTAGCTTTTCCTATTACTGCTTATCAACTCATGTCCACTTTTCTGAGTATAAGAGGACATTGACAAGTTATTGGATAATGTATATTACAAAAATTATGCCAAAAGCCTTGGTATTACAATAAACATACATTTTACCCACATTTGCATGATTTTTTTTTAAAAAAAACCCTTTCATTTATTGGGCAATTCCTACTTAGGCTGTACATCTAGACTTTGTTATATTACACCATAAAATTGAGTGACGCAACACAATGGAAGAGGTAGTAACCTCGGAAAACACTGGAAGGGCCTGGGGCTTTTTCAAGGACTCAGAGTGTACAGACATTCACGTAGGAAATGGCCAGTTGTGAAACTGACAGCCTACATTTTGGACCCATTTTTTTTTTTAAACCTGTATCATCCTTCAGGTAATTCTGCTCTTTTTGTTTGATGTGTAGAAGGAATTAGAATTAATTTGTATCATTATAGATGCTATATATTGCACAAAGTCCTCTTAAAAATATTTGTTTATTATTTGAGGACACAGAGAGATCAACAGACAGAGAAAGTGCTCACATATTGGTTTACTCCCCAAATTCCCATAAAGGTTGGGACTGGCCAGGACCTGAATATTTACACAGCAGGCCCCCCAGTGGGAGGGTTAGGGCCTGAAGGTTTGCACAGCAGGCCCCCCAGTGACAGGGTTAGGGCCTGAAGGTTTACACAGCAGGCCCCCCAGTGGGAGGGTTAGGGCCTGAAGGTTTGCACAGCAGGCCCCCCCAGTGACAGGGTTAGGGCCTGAAGGTTTGCACAGCAGGCCCCCCAGTGACAGGGTTAGGGCCTGAAGGTTCATACAGCAGGCCCCCCAGTGGGAGGGTTAGGGCCTGAAGGTTTTTACACAGCAGGCCCCCCAGTGACAGGGTTAGGGCCTGAAGGTTCTTTACACAGCAGGCCCCCCAGTGACTATGCTTTTGTTTCTTGTCCCCTAGAAACCTCCTGAACAGGAAGCTGGAGCCAGGAGCTGGGGCTGCCAAGCAAACCCAGGTGGTCTGATATGGATGCAGGCTTCTTTTTTTCTAAGTTTTAGAAAAAAAAATTAGGAAAAATTTCTGTACAATGAGTTATAAGAGCATTTCCAGTGTCAGCAAGTGTTTGTGATGGAGCAGTGTTGCGGAAAGGTGTTTGGAAGGTGGCTGTCCATCTAGTTTACGCACCTTCCGAGTCAGGCAGGCGTTGGGATTTCTGTGTGTGAATGGTCATCACAGTTGGAAAGATGTGTGTGAGAAGTATACTTCAATGTATGTGTGTTGGTAAAATAAAGTATTCTTGTTTTAGCTCATTATATGGAATGTTTAGATATAATTGCAAATTATGTTTTCAGTGGGCTTATAAATTGCTATAAATATTACATATTATAGTGCATGTCTTTCTATATTATTCACGACACTTGTAAATATGGTGAATAGTAATGATTTTGGAAATATATAGGGGAATAGGTGAAGAAAATAGCTGTTTGTCCTATTCCTGTAACTTATATAAGTTTGAAAATATTCCCTAATAAATTTTTAAGAAATTTAATCATTTGAGTGGCAAAGTGACCGAGAGAAAGAGAAAAAGATAGTTTCCCTTTTCTGTTTCACTTGCGAAAGTCCACAACAACTGAGGCTGGGCCAGGCAGAAAGTCAGGAGCTAGAAGTTCAAGTTCCATGTGTGTGGCAAGCAGGGAGCTAACAGGACTTGAGCCCATCTGATTGCAAACAGACCAGGCAGTGAGCTAATTTTGTGTGCAATGCCACATGCCCCGACATTACTTTTGAGAATTGTACATATTGGGTGAGGGGCAGTGGTGCAGGAGCCTAAGCCTGCACTTGGGGCCAGCATCCCATATGGCACCGCCTGCTCTCTAGCTGTTGTGCTTCTGATGTAGCTCCTTACTTATGTCTTAGGAAAGCAGCTGAGGATGGTTCAAGTCCTTGGGCCCTGCACCAAAGCATCATGTGGGTGACCCAGAGAATGTCCTGGCTCCTGACTTGGCTTCCGATTGGCTCAGCTCTGGTTGTTTTTGGCCATTTGGAGAGTGAAAGAGAGATAGAAGATCTTCCTCCCTGCCTCTCTTTCTCTCTGTAAATCCTTCAATTAAAAATAAAATAAATCTTGAAAAAACAATTGTCAAGTGTTGCCTTGGGATGTTTAAATGGAAACTGAATTACTCTTTCACAGGGACTTGCCAGGGAATATTGCATTGTCTCATATATATAGGCCTTCTTTCTATATTCGACCTATTTGTCAGGCCCATGCCATGCCCTGTGTAACTGTAATTCCATCTTTAATTAACTTCAGGGTTTCTCTCATGAAAGAAATTAAAAGGTGCTTTCTTGCAGGAATATTTAGCCAGAAGGGAGTTTTATAAAAGAATGAGTGTCTCTTTTAATGTACTTGAATAATTTTGGAATAAGAATTATGAAAAGGGAAAATCACAAAAGGACACTTCTAATTATGATGTCTTACTCTTTGTTTGTGCCTCACAGCATCTGACTGTGCTGAGCAGGTAACTGGGTCTCTCGCATCAGCTGCTAACAGAACTGAAGACATTACAAACTGCTTCTCAAATTAACATTTTGATTCAATTATTTAAGATCCATTTTTCTGCAATGAGAGGACTTGCCGCATTGAAATATGATGTGTCATAATTTTCAATACTTGTTTCTAACATGTAGATTTGCACTAAGTAGAAAGCCATAATCATTTGTATTTTCAGAAAACTTTCATCTTATCATGCAGAATATTCACATATGAAGCACACTTACAAGGAAAAATTGTCTGAAATTCACATATGCTCAAATAGAACTAAGTATAACTTTCTTGATTGATGGATACATTAACTTTTTAAAAAAGATTTATTTATTTTTTTTGAAAGGCAGATTTACAAAGAGAAACAGAGAGATAGAATCTTCCATGCGCTGGTTCACTCCCCAAATGGCTGCACGGCCAGAGCTGAGCTGGTCCAAAGCTGGGAGCCAGGCTTTCCTAGGCTATGAGCAGAGAGCTGAGCAGGAGTGGAGCAGCCAGGACGGGAACCAGTGTCTGTGGGGGATGCTGGTGCTTGCAGGTGGAGGGTTAGTCTGAGGAGCCATTGTGCCAGCTCCTGATTTTATGTTTTTAAAATTTGGAAGTAAGTACTTCCTTACTTAACAACTACAAATTGCTTTCCTTATTTTTATTTGAAAGACAGATTTTCACAGAACGAAAGAGAGAAGGCCTTCTATTTTCCAATTTACTTTCCAAATGGCTACAATCGCCAGAGTTGAGCTGATCCAAAGCTGGGAGCTAGGAACTTCTTCTGAGTCTTCCACATGGATGTTGGGGCAGCATCCCGAGTACTGAGGTAATCCTCACTTGCTTTGTCACAGGCATAAGCAGAAATCTGATGTGAAATGGAGCAGCTGGGACATAAACAGTCTGCACATACGGTCTGCCAATGTCATAGGCAGAGGATTAGCTTGCTGTACCACCCTGTTGGCACCAAAAGCTACAAATTTCTTTTTCTTTTCTTTCTTTTTTAAAAAAATGCATTTATTTATTTTCATTGAAAAACCAGACATACAGAGAGAAGAAAGATCTTCCATTCATTGGTTCATTCCATAAGTGGCCACAATGGCCAGAGCTAAGCTGTTATGAAGGTAGGAGTCAGGAGCTTCTTTTGGGTCTCTGACATGGGTGCAGGGTCCCAAGGTTTTCAGCCATCTTTTACTGCTTTCCCAGGCTGCAAACAGTGAGCTGGATGAAAAGTGAAACAGCTGGACATGGGATCCCAGTGGTTGTAAGGCAAGTATTTTACCACTAGGCCATTGTACCTGGGCCCAAAATACAAACCACTAAGAAAGCTGGTGAAATTATATTTGCAACCCCTTGCTATAGTTTGTTTTGTATATATTTCCCAAGATGTGCTCTTAAAGCTAGGATATTGATGCTGTTCATTTATAATGAGGCACTGGTTCACATTGATGAATGCCTTTTTCCTTAAATCTCCGTGGGAAAAATAAAATTGAAGAGGGAACGTATTTCTGAAGATGTTTAAAAGATTTGTAGTAATGTTTTATGGACAGTTATCCTATCTTCCCTGTCTCTTATTAGAGCTTAACCCAGAGAGGAACCGTCCATGGCCATTGCTCTTCACTTTCCAAGACACAGGGCAAGGAGCATTCTGCTTGAACTGTCGTAACTTAAGGTCCTCGAAGAACAACTTCATTAAGTGGTCATAATAACATAGAGTGACTATCTGCTATTGGGGAGGAAGTAATGGCCTGTGCCTAGATAAATCAGATTATGTTCTGAGAAATGTACCGACACAATAATTTGGTAGCCAACATGGCTGGTAATGAGTGTTTACTACATAGGTAGAAAAGTATTTAATGAATTGTATTCTTGGACATTCAGGCTTATTATTTATATAAGCTCTGGGTAGGAAGATAATGCTGTTGTATTGTGCAACTGTAGTTAGCATGTTATCTTGAAAAGTGTTAAGGCTAAAATAGAATTTTAGTGTGTTAGAGGAAGTGATACTAAAGTGATTCAGGAAACATCTGGAGCTGCTTGCACGATCAGGTAAGAATCCTGATTGCATACGAGATCATGGCCCATCCAGCCTTTCCGTTCCTGCTGCTCAGTTAGAACCCTCTCATGACACTGAAAACCATTTCTGAAAGTTTAAAAAAGTGAATACTTTCAATATATGTGATCTTGATTTATCTATTTCTCTTTAGTTCACCAGAAATAACAACTTTATTTGGTGATCAATAATGACATATTTGATTAAAATGACCAGATTTTTTGTTGCTCCTTAGAAGCCACTGATGATTAATATAACATTGTGTGTGATTGTTATCGAGGCAACTTTAAACCACAAAAATGAGATTCAAATACATTCAATTATACATCTGTTTTTCAATCAATGACATTTCTGTACAGAAAGTCATAAAATTCCAAACAGACATTAAAAATAGCACCAATATTTACTATTTATAAGTGTTTTCTTGATGTAATATGATAAACCCATAATATCTTAATTTGAACTTTTTGTTAAACATAAGGAATATATTTTTCAAATTTTTACTCCTTTTCTTAAAGACTCAACGGGGCTATAACTACAGAAAACTCTTCCAACTATGCTATAATTTGATGAAGTAAGGACTCTAAATGTGGCAGTAATTCGTCTCTGAATTCCGGATTTGATCTAGTTTTATCCTTTTTTCATTTGAATCTTGAAATATTTGTGATGGGGCTCATTTGTGATCTGGTGCAGGAGTCCTGTGAGAAACAAAAAGAATCAACAGCAGATTTACAACCACATTCATCCAAATTGTACCTCTACCTCAAAGTGAGTGAAATAACAGAAGAAATGATACACACGTAATGGTTCAAAAATGCTACTATTGTTGTCTCCAATTTCTTGCATATTTCATCATTGGCCATTGACATGATGATGTTAGTCCTTTAGTACTAACGACTTGAACACCTGCTCCAATTCTAAAGGGATTAAGCAAACAACGTCCAAGATAAATGCAGTTGCCCTTGACCCAGCAGGTGCTACTTGTACAAGTGTTTCCCAGCAAGCACACTTTTATTGTTAACAGTCAGCAACCAGAAGTCAATTTCAGGTAAGTCTTAAATTAAATCTATTTTGAATGTGTGTATGCAATAAAGCTGACCATAACTATTTAGTAGATGAATCATATCTCAATCCCTTTTTGTGCAAGATCACTTTACTTTATTATAATGATGCATTACTTTTATTTTTCTGAAAACTTATGGAACTAGTTAGCACCTTGCTTGGTTCATCAGTACTTTGTGGTATGATTTAAAATCCAGGCAAGTAAGTGAGTAAGTGAATTTTTAAAATGAAATGCTTGTCTGGAGTTGTACATTGATTAAGTGCTTAGAAATATTCTGGAAGAAATGAATTCTCAAAAATGTATATTTCAGTTATTTAAATTTGGTAATGATAATGAGATATGATAATGATGACCAATGCCAAAATTCTATAAGGAAACTTTCATCTTTGATAGTATTGTTTATAATTCTACCAAGAACTAAGTGCGGAGTGGATTGCCTCTCAAAAATATAACATTTTGACAGCTTGCACTTTTAGAAACTGAAGTTCTGGTCAGAAATCCTCCCAGACTTCATATGTATATGAATTCATATATATATGTGTGTGTGTGATTTACAGGTAGATATCCAATTTAAATGATAAACTCTCCTGCCGGTTTTGCTATTACACTGGCGCTCATGACATTATATATTACCAATGTATCCTTGATTAAAAAAAATTCTCCAAAAGACAAATATATTATTTTTCCTTATGTGTGGTAATTAATACACAGATTACAAAAAATGTGATCAATATGAGCAAAGTTGACATGTTGAGGTTTGGTTGTTTATAGCTTCTGCCTATACTCATGGGGAATATGTTTTTTTTTGGTAGTTGTTGAATTCTGTTTCTAATGGAGTGTTAAGCCTGTGATTGCAAACTAAACTGAAAGCATTCCACTGTAGAAGTTTTTTTTAAATTAATAATGAAGGAGTGTTTGTGGGGAATCCAGGAAGTAGGGGAGCAGGATAGGCAGTATCAGAATGCTCCTAAACCTGGATTGCAAAAGATGTGAAATTTATTCAACTTGTATAAATAAAAAAAGTTAAATACATACATAAGTTTAACGTACTTTAGTGTATATTTAATGTGCTTCGCATATTGAATATTTTGATTTTATTATATGCATGTGTATTAAAAAAGAGAAAGTATTAGTAAAGAAACCATAGTAAACCATCTCTTAAAATACTTGGGGGTCATTTTAAAAGCAAACTTATTTCTGTATACTGACTTAGAAAATTACCCAGAAACATATTTTAGTAAAAATGGAAAGAGTTTAAGTAACAATAAGAACATTTTCTTGATGATACTGGACAGCATTTTAATATAGTGTCCTTGTCTTGTGAATTCATTGTGGTTTTCAATTGCTGTAGGACATATGTTAATTTTGTCAAATTATTCCTTGACATTTAACATTGCTTTATCCTCTTATATTGTTCCATTTGTATTTGTCATTTTGTTTCTTTATAATTATCCTAAATTCCTTTTTCCTTATTGTTAGCAGACTGTGAGCTGGGCTTTGGGATATTTTGCTCTACAGAAGTAAAGTTCTATAGAATTGTGAGAAAAACTACTTTAAAAAGTGAGATTACTCAGTCGATTCAGATTATATTTACTTCATAAAATAGGCAAAATATACTGTAGTGTGTTTATTTTTACCTCAAGTTTCCACCGTATCTATAAACAATGTGTAAGTAGTTTGGGAAGAAGTTTGTTGAGTGTAAGATTCATTCAATCTCCCCACTTTGAGTATCCCACTGAATGCCATGAATGCCACGTGACTATCTAGAGCATGACCACCAATTATGCTGTCAGAGTATCTGCAGTGATTTTTCAGAAACTGGAAAAATGTTTTGCACTCAGTCTTGGTGGCATCTACAACTCTACCAACTCTCCTAAATGACAATACTCATTCAGGAAAGCAGCACTGGGCAATCTTCTTTTGATAATGTGTGCTCATAAGGCAGCATGTTATAACGTGTAGAAAGTTTCCTG
The DNA here is from genome assembly GCF_030435755.1 of Ochotona princeps. NCBI lineage: Eukaryota > Metazoa > Chordata > Mammalia > Lagomorpha > Ochotonidae > Ochotona > Ochotona princeps. Next base: position 22,592,708 of record NC_080834.1, on the reverse strand, counting down.
CTAAGCTTAGTACCATGAACTCTATTTGGAAAACTAACTAAATCTGAATTCATAATGCACAGAAATAAAAATGGGTATGATCTTGCTGTGGAGTCTCCTAACACTTATTTCCGGAAGTCAAAACTCAAGATGTTTGGCTCAAAAAAATACAGAATTTGCAGTGGATCTCTATCAAGCTATTCGTTTATCTCAGAAGAATAATATTATATTTTCCCCCTTGGGAACAACTTTGGTTCTTGGAATGATACAACTGGGAGCAAAAGGAACAGCACAGGAGCAGATAAGACAAACTTTAAAACTTCAAGAAACCTCACCTGGTAAGGGTCTTTCATGTTTATGTACACTTGGTAAGATACGGTGAAATGTATTTTTAAAATAATAGGCAAATTTTCTGTCATTACATTTGAGCAAATTTTTAAGACATTATAGAAAATAAAAATTTTAATAAAGTGGAGAATTGTTCCATTGCCACTTATTTATAATTATTTCCTAATGAAAATGTTACAAAAATCATTTGCTAAGAAATTAACTTCTATACAGATACAAAATTGTGTATATGTTTGTACATCTTTGGTTGTTTAACTAGTTTTAGTTAATTGTGTTTCTATGTAAGATGAAACTGTTTAAAGGCACTAATATTTCAGAGGTTCTGACTGCAAGCTTATCAGAGAAGCTGTTCTACATATCTTCTGAGTGCTTTATTACTTTTCAAATATGTATCACATAATATAAATATTCCTGGAAATGGTATCATAGGATTTACTGAGATTAATCAAGACTAAATCTTGAATCTAGTGGAATACAATGACATCACATAAGGAAAATTCTAGTAACTTCTTTGTCACCAACTTCTTTTTATCTAAAAGTGCCTTCATTTAAATGATATGCTGCAGTCTAGTCAAAGTCTAAATTGAGGATGCTACTCTCTTCCACTAGTGCCAAGAGCTAAGAACCTTGATCTGCAGTTAAATGACCTTGTGACTTGGTACAAGTCATGTATCTGGCAAGTCTCTTCATGTCCCTTATGGATTTGCCAATTTACTTGTTCCTTCCGGCTGAACTACTCTAGCTTTTATGTCTTTCTTTCTTCTCGTTTTTGGGTCTCCCACATGCTTACAAAATTGGCCATTCAACATTCTGGATGCCTGACACAATCAAACATAAAGTTATATTCCACTCATGACCTAAAGATTCTACATGGATTTATTTAAGGAAATGAAATACACTTGCTCTTATTACTTATTCAGGGTCATGCATATGGATTCTTTTTAGTCTATGCTTAATGAGATCATTAGTCTGTAAATTAAATCAATCTTCTAAGGCAGAATATTTTAGACTCTCCCAACTTTGTGCTACCTCCTGACATTTTTGCCTTGACTTCTGAGTTCCCTGATTTATCAAAGGGGAGTTGTTTGCCATCAATCATAGACTTAAACACATGACACACATCTACTAGTTCCGGCAAATGAGTTGGAACTACTTATTTTTTTGCCCTTTCTCTTCTTTTCATTCCTTTAAAGATGTTCATTAATTGTAAGTTGCTGAGAATTAGTTCCCAATTCTGTCACTACATTTCTGATCTTAATTGATTCTTTCGGAGAAGTTCTTATGTCTTGAGAAGTTTTTTTCCTGTTAGTCTCTTACTATCGAGATGTTTCTGGTTCAAAGACCAACAAATGCTTATAACTGAAGTTGTTACACAAACAAGAAAAGCAGATGAACTGTCTTTATTTATGTAAAGAATTAAAGGGTTATAAGTAATTATTGAAATTCTTCAAATCCAATCATATAGAAATAGTTATCACTAAAATATTGTTACGTTAGTGGCCGTATCTTAGTGAACTGAGGATCTTGGCATTCCCAATACAGTGCTGCAAAATTGTAAGACTGTTCTCTGCCCAAGAACAAGGGGGCACATGTGCCTGAAACAGTCTGTGTCCCATCGGTCAGACGAGATAGGTCATGCAGTGGCAGCCCCCCAGGGAGGGCTCTCTTTGCACAAAGATGTCTGATTAAAAAAATGTATCTATATGCAAAGGCACCCCTAATTTTCATTGGGTTCCTAATAACATTTTCCTTTCAGTATTTTTTTTTTTTGCTATACTTATTTAGTGGGCATCTTCCAATGTTGAACCATTGGTTTGCATCACCAGAGATGAGCTTAATATAATTAATTTTAAGCTATGAAAGTGCAGAGACCCTCAAAGAAGTTGTTATTTGAAACGGAGTTCCTGGAGTTCAGTGACTGAGTTTCAGGATTAGTGAGGAGGAATGGAACTATGTCAGCACAGTTTGGTACTGAACAGGAAGTTACTGAACAGAGTTTCCGAGCAGAGATATCTCAGGCATACTTAGTTTCCTGGCAACACTGTGGTCAGAGCAATCCCGGACTGGATAATAGGCCAATGGTGATTTCTTAGTTGATTTTGACTGCTCACTTGGTTAGTGGCTATGGTGGGAATGGTTAAAGGTTTTTATTGTTTATGTAGACAGCCAAAATATGTGGATTCATGAACCTTAATAGGAAATTTGGATTCTTACACATCTCTAGAGATGATTGTGAGTTATCTTGTAAGTTTTAAAACCTGGGCAGGTACAGTTGCTTCTAGGAGAAAACTCCTTTCTTTATCTGAAATAAAGTAATATTGAGAAAAGATTGCTCGTCACTGCCATACTTGCCATCAGCATTCACTGGTACTCCATTCTGTTTCACATATTCATATAATGTAGACTATGAGGCTACAGATATAAACTTACAAACACAAAAAATGGGCTGAGTGATAGTGTAAAGACAGACATCCTTTCAGTCCAGGAAAATGAATATTCTTTTTGCAAATTTACCTGGATTTTTTTTTTCTATTTAACAGTTGACTTTTTGGGGTGATTGTTGTGGTATGCAGATAAAGCTTCCTCCTGAAATGTAGGCATCCCATCTTAGCACAAGTCGGTGTCCGGCCTGCTCCACTGCCAATTCTGCTTGTGTTAATGGTTTGACCAAGTTTGGGGGCCTCTGCCACCCACTTGGGAGACCAGATGAAGCTCCTGGCTCCTGGCTCCTGGCTTTGTCCTGGCTCAGTCCTGTCCATGGTAGCCATTTGGGCAGTGCACTAGTAAGTGGAGGACTTTTCTCTCTCTCTCCTCTGTAACTCTGACTTTCAAATAAATAAATAAGCAAATCTTTAAAAAGTTGAAATCTACAAAATGCAAGAAAGTGAACATTTAAATTATTTGTGCTCACTTGGAAAGGATCATTGGTCATCCCTAAGAGTGCAAAAAATGATGATATGAGTCAGAACGCTCAGATAACAAGCTGGAAACTGTTGTTTTTGTGTTGTTCCATGTGTCAGTATACATTATAATTATTTTTTAGGAGAAGAATTTTCTGGGCTGAAGTCATTTTTCTCTGCCATCGCTCAGAAAAAACAAGGATTTACATTTCATCTTGCCAGTGCCCTCTACCTTCAAGAAGGATTCACTGTGAAAGAACAGTATCTCCATGGCAACAAGGACTTTTTTCAGAGTGCTGTAAAGCTGGTGGATTTTCAGGATGCAAGGGCTTGTGCAGAGACGATAAGTACCTGGGTGGAAAGCAAAACAGATGGTAAAGTTTCCCATTTAAAAAAAATCATTATTTGCCATTATGTCCATCGTTTTTAATATCCTAAAGCAAAGAATGGCTGAATGCTATCTGCTGGGACTCAAGGACCAAGTCTCCTGCCTCATTTCACTGTTATTTAAATTAATATTAAATTTTAAAAGCCAGGAGTAATTTTAGTTTGCTCTGGAAAGTATACTGATTCTTTTTTTTTTTTGTAAGTCATATCTAGGTTTTTTTATTGCATTTCATTTTATGACACCATTTCATAGGCTCTGGGGTTACTGCAACCCCTCCCTGTCCTCTTCCCCCATGGTGGATTGCTCCACCTTATCGCAGTATTACAGTTCAAATCCAGTCATGATTCTTTCATTGCAAGCATGTACCATGCATAGAGTCCAGCATCTTATTGTCCAGATAAATTCAACAGTTTCTTGGGGAGACCATCTCTGGTCTGAAGGCAGAGCTGACAGAATATCATCCCGACCAATTCAAAGCCATAACATCACATCAACGACAATTTACAACATTATGGAGTTAATTGACATGGTATTGAGTGACTGATATGTTAGAAAATGCAAGTTCTTAACCACATCCTGTGACTACCTAATTGCCATTTCTGTTTTGGTTTATGCACAACTGGCTGCTATACACCTTAAAATGGCTATAGGGTACTGTTCAGCTATCTCATGTCTGTTTTCATTCTTGTATTTAGCAGTTAATAGTGTTGATGCATAATTTTTACTGAACTTGGCAGATTTTAAGATAGTCCAAACTGGCTTATAACTCTAACACTTTTATTGTTTTTTTGAGACACCCGTTTTTAGAATTCTTAGTGGACAAGTTCTAGCGATAATCTTTGTTCAGACATAAGCTGTTCATGTATGGAAGCATGACTACTCTCACTGGCCAGGTACAAGTGGCAACTGCCAATACCAAACAGCACATTGTACTTGTATGTGCTAGTGTTTAAGAATGAGTGTTAGTCATCAGAACCATGGTCATATAAACTTGAATTTCATTAAAGGTGACAATATATCCATAGTGACCACAAAGGAACAGAGGAAGCTAAAAGTCAGACATACCTGGTTTCAAACCCTCAAAATTGGTCTAGGGTCTGTTTAAATAGAATGTACTATTAAGACATTTCAGAAGTATTGGAATTCTTCATCATACTGATATATGTGAACTGGCATGCTAGGATCCCGCTTGACAGAGATTTGTTTCTTTGTTTCTTGCCACAAGAAAGATTGTGATGGTGTGAGACACTACTGCATTTCTCTATGGGAAATTTCATAGCAGGAATCCTAAATTGTGGGAAGATGTGGTAAGCAGTGCTCACAGGCTATGAAATGGATACAAACCAGACAGCTCTGTTGGACTCATACGTATTTCTCAGAAGCTGAAATGGCACGTTGGCTGTTGAAGTAGAAAACTGATTTCTTAGGAACCAAGAATCTCTCTAGCATTCTCCAGTCTTGCTTTTCTGATGTTAGAGGGGGGCAAATCTGAGTGTGCTGTTCCTTTACTAATTATGAGAGCTATGCCAAAGATTTTAACTGCAATTTCAGTAATACCAATAAATATACAAAAATAAATGTTTTGTGCTTATTCTTTCTGCATGGGAGACAATTGTTGCAGATCACCACAATACAGAGATCTGTCGCTAGGCGCATTTAGGGCTCTTTCCCACTGTCCAGAGAAGACGCACCTACTCTCGGTGACATGTTCAATATCATTCCCCGTCTTTCTCAAAGTTGGGATGTTTACATGACCAGAAGCTTATTCCAAAACTGATTTGTGGAAGATATTTTTGCTTTCACCCTGCCTAATTCAGTTTCACTGAATCACTCTTGGGTATTTCTTGCTTCCACCTAACAGGAAAAATTAAAGACATGGTTTCAGAGGAGGAGTTCGGCCCTCTGACTCGGCTTGTGCTGGTGAATGCTATTTATTTCAAGGGAAATTGGAAACAGAAATTCAGAAGAGAAGACACAGAGCTCATGAATTTTACTAAGCAGAATGGGTCAGCAGTCCCGATTCCCATGATGAAGGCTCTCCTGCGGACAAAATACGGTAATAAGACAGCATACTTTGTAAAACCTGTTTTTGGGAATTGTCAGGTGTATCTGATGACCTTTTTGTTTGTTTGTTTCAGGTCATTTTTCCGAATTCTCCATAAACTACCAGGTTTTGGAACTGCCTTATGAAGGTGATGAATTTAGTTTAATTCTCATACTTCCTGCAGAAGGCGTGAATGTAGAGGAAGTGGAAAAACTGCTCAGTGCTCACCGGGTCTTGAAATGGTCCTCCGAGATAAATGAAAAAACAGTGGAAGTCAGCATTCCTAGGTTGGTGATGATATTTTCTTGTAATGCTGCTTATGTGCCTGTTGATGCAGACATTTGAATAGCTGGATGAGAGGCAACACGAAAGAAAGATGCACTTGAAAGTGCTGCTCTGCTTTCAGGGCAAAAAGGAAGGCCTAGCCACCCTCGCTAGCTCCACTGTGAGAAAGACTGAGTTTAATCAGCCAATTTTATCATTTTTTCTCAAAGAACTGCTGTAGCATATGTCTTAACATTACAATTCTGGAACAAAAAGTGATCATTATTTGACGATCTGCTGATCATACTAAGTTATCTTTCCATATTTTCTTCTAACTAGTATTAGAAATATTTAACTTATATTGTGTTTAATGGAAACAAAACTGAAAAAACCCACTTAGAATAGTATGCATTAAGTAATAAAAACACCTTTGAGACTGACATAACAGTCATCGAAGTACAAATCCTATCTTCAATTTTATTCATCTTTAAGTGCGATTTTTAGATACTTGGTACAAAATGGAAATTACAAAGGAATTCTTGGGAAGCAATAATTATAAGCATTAACTTCTTATTATGTGCTTCCAAATAATGGGAGAAATTTGAGAGAGAGAAAGCTGTGGCTAAATAACTCAATTTACACTTCATTATAGTTTTTTCAAAGGAGAGTTGCTTAGTAAGTTGTGTTTTGTTTCTTCACTCCTAAATTTCTCCAAGTCTCTCAAGGTCCACTTTTGTGTTCATATAAGTCAATTCAAAATCTTCAAGAACTTAGTCTAATCTATTTTTTTGCTTTTTAAAGATTTATTTATTTACTTTAATTTGGAAGGCAGATTCACTCACCAAATGGTTGCAATGGCCTGAGCTATGAAGATCTGAAGCCAGGAGCCAGGACCTTCATCTGTCACTGGCATGGGTACAGGCTCTCAAGCACTTGGTTCAGCTTCTACTTTTCTAGGCTACTAGTGGGGAGCTGGATCAGAAGCGGAAATGCCAGGTTTAGAACTGGCATCCGTATGGAATGCCGGCATATACTGGTGGAGAATTAGCTGTTGAGCTGTGGTGGCAGCTCTGCTTAGTCCTATTTTTACCCTGGCCTTTCTTGATAAATTGGAAAAAGTTGTATCTCATGGATTTTCTTACTCTAATTCTAGTTCTTGATCCAAGTATTAACTATGTTTTTCCCCTGAAACTATTTCTTCATTTGTTTTTACACTTTTCATGCCAATGCTATTGATACCTTCCTGCTCCCCGACTCACTTCTTTTTCCTATATCCCCACAAATTAAAATCTGAATTTCTAAATCCGATGTTTTCCAATTCCTTATCACCTACAGGTCTCTGTTGGATGATATTCTTTCCAAGACTTTTTATTTAATTTTTTTAGTTTCTACTGTGTCCAAACACTAGGAATAAAACTGCGCATGTGACAGATGACTTCAAATAACTGAAATAATAAATTTTGAAATTACATTGCATATCTTCACCTTAACTTTCCTGTTTTGAAGTTTGGAAAGAGTAATGTCTTAGAGCAAATTAATGCTGTTAGTAACTGTCAGTATCACATACTACCTGTGGGTCTTTAGAGTCTCTTGGTTACTCTGAAATATGTGTTTTATTTTTCAACATAAAGTGTGGCGGTTAAAACTCATAGCCAAGATATTGCCAACTTTTTGAGCCTTAATAATAATAATGCATCTTATAGTCAACTGACCATGGAAATGGGAGACTTTGCCAGAATTCTCTTTCCTGTGTTTTAAGGAACTCCTTAAGGAACGTTTCAAAGACCAGAAATTCCTTCAAGCTGCTGAGTCTGGACAGTGTGTTCAAACTGTTCATGCTTCCCCTGTAACTACTGCTATTGTGCAGGTATCAGGCTTTTTAAATTCATCCAAGCACAACTGTTATGGATTGAGTTCTGTCTCATCCCTCTTAATTCATAGGTTGCAATCTTAACCCATGATGTAACCTGATAATGTGACCTTATTTAAAAATACAGGTATTATAGAGTAAGCAAGTTAAAGCAGGGTAATTAGAATGGACTCTAGTGCAATATGAATTCTGTCCTTGTAAAGAGGGGGCATCTGTCCAAGAGTTCCACATACGGGGGAGAGGTTATGAAGAGAAGTAATCAATGTGGCCTCTCCAAGCCAAGCAAAGGCATAAAGAAGTCTTTGGCTCATAGCACCTCAAAGAAACTCCTAATGTCTTGATTTTGGGCTACTTGCCTTCACAACTGCAGGGTAATACACTCATGCTTAGTGAGCTGCACTGTTTGTGGTGTTTCATTATAGAACACGAACAAAGTCATACTGTCATATGTTATTAGGTATGATCACTCTTGAAGTATAGCCAATTGCTTGTGTGTCACCTCTCTTATTGATTTCCTTAGTCTATCATTGCCATTGTATCAGGACCCAGTCCTTATCATCTACCTTTTACAGAGCATGCAGGTCCTTCACCTTTTCCTGGCAGAGACAGAAGGTCACCCACAGGATGGTTTGTGCCTTCATCTCACGAAACATCTCTATTCTGCCCTTCTAGTTCTATCTGTGTAATGAAAAGCTTCATTATCTTCATGAAAATGAACTAGTTGTCTTGTAAGGTGAGTTGGAATCTACATTTACATAGAAACAGAAACATTAGTTAGTGGTTTGGACTTCACGGTTCCATACAAATTCCAGCCACCAGTGGTTTTTTCAAAGGTGGTTTCAATGGAAGTGTCTCATCACATCTCCTCACAGCACAAATTCTGGCAAATAAAGATGAAGAAATGATGCCTTTTTTCCTTGTTAAGAAGGCCACTGCATAGATAGCCCCAAACTCTAATCGCAATCTGAGTCTTTTCCACTGCATTCCCTTTTTTTGCAGGTACATTTCCATAACATCTGACAAGTAAATAGCAAATCATCTTTTAATTTTTTAAAAGAGATTTCTTTATTTTACTTGAAAGTCAGAGTTACTGAGAAAAAGAGGGAGTAATAGAGCTCTGCCATCTGCTGCTTCATTCCCGAAATGGCTGCGAAGGCTAGAGTTGGTCCAAAGCTGCGAGCCAGCAGTTTGTTTCCGGTCTCCCACGTGGGCTCAAAGGCCCCAAGACTTGAGTTCTCCTCTGTTGCTTTCGCAGGCCATAAGCAGGGAGCTACACTGAAAGTGGTGTAACCAGGGCACGAAACAGATCCCGTGTGGACTGCTTGTGCCACAGATGGTGGTGAGCCAGCCATGCCATCATACATGCCCTATCAACTCACAGTTCCAGACTCCACTCAAAATAACCACTTCCACATTGATTCTCCCAAAGAGGCCTAGTTAGAACAAGCGATTTCTCCTTATTTTTACAATGTATCATGCAGGCTCGTGTCATGTCCTTATTACATCGCACTGGCATTTCATGCTAGCACTCTGTCTACCCTGTTAAGTGTGAAGTTCTGAGATGAAAAGGTTGTATCTCATTCTCTAGCTCATTTCATTGATTTTATAAACATAGTATGTGCTAAATGAGTACTGTTGAGTTAAATTGCATAAATATTTCCACAGAAAGAAATTCTATGTTATTATCCTTTATCTGATTTTAAAAAGGTCAAGTACAGAGTTCAGTTTTCCTGTCATTTTTAATTCATTACCCCTGAGGACCTTGGCACAGTGGCTCCTCCTTCCTATAGAGGCAGTATAATGAATCACAGGCTGTCACCCATTCACTTAGAAGTTTCTCTCACAAGAAGAAACAAATGAGGATATTTTACATTTGTCTTAAATTCTCAGAACATAAAATTCGTATCTTGATTATTTAATCACAGTAATACAATATCACATTTCAAATATATTCAATTTTCAGTGAAAGAAATTGTTCTCATTTCTTAAGGAAATGTTTGATATGTGTGCTAAGTTCCTTAAAAAGTTTAGCTCATAGAACACACTTTTTGAATTCAGTGTGTGAAGAATTAAAGTGATGCACTGAAAGTTCTGAAATACTTTTTCCTTAAGTAAACAATTCCTTTACAACAAAAAGATACCCATTTGAAATCTGTGCTCCACGCAGCAGAGGGAATACAGAAGCTGGCTAGATCCTGAAGGCAAAGAGTGGCAGATTTTTGCTGCATTATTCAGGTAGTGCGGTTTTTTTTACACCTGGATGAGTGTATAATTGCTTTTAAACTGTAAACGAAAGACTTTGGCAAAATTGAAGGACTTAAAACAGTTGTGTTGGTTTTCTGGTGTGCCAAAAGAGCAAAGCAGACTGGATAGCAGAACCCGACAGGCACCGCTTCTGTCTGGCACGGCTCTGTTGGATTCTGAGGTGAGCTGTCAGCAGGGCCATGCACTCTCTGAGTGGGCAGGTGGAATTCTTTGCTCCTTCGGTGCTCCTGGCTTTGGTTGTCAGTCTGTGGCGTTCCTCTGCTTGTAGGTGTGTTATTCCAGTCTTTGTTTCGTCACATGTTTATCTGTCCTCACGTGGCTTTCTCATATCTTGTAAGGATATCAGACATATCGGAAAATGGTCTGTTAGTGCAGTGTGAGCTCAATTTTAATTATTCTGACAGTGACCCTATTTCCAAATAAAATAAGACTATTTCCAAATAAAATCACTTTGTAAAGTGCTAGGACTTAGGGGTTTGACAAAGTAATATGGTGCGAGGCACGTTGCTACTCATAAAAGTGTCCTTCCTAAATGCTGCAAAGTTAGGTGGATACAAAAGAAAAGAAGCTGATCCTAAGAATGCTTGTATATGAACTACTATAGCAGGGAACAAATAAGTGATAATTTAGATTACAGTTGCTATTCAAAGAACAGTTCCTCCCTCTGATATATAGCTTAAAATCGAGGTAAACAAGATGAAGCATATTCTGAAATGATTGGATGCCATCCAGTGCTCTCCCCTCTAACTTACAAGCGACTTAGCTTTAGACATTGTCCTGAAGTTGGATATCAGCTAGGATGGTCATATTACATTTTTTAAATATAATACTGAAAATAACTTAGAAGAATTTTTTTTAATGTTGGAGAGTTTACCACATACTTGTCACACAGCAGATTTGGTCATTTGTAAATATTCTGGGCATGTAGTTTTATTTTCACATGTATGGGGAAAAGTTGCTATATGTATATATGTATATATATCATACAAATGAAAGTCACTTTTCTGTGGATGGCAAATAAAAAGTGACTTTCATTTGTATGAGACTTTAAGGCTTGCATCTTGCATATCAGTAGTCTGACTTGATATTCCTCTTACTTCAAGATGAGGAAAAGGTAAACTTATTCAACTAGTGTTGGAGGAGGAAGGGTTAGATCTTTGTCTTTTGCCTTATGATTTTAGAAATTTATTATTTCCTTAAACAGTTGATTTTCTGTTGAAACGCAGAGGTTGAGACTCTGTTATGGGCAAAAGGCCGAAGCAGATATGGGAGCCACTTATGCTTCCTGTTCTTAAAATGGTTATCCTTAGAACCGCAGAAGGTTCTAGTGGGAAGTATACCAGGAGCATCAGATTGTCCAGTGAAGAAGAACGGGAAGGTATAGGCAGGGAAGACCAGGCATTCCGGAAACACCTGGCCAGTGAGCACCAAAGGCTATACCTGTAAGTAAAGACTATATGAAGGGTAAGTCCCATATGCAAAGGCAGCTATTGAAAGATGAGGTGGTGGGCAAGAGAGATGGTGAGCTGGTTTAGGAAAGTGTTTTGAAAAGATACATTTTTTAATTACCATGTCTTTCCTCATGTTAGTAGCTTGTTTGAAGATTTTCTTTTCTCCTCATTCCATTCCCCTTTATTATCTTCATTTTTTAAGGTTTATTTTTTTATCGGAAAGTCAGATACACAGAGAGGAGGATAGACAGAGAGGAAGAACTTCCATGTGTTAATTCACTCCCCAAGTGGTTACAATGGCCAGAGCTGAGCTGATCTGATGCCAGGAGTCAGGAGCCTCTTCCAAGTCTCCCATGTGGTTGAAGGGTCCCAAGGCTTTGGGCCATCCTTGACTGCTTTTCCAGGCCACAAGTAGGGAGCTGGATGGGAAGTGGCACTGCTGGAATTAGAACCGGCACCCGTAAAAGATCCCGTAGCATTCAAGGCTAGGACTTCAGCTGCTAGGCTACCATGTTGGGCCCTGTCTTCATATTTTTAAGATAATTTCTGTTGGGTTGTAAAAACAAAGTTGGAGTTTTAGAAAGCCTTTATGGGGCCCAACATGGGAGTTGGAGTTTTAGAAAGCCTTTATGGGGCCCAGCGAGGTAGCCTAGCTTTATATAGGATTTCACAAATATCTTTTTTTCTCCCTGCTGGGAAAATTCTTCTTTAACATTGTGTTTATTTCTGCATAGCAGTTATATTAAAGTTATTTTGTTTATTTTCTCCACTGGCCTATGAACTACTTGAGAGCAGGAGAGAGATGTGCTTCCTGTCTCTGAGTGCAGCACAGAGCATTAGTCAAACTGGTGGTCTTCAATGGTGTTTGCTGCCTTCAACCTAGTAATGCTATTCAGACTTTTTAAGAGAGTAAGATCTAAACCCTGAGAGGTCAGTTAAGAAACCTAAACAATTTACCCTATGCAATGAGTGTTTAAAGCAGTAGCTACATGGCGATGAGGAACAACTCAGCAAAGCAGGAAGCAGTTCTTTTTTTTTTTTCCTGGAGAGTGTGATTCTGAATGTGGCTTAGGACGGAATATAATGTCTTGAAGTTCTAGGTTGGACTTAGTAAGAAAATGATGGAACTGTGCTTTCTTGTCATTTTAAAGCAGACATTAACTGAGTGATACAGATTTCTGGAAAGTTCTGGGGTAGACTTCAGAGAGACTTTGAAGTCCTCTATGTTATTTACAATTTTATTTGTGTTACAACACCAAATGGCCCAAGAATGACTTAGGTATACATTGAGAAAGATCTCAGAGTGAAGGAGTCGGAGGGACACCAATCCCCCAAACAGCTAGAGACAGAAAAGGCTTGTCTTAAAACAGAAATTTGGGTTGCTTTCTTGAATTTTCAGCAGGTATTACTCATGGACATCCACAATATAATTTGGTAGCATTTGAGAGTAGATTGCTTTTTGAGCAATCAATGTTTGTATATTAAAAAAACTCATTTAGTGATTATTTAGTGTTAATCATCTGTCCAGCCTTTTTGCTTCTTATTTTCTGCCTTTTGCTATAGTATTTCATGGGAGGGTCCAGAAAAGTGGAAATAAGCCCTGGATGGAATTGAAGACAAACATGCTTTAGCCTACAGCTATTACGACCTGCTGGTCTTGAAGAATGCTTTGATCAGAAGGCAGTTGGACTCAGGGCATTAGCTTTGATTTCTAATGGAGCTGAGTTTAAATCATGATTCTGGCTCCTGTATTGACCTTGAACTTGGAAACATACTTTCTTAGCCTGTATTTTTATGTGTTAGTGGCAATGATAATTGCAGACTTGCTGGGATTTTTTTGAAGATTAAAACTATAATCTGCATTAAGTGCCTAATGCTTGGAAGTGCTGCTTCACATCTGGATATTCATGGCTCCAATAATTACAGATAATTAGGAGCTGGTTACAGATTATACCTTTATGAAATGTCTGAATGGGTGAGTTTCTATTGCTGTGAGCTTCATTGAACTATATTCTTCAGAGATTGTTATTTCAATGACTATTTGGTTATAATTAGATAATAGAAATTATAATAAGTATTACAGTATTTCTTGTCATTATCCCCAATTATTGGTCATTATACTATATATAGCCAATTTGTAGGCAGATTTGAATGTATATTCTCCAATTTGGAAATTCCTATGCTCTATTCACTTTAAAGAATGTGGTAATAAAAACACAGATTACCAGCAATACATCACTGACTGATGGACCTTGGGGGGGAACGGTGTGATATGTGAGGAAACAATTGAGACCAGGAAAACAAAAGATTTCACTATAAGAACATTTGCAAGTCACCCGCTATCTGCTAAAAAAAAAAAAATTACAGCAAATGTGTCCAAACTTCAAGTCTCTCTTTTGCTTTATTCTGTCTTTTTTTTTTTTTTTTGACAGATTTAAAGTAGAACAAAAATTAGATTTCAAAGAACCTTTGCATTCTTTGAACGTGACTGAGCTGTTTAATGGTGGTTGTGACCTCTCTGGAATAACAGGTAGGTAGCTGTCTGGATGTGATCATGTTCGTTTGTCTTCTTGGTGTTGCATTAACCACCTGGACTTAAAACTAAGCCATGATTCAGCCGCAGGAAGCACGCGGTGTGTAAGCCTCGTGCTGAGCCGCCCACACACGGGCACTCAGCTTGCCTTCAGCGAAATCCTTTATGAAAATCAGCATGCATGTTAGAATGTCAGGTAAACAGCCTAAACATCTTTCTCATGAGGTCATGTAGGTAGAAGTCTTATATGTGCTTTTATTTCTGTCCTGGTTTTGGATTTCCTTATCTGAATAATAGGAATTGCAACTATGGAACTCTTATGAACTAATTTGCAAATGTCAATTTTGTAATAGAGGTGCTCGTGATATCGGCCTCCACAAGCCGCAGGTGATGGGGCTGTTGTCACAGTGCCCCAGGCTGCCTGAGCAGCAGAATGCTAGGATTACAGCAGGTCTCAGATGGAGCGCCTGTGCTCAGCCGACCTGAGCAGTCACGCACGGGCATGGTGCTCAGTGGTGCAAGGGCATCAAGACAGCTTTGAAATCATCCTGTTTTTATGCACACATATTAATATATTCATACTTATATGTTTATATACGCCATTATAATTTATTTTATAGTATGTATTTACATAATCATATAAAGATATGTACATAAGACCACAGAGCAAAAGGGACTCCAAGGAGCGTTTGTCCCAAGTCACTCATCCTTTTCTGAATTCAGCCTTGTGTTTATAAAATGGTGCTTAAACACACATCTTGTCCTTCTAATGTGTTTGTGTATCCTTATATACATATCTGGGGCTTAAAGAGGCATTCATTGATTTATTGACATGTAAATCGTGTGGAGGGTGGATGGACGACCGGGGGGGCCCTCTTGGTGGAGGAATGGGCTTCACAGGGGCGGATGCCCGTTGCCATCTTCACACACGGTCCAGCTGCTTGTTGCACGCTGACAGGTGCAGTGACCTCTCTGCCTCCGGCAATCCCAGCAGGACTGAGACGCTCACGTTAACACAGCGCCGGGGCACGCAGTGCGCCTGCAGTCCAGCCACCCCACCAGCCTGCAGGAAATCAGACTGCTTTTCAAATGTTTCTGCTCTTCTTTCTGGCCTTAGAAATCTCACTCAAAACACCTTGGACATTTCGAAAAAGCATTCACACAAATTCCCAGCAATCTGTAACTTCTGTAAAATCCTCTTTCGCAAGTATTTTGTGAAAGACAATATCCCCAAAGTGCTTCATAAATCGATTTGTGCAGAGAAAAATACACATCTGGCATTTTCTGCTCTTTTTTTCCCAGGGTTACTTATTTGAGTCATTTTCACTAATATCATTCTTAGTGGCTTTGGGGGAAATTAAAGGTATATATATGGCAAACATTAATATGAGGTATTAATAATAGGGAAAACTGGGTAAGGGGGTTAGGAGAACTCATTGCGCTTCATTAACTTTTTTTTTTTTTTTTTTTTTTTTTTTGCAAATGTTAAACTATTCGGCAATAAAAAGCTATAGTCTATGGATCACCTGGTCAACCTCTGGCAGAAAATGGGTGCACAGTGAATTCTGAACACAGAAAAGCAATGGGAGAAGGGAAGTGCAGGTGGCTACTTACACAGCTGTCACAAGTTTTCTTTTTTTATTATTCTTTAGCAAAAATACACTTGACATTTTAAGGAGATTAAGGAAAAAAAAATTTTTTTTACCAAATTGTAGAAGCCAATGGGTCTATGAAGACCAGAGTCTTGTTCTAACTTCTTGTCTCTCACGTTCTGCTCTCCTCCCAGGTAGCCCTTGGTAGTGAAGTGGGTTACTGAAACGAGGCAGGCAGAGAGTGATCAGGGCTCGCTGACTGCTGGACGGGCACTTGGGGTGACGCCCGGGTCACTGAGTCTGTCTGAGATTTGTCACTGAGCTGTACTTGTACGTAAACCTAGGAGAGGAAGGCATCACTTGACGATCCCTGAGAAACCATGTTGCTGAACTTCACATCTTCCGATGCTGTCTTTTCTCTATTTTATACTTTTCTGTTGCTTGGCATACTTATTCAACCAATTGACTTCTATGAGGAATGTTTGATGGAAACCAGCTGCGTGCAAAGCTGTTTTTTGGAACACTGGTGTGTATGTCTGCTCTTGTAAAGCCAGCTGGACAGGGCTTCTCAACTTCTGCCTCTCAGCAGCACTGCCCTCTGGGGGACTGTCCCACGATCACTTCACACGCAGCAACTCCCCCAGGGGGAGAGAGGGAAGGTTCTCTCTCAGCGAAAACAAACAAACCAAACCGGTAAGGCACTTTCACACTGAACCTTTTAACAGGTTTTTAATGCACAGCTCTGAAGTGATTTTATAACAGACAACACAAAAGCCCTTTATCCTTACCGGTCTTGAAGGAAAGTGCATTCTGTTTGAAATCAGATCAGAATTGAATGCAGATTTTAAAAGCCAAGTTAGCTTTGGGTTTGAATACATAGGATGAAATTCAATCAGATCTGGAAGCTTGTTTCATCCGGTCTTGGGAGCGTGCCTGAGGGAGGCTGGACCGTCTGTTCAAGCAGCCCACCTTGGGGTTTGCCTGACCTGACCTGGCCTGAGAGAGTTGCTTCATCTTTGCCTTTTACAGCAGGGAAAGATTTGACATCTCCATCTAGCTCTATGTTGTCACCATAGGAGTAAAAGAGAAACCAAATGCGTTTCCAGTAAATTGGCTAAACAGGAAAGTTTCTTTCTTTCTCTTTTCTTTTCTTAGTTTATTTGAAAGTGTCATTGATCTTGAACCTTGGAGGTTATGGCTCTTTATTTTTAACCCTTAAATGTATTACTGTATTTTTTTTTTTTGCCAGATTCATCGGAAGTGTATGTTTCACGCATCATGCAAAAAGTTTTCTTTGAAATAAACGAAGAAGGCAGTGAAGCTGCAGCATCAACTGGTAGGGAAAACGGAGTTAGGGGTGAGGGCCAGGATACCAGCACCGTGAGGAACCCCGGGGTGATGGCCAGGATACCAGCACCAGGAGGGACCCCGGTGTGAGGGCCAGGATACCAGCACCGTGAGGAACCCCGGGGTGAGGGCCAGAATACCAGCACCAGGAGGGACCCCGGTGTGAGGGCCAGGATACCAGCCCCGGGACGGACCCCGGGGTGAGGGCCAGGATACCAGCACCAGGAGGGACCCCGGTGTGAGGGCCAGGATACCAGCACCATGAGGAACCCCGGGGTGAGGGCCAGAATACCAGCACCAGGAGGGACCCCGGTGTGAGGGCCAGGATACCAGCCCCGGGACGGACCCCGGGGTGAGGGTCAGGATACCAGCACCGTGAGGAACCCCGGGGTGATGGCCAGGATACCAGCACCAGGAAGGACCCCGGGGTGATGGCCAGGATACCAGCACCGTGAGGAACCCCGGGGTGAGGGTCAGGATACCAGCACCAGGAGGGACCCCGGGGTGAGGGTCAGGATACCAGCCCCGGGACGGACCCCGGTTTGAGGGCCAGGATACCAGCACCGTGAGGGACCCCGGTGTGAGGGCCGGGATACCAGCCCCGTGACGGACCCCGGTGTGAGGGTCAGGCACCAGCACCATGAGGGACCCCAGTGTGAGGGCCAGGATACCAGCACCAGGAGGGACCCCAGTGTGAGGGCCAGGACACCAGCCCCGTGACGGACCCCGGTGTGAGGGCCAGGATACCAGCCCCGTGAGGGACCCCGGTGTGAGGGCCAGGATACCAGCACCAGGAGGGACCCCGGTGTGAGGGCCAGGACACCAGCCCCGTGATGGACCCCGGTGTGAGGGCCAGGACACCAGCACCATGAGGGACCCCGGTGTGAGGGCCAGGACACCAGCACCAGGAGGGACCCCGGTGTGAGGGTCAGGATACCAGCACCAGGAGGGACCCCGGTGTGAGGGTCAGGATACCAGCACCATGACGGACCCCGGTGTGAGGGTCAGGGCACCAGTCCCTTGCGGGACCCCAGCGTTAGGGTCAGCGCGCCAGCTCCGTGAGGGACCCTGCCTATGCAGGTTACACTGTTGTTGGCAAATCCTCAATGTTCATTCCAAATCTGCAGCTACATGATTCGATTATTCTTGCAATAATTTTAAGGAAATGACAGGCCCTAAAAGCTCTGAGTTCACAGAATAAGTTAGGAAAAGTAATCGCAAAATAAATACATTTCAACTGAGCTGTGATTGCCACAAGGCTGAAATATGCAAATGAAGTGCAGAATATCTGGATAGGGACTAAGAATTAATAATTTTATGAAAATGAATAATGCAATGTATATAAAAAGTGGTCTGAGAATTACTGTTTAAGAGATAGCATTTTAAACTACTTCTACTGAATTCAGTTTAGTATCTGGCTTTCTTCCTCATTGAGTACAAATACAAATTTAGAATTATTTCATGAAAGATCTATTACTTATTCTTTTGCATTCAGTCTTAAAACTTATCACAAATTTCTCCATTTAGAAGATAGTGATTATTTTTGCATGTTCAAACTCTTCACACGAATAACCTTTCTGTGCACAGAATACTAGGGAAATATGTTCTGTGCTGGTCTTTCAGTGGGAACTGTTAACGATTGTCTCTGTTTCACAGGTATGCACATCCCTACGATTATGAGTCTGGCTCAAAATCAATTTATAGCAAACCATCCATTTCTGTTTATAATGAAGACTAATCCAACAGGTACCTTTTTGGAGAATTTTCTGGGGGAACTACCTAAGTAATGCAGACCAAGTCCTAATTTCTAGTTGTTAAATGGAATTGTTTATTCTTCCTATTTGCATTTGTTATGTGCCTGTTATGAATCACTCTTTGTATTTTAAGTGATGAAAGGGTCCCAAAATAGGGCAATAACAATAATTGCTACTGCCAGAGGTTTTGTAAGTGGTAGTCATTTTAGATTCCCATTTCTAACACTAAAACTCCTTCTAAATCATATAGTCAGAAAGTGAAGGAGTAGGCGTTAAGGCCAACTGTCTATCTGTGAAGCCATAATAGAAGAGAAAATTCCCAATTGTGGCCATGAAGTATTTCAGAGGTGGATTCAAAGTGATTATGTTATTGGCATAAACTCTGAGGAGAAAGCAAGGTTCCACTGAGTGTCAACTTGGACCAATGATGACCACGATTCCATTAAGCATACTGTGTGATAGAAGAAGGAGTGGATTTCACTGGCACTTCAGACTGAAACCTCAAATTGTCTGTAGAGATATTGTAGTACATGTTTTTATGAAAAAGAGGACAGATGTGTGAACACAGTGAAAGGAACTATCCTGTTAAGAACTGATACTTCAGCAGTCATGATGCCCCTGTGTGTGGTATGGTAGACCACAAGAGTAGAAGTTGCACCTTGCCTATGTGTGTACCCATCGCAGTATGTGGTGAAATGTCTGTACCGAGTGCTGGACACTCCAGACACAGAGTGTGGACTGAAGTATTAGACCTGCCTCAAGTCCCGGCCCAACCACTCATCTTTAGATTAAACTGCTTATCATCTGCAAATCATGTTGTCCCAATTTTCTATTTGAACATAATGCCAATACTTGCCTATTAGAGTTACCTAAAAGAATACATGAAGCTTCGAACATTGTGGTTGGCACCCACTCAATACTCTCGTGAATCAATCAGCCAACCAACATAAATGAGTTAATGACTGAATAAAGGAGTGAAAATGTAAAAAGTTGCTCTGTTCATTGGTTTACACGGAAAATAGGTATTGTGGATCTCAGAACCTGCCTGTGTTCTAGCAACTGGGGATACTCATGTTATTGGTCTAGTGAGAGGTACATCAGCCAGTCAGAAAGTTTTGCTTGGAAAAACTGGAATAATTTAAAAATTGCTGAGACTGCACTAACATGACTTCAGTTGTAGTAGTAGATATGTCAGTGATAAAATATATTGTAAGTATGTCATTTGCTCTACACAGTAACCTTTGGGTAATGTTAACTGCTTATAATTAGTATCTAATTACTGAATATAGAGAACAGAAGGAAATTAAGCTACATTAGGCAACAAAGCACAAGTGGATAATGGCATTTAGAGTAATTAGGTTTGACTCTTATTTTCCAAGTTGATGACTTGTTATATACTAAGGACCATGCCATAGCTATCTGTAAAATGGTAATGAAAATTTAAAGATCTAAGTGACTCATTTATTTGTTTATTTGTGATAAAACTAACCATGAAAACTTAGACAAGTTTTGTGTTTTATGATCTTATTTTAATAGACTATCAGACTGTTTACTGCTTTAATGAATTGCTTAAAATGAATGACCTTTAACTTATTAGTAGCTATACATTAATGCCATATAAAATGTGGAATGGTTTGTTCTCTTGAAATAATACACATTCAGTGATTAATCTATTTTCATATCACAAAAGAATCCTAGGAAATTGTGGAATTAAGGGAGATAGTGATTGAGTACCACCATGCTGGCCTAATAAGTGGCTTCGTGATTACAAAATGTATTTAGTTGACAAGTTCTGAATATGAAGAGGAATGATTTTAGGTTTAAATAATTGATTTTAAACCAGAGTTGATACTTCCTTAAACAGGATTTTGCATGCAATCTATACCCTATCTGTTCATGTTCGATGGATTTTATATTCCAGTGTGCTCACCTAAGCTAGCCTTCAGGACAATGAAAACTGTATCTCCCTCTTTTGTAGGCTGAGGGTGTAGGTCATCTTCACAGGCACTGGGACAAGCTGTGGCTGGGGGTGCAGGATGAGCAACACTGCTG
Source organism: Ochotona princeps (assembly GCF_030435755.1). Classification (NCBI taxonomy): domain Eukaryota; kingdom Metazoa; phylum Chordata; class Mammalia; order Lagomorpha; family Ochotonidae; genus Ochotona; species Ochotona princeps. The sequence goes on along the minus strand of NC_080834.1, from coordinate 22,571,921 downwards.
AGATTACACTACTCCAGACATGTTACACATCACTGCTTTTGGAATCCTGAGCTCTCGGGGGCAAAGGGAGAAACAGACTATAGGTTATTTATTAGGAACTCACTTTATGCAAGAATTAGGTTTAAATATGATCATATTTAGTGTTAAGAGGTAAAGTCTACCTCCATCTTATATAGAAGATGTTTGCAACTATTGATTAAATATAGGGAGCACAATATAAAAAAAGAAGAAACATAATTGTGATTTACATTTTTTTATTCCATGCTTCAACTTGCTTTAAAATCCCTTCCTGTCATGTAACAGGAAGTTTTGCTAATCTGCCCACCTCAGTGGTGAGTAGATTGGTGACTCACATTGGAATAGGAAACAGAAAAAGCTGGCACCAATGACTTTTATAAAATGTCATACACTTCCTCATGTTTACGTTTTTAGCCATTGTCTTAAAGCATGATGTCGGTGTCTGTAAAAAGCAGTGTCTTTGAAAAGTTTCAAACAGTCTGGCAAGGATTTTAATGCCATGACATTAAGATACAAGACTGCCTGATGATTGTTACTGTGACAGAATGTAATATCCATCTTGATAAAAATATTGTATATTAGACAAATATGGGTATTTTTTTCCTATTTCCCAAGAACCATTTTGAAACTTTTAGAAATATTTATTTATTTTTATTGGAAAGACAGATATATGGGGAGAAACAGATATAGAATGGAAGATCTCTTGTTTTCTGGTTCACTCCTCAAGTGGCTGCAAGGGCTGGAACTGAGCCAATCTGAAGCTAGAATACAGGAGCCTCTTCTGGGTCTCTCACATGGGTGCAGGGTCCCAAGGTTTTGGGCCGTCCTCGACTGCTTTCCCAGGCCATAACAAGGGAGCTGGAAGGAAGTGGAGCAGCTGGGACATGAACTGGTACCCATATGGGATCCTGGCACATGTAAAGCAAGGACTTTAGCTATTAAGCTACCACTCCGGGCTGTATAGTGAAAATGTGAAGCAAGGTGTTAATGATTACAATTTTATTTACTGTAAGGGAAAAGGTGAACTTTCCTGTCAATTTCCAGAGCATTGGCTGTGCTGACTGTAGGTCGTTGATATGAACACTCTAGCATAAAAAAAAGAACCACTCCACTGTTATTTCAAAGCCAAACATCACTTCCAGTAGTCTTAAAATTATGTAATATATAATATTATATATGTACATATATATATACACATACATATAATTTTATTATATCTGAGAATAATGATTTCAAGTCAAGGTTAAATTTGACATTGATCCTTCGTAATCACTTCCCTTACATCATTTAAAAGGAGTTACAGAGAGCCTGGTGCAGTTGTCTAGTGACTAAAGTCCTCTCCTTGCAAGCACCAGGATCCCATACGGTTGCCGGTTCTAATCGCAGAAGCCCTGCTTTCTATCCAGCTCCCTGCTTGTGGCCTGGGAAAACAGTTGAGGAAGACCCAAAGCTTTGGGAACCTGAACCCATGTGGGAGACCTGGAAGAAGCTCCTGGCTCTTGGTTTCAGATCAGCATAGCTCTGGCCTTTACAGCCACTTGGGGAGTGAATTAGCAGATGGAAGATCTTCCTCTCTCTTTCTCTCTCCTCTCTATAGATCTGATTTTCCAATAAAAGTAAATAAATCTTTAAAAAAAGGAGTTACATAAGCTTGATAAATCGTTTACATTTGTTTTGGCCTCTGGTTCTTGGTTCTTTTTCACTTGCAAATACAGAATGGCTGGAAACAGGTGTTTGTCTAATTACTAGCCATACATCAGCTGGGCGAAGATTTGAACGTATACTAGTATGAAAACATTGTCTTTGGTGGTAGGGCAAGCTTTGGCTCAGAAAAGAAGGCAGGAAAACCTGCTTTTAACTCTGCATTCCAAGCATGAAAAATGACTGCGAATGCTCAGGATTTAGAGCTCTGTCTTGCTCATCACCATCGTGTTACGCTGTGCCTGCCTGGCTGCCTCACTCTATCTAAAACACCTTTATGTCACTTTATTTTTGCTTTTCTCTATGCAAAACAAAACTAACACATTTTTCTATGACAAGCCATTGTGGGTGTTATGATGTGTTCCATACATAGCAGCAAATAATTAACAAAGATGTAGTGGTGTGTTTTAGATAAAGGGGAAGGAATTTCATGTTAGACATCGCCTATTTTTCTTATAGGTAAAAAGACTAAATGAATTGTTAAAATACTGTGAAAAACTGAATATTGTCATTTTTTTCTGCAGAAATTACTAATGCATGTTTTTTCCTTTCCCTAGAATCAATTTTGTTTATGGGAAGAGTGACAAATCCAGATACTGACACAATGAAGGGGAGAGATTTTGATTCACTATAAATAAAGAGGAGTGTTTCAGAATACGTAACAATTCCTGGAAAATTATCAATTGACAAAACATCATCTTTAAAATGTGTTCTGTGTATCACTTTTTGTTTAAAATTATGCTTATATTAATCTTATTAACATAGGTATATATTAATGATTGTGTAAAATTATGTATGAATTTGTTTCTAGTCTTCCTATACTTTATAAATTCTGTAAGCGTCGATAGCATTTGGCTTGTGTACATTTTACTACTAACATATATCTTACATACAAATTGACTAGATTCATAAAAGACCAGACTAGCCGAATCCCAGGTGTAAGAACATTATCCAAGCCCCAACAGGTGTTGCCAGGAGAGTGGTTGGTGATGGTGCTTACCTCTCTAGGATGCTGCTTGCCACACGAGCGTTTAGTATTTGTGACAGGGCACAAATTTTGGGTGTATCACTAACCGTGTTCTACAGCTCGCATTTGCTTGCCTTGATTCAACACGTTTTGGAACATATATTGTTTCCTGCTTATTGGTACTTTGAAGTGTAAGAAGTAGAAATAGTGGGAGCTTTCATAAAGCTTTCCTGTGAGAGTCAGAGCTCAAGTTGCATGACTTTGGAGGCTACCATTTTGTGAATCACAGTACTGAGTTCAGGAAGTGTTAGGGGGAAGAGCATATTCTAAAGGAAAAGATGCATAACCCTTTCTCTAAATACTCTGAAATATCAGATCTAAATATCAAAAATAATGCCATATTCCAATACGACTGCTTGTAATATGTTTCACAGATTTTTCTATGTTCAGGCTAATGATGGGAAATGTCTTTTCTTGTCATAGCGATTTTTGGCAGGAATCTTAATGATAATAGGCACCCCTGTTGAGCCCTAATTGCTTGCTGGTAACTGAAGAAAGCATTTCATATTCTGTTAAACTACTGCAAGTCATACAAATAATATTATTGCCCTTTCTAATACAGAAACTGAAACTCAAAAGAGATTCCATAAATAAATCAAGCACACGAAATAATTAAAACCATGAATGGATTTGAACTCAGGACTACACGGAATAAAACTTGTAATCTTAATGACTGAGTTAAACTTCCTTTGTAAAAAAAAAAAAATGAAAAAATAAATTAAGCCTCCATTCAGTATAATTTCTAACTAGTGATTTCTTTTACTGAAGACAGGAAAACATGAGATGAACAGAGGCTTTTAAAACATGAACTTTTACTTCTAGTATGTTTTACCTGGTTGGGATCGATGCATGTCCAGGTGGGCCTCCGATCAGGGAGAGGAGAGTCGAGGTATGAAGGAAGGTGAGCGGGAAAGTGTTTTTCTTTTGGTTCCTTTTTTGCTGCTGTGAATGCTAGGGGTCTAGGGGAAGATGTGCTGCTTGCTATCAAGGTACACCGGCACCTGGGCTTGGGGGACCGTCCTTTGATGACTCCTTAGCATAAGCAGGAAAGAAAGTTACACAAGTGTCACTTGCGTTGTTTGATTGCTGGGGAGTCACTCAAGAAACCTTGCCGGGGGTGACCTCAGACTTGACTTGGCAACAGTTAGTGCAGTGTCAGGTTAAGACATGCAGCTGCCTGGTTAGTTCTACCCTAGCACTATTCCTCAGGCGAACAGGCAAGTGCTATGACCGTTCCAGTCTAGTCCACCACAGGTCTGGTCTTCATGCATACCCACAGTGCCTCAGCCCGGGCAGAGCGTCCCCAAAACCTCCATTAGACCTAGTGCTGGCCTTGGTTTTTGCTTGTGCTGCTTTGTGCTACAGGCTAATCTGGCCCAGTCTGCATCCTATCCAGCTCTCATGCACACCCATGGGTGCTGCAGCTTACCTCAGCCTGCCCCACTCCCAGAGCTGGCCCACATGTGTGCCAACAGGTGCTGGCACTTTGTCCAGGCTGGCCAGCCCTAGCCCTTGTTCTAGAGCTCACCAGCAAGATCTACAGCCTAGCAAGGTAGTGCCCACACCCAGCCCTGGCATACTGCAGTGCAGCCTGATACGACTCATACCCTATCCTGGCACTTGCTAGCAGGTGAGAGGTGCAGGGTCCTAACCCAGCCTGGCCCACCCACAGACTCAGATCCAACCCACATGCTGCGGCCCTGACCCACCCCCCTATCCCAGCTCTTACATTCACAAATGGAAGCAATTTCTTGGTAGGGGAGTTCCTGAAGTTCCTCTACCTGGTCAACTCCCAGCTCCAGGTCTTGTGCATGCTGATTGTTTCTGAAGTCCAGTCTGATATGGCTTTCCCAGTGTCTGAGCATTCATCAGCAGGTGCAGCTTGACTCAGTCCAGCCTGCCCCCAATCCAAGTGCTCACTGAGAAATGCATCAGCCTGGCCCAGCCTGACCCACCCCCAGGCCTGGTCAAGTAGTTGATGGATGCTGTATCCCAGCCTGCCATGGTCTGTCCACAGCTCCAAATCCAGTACTCACCAGGGGGTAGTGTGGCCTCACAGGGAGTTCCCCAATTTTCCCCACCAGGTCTGCTCCTATCCTAGGATTTCATGTGTGTTGGTGGGTGCTGCCACCAGCTGGTGTGGTCAGCCCCAGTTTTTGCTCTCTTTGGCAGGTACTGCAGCCTCGCCTGACTGCCTACATCCATTCCAGTTTTGCCAGCTGGTTCTGCAGCCTAGTCCAGGTTGACCTACACCCCCAGACTTAGCTCTCATGTGAACTGGTAGATGCAATGGCTTAGCCTGGCCTATCCTGTGTCCATTCTGGCTCTTACAAGCCAGATCCAGCCCACATGTATAACTACAGTGCTGCAGCCTTGCCATAAACTGGTCTGCCCCACTCCCAGCTCTTGTGCTCACCAGGGGGAGTTACAGCTTGGAAGTGGAGTCCCCAAAACTCCCCTAGCCGGCCTATGTCCAGTCCCAGATCTTGCACATGCTCAAAAGTGCTTCAGCCTAGCCTGGTATGGCTTGTCCCTAGTCTCAGCTCTTGCCAGTGGGTGTTATAACCCAGCCCAGTCTGGTGTGGAATACACGTTGTCCTGGCTCTCACTTGTGCCAGTGAATGCTATGGCCTGGTCCATCACAACCTGACCAAAGATCCTGTCCATACATATACTGATGAATGGACAACTGTTGCAGTTTTGCCTGGGCTGGCCCACTCCCAGCCCTAGCTATCCTGTTCCCCAGCATGAGCTGTGGCCTATCAAAGGAGTTCCTTAAATTCCTTAAATTCTCTTGTTTGACCCACTCCCAACCTTGGATCTCACTTATGCTGATGTTTCCCACAGCCCTGCTTGGCATAGTCGGCCCTCAGTCCCAGCCTCCTCACAACAACAGGCTCCCATGAGTGTTGGTGTGTTCTGCATCCAGGCTGGCTTGGTACATCATCACTCAGATCTCTTGTGCAAGCCAGTGGGTGCTGCAGTAGCACAGAGGTGAGCCCACAGTCCCCTACTGAAGATTTATTTATTTATTTATTTATTTATTTATTTATTTATTTATTATCGTGAGGATGTAAACCCTATCTATACATGAGGCCTATTCAGAGAGAAATTGGTCAAATTAATGAGTCAATAAGACATGAACTGTGGAGTGCTTATGGGATTGGGAGAAAGGAACATTTTGGAAAAGCAAATATATGGTAAGCAAATACACAGATTCTATTTTTTTTCTTTTTTGTAACTTTTTTATATAAAGTGAACAAATTTCCCCTGTTTCATAACATGGTATTAGGAAAATAGTAATATTTTCCACCCTCCCTCCCTCCTGTATTAGCCCCATCCCACTTCACCCTCCTCTTTTCTAATTTCGTTTTCAAAAAGTTTTTTACAATCGCTTTACAATCAATAAACAAGAATGAAATCTTAATTTTTGCAACTGAGTGGATGCAACTGAAAATGATTATGCTTTGTGCAATAAGCCAGTCCCCAGAAAGCAAATACTGAACATTTTCCTATCGTTGGTAGCTAATACACAGATTACAAATTACAATTATCTTTGTAAGAGTTAACACCTTGGACTCTAATGGCTGTTTACAGCCTTTGTGTACACTCCCAAGAAATGGTAGGTTGATATTTCTTCTATTTGCGATGTGTTCATGTATTTACCTAATGGGGTGTTGAGTCTGTGATTGTAAAGTGCAATGAAATCATGCCACTGTAAACCTCAGAGGGGAAATAGGGAGATAGGAAAGGAGGAGGGTGGGTGAGGACTGTGGGCAGAATACAGGGTGAGGTGGGAAATGTCATTATGCTCCCAGATTGGTATCGTGAAGTATGTGGAATTACTTAATATAAAAATTATAAAACAGACTTCATAGCAAATACAAGAGAAGTCCTCTGCTTCTTAAGAGTGTAAGCAATGGTTGTAAGTAATAATAAAATCTCAAAATGTCAGTCTTACTCACATAGAGTCCTTTGCTTTTGTGCTCTGTGTATTCATCACCAGAGATCAGGGAACACATTGGATTTGTATGCTCTCTGAACTGATATATTTCGCTAAGCATATGGTTTCCAGTTGCACACAATTTGTTGCAAAAGACAAGATTCTTTTTTAAACTTAATATTTTATTTTTTTAAGTTTTTGGGAGAACATTTTATATTTATGCTACTACATTTACTGAAAGGTTTCATGACACTATTAAAGAGTGCAGTAAGTAAAACGTGAAATGACCACAGTTCATAAGGAAAATAGGCCACAATCAGCCAATGAAAACGTATTCATCTTAACTCATACAAATTTTTAAATAATTACAAAATCGCTGAAACTATAGCAGTATATAATTCCTAGCAAAGCACTTGACAGATTTAAAACAAATGTCATCGAAACTATATTTGTAGCAAAACTGATAAACATGGGCATCTCATTTAAAAAAAATTTGTAACTCCTACATATGAGAGAGTGTGTGGCATTTGTCTATCTGCCTGCATTATTTCATTTGGCATGAGATCCTTTACTTCCACCTGTTTTGTTGCATTGAGATGAAAAAATGAAGAGATGAAAAAATGCAATGATAGTATTTCATTGCTTTTAATAGCTGAATAATGTTTCAGTGTATGTATGTGGACGTGTGTGTCTGTATTTTTATTCATTCATTTTGTTATAAATAACGTTTAAAAATATTTATTTGAGTTATTTGAAAGTTACAGAAAGAGATGGGGAGATGGGGAGAAAAGTCTTCAATCTGCTAGTTCATTCCTCACATGGCTGCAACGAGCAGGATGGCACCTAGCCAGAGCCAGAGCCAGGAGCTCCATCTGGCCCTGAAGCATGAGTAGAGGTCTGAGGACTTTGCCCAACTTTCCCTGCTTTTCCAAGACTCATTAACAGGGAACTGATTGAAAGTGGAGCAGCCGGGACTCAAAACGATACCCATATAGGCTGCCAGTGCCACTGGTGGTAGCTCAAACTGTCACCCCGTAACGCTGGCCCTGGACAACGTGGTTCATTCTCTGTTTTGGCTATTTTGAATAACCGTTGTTTTATAAACATGGCTAAGCAGGTATCTCTGATAAAATCACTTCATGCCTTTTAGGGATTGCTGGATCATACGGCATATCAATTTCTAGTTTTAAGTGAAATCCCCACACTGTCTCTTTTTTATTATTATTAATTATTTTGCATTATGTGACAGTTTCATAGGCTCTGGGAATCCCCCCACCCCTGCCCCTCTCCTCCCCCCTGGTGGATTCCTCCACCTTGATGCAGGATTACAGTTCAAATTCAATCAAGATTCTTTCCTTGCAAACATATACCAAGCATAGAGTCCAGCTACTTATTGTCCAGATGGGTTGAACAGTTTCTTGGGGAGACCATTTCTGGTCTGAAGTTAGAGCTGGTAGAATATCATCCCAGTGAATTAAGAGTCCCAATATAACATCAACAGCAATTTGCAATATTATGGAATTGACATGGTTTTGAGTAACCAGTATGTTAAAAAAAAAAAAAAAAAAAAAAAAAAAAGCAAGTCCTAACCACAACCTATGCGTGGCCTAGCGGCTAAAGTCCTCGCTTTGAACACACCGGGATCCCATATGGGCACTGGTTCTAATCCCGGTGGCTCCACTTCCCACACTGTCTTTCACAGTGGCTGCACTCATTTGCATTCCAACCAACAGTGTATAAAACCTTCCCTTTTTCCACATCCTTGCTAAAATTTGTGCCTTTCTGTCTTTGAAAAATCAGTATTTTGACGTGTGATCTGTGATGCCTCATTGCAGCTGGATTTGCCTTTCTCTGATGGCTTGCGATACGATCACGTTTTCCATGTATTTTTTTAGTCATTTGTTTTTTATCATTTGAGAAATGTCTATTCCAGTCCTTGCTCATTTCTTAAGTGAATTGATGGTGAGGGCTTTTTTTTTGTTTGTTTTTGAGAGTTTGATTGCTTATGTTTTGATATTAATCCTATGTAAACTAAGTAGTTGGCAAATACTTTCTTTCTAGAAGATATCTCTTCACTCTTCCAATCGCTTCACTCTGCAGAAGATTCTGATTTTGATGTAGCCACATTTGAGCATTTTTTTAAGATGCATTCATTTTGGAAGTCAGACTTACAGGAAGAGAAAAACTCAGAGAGAACTCATTCACACAATGATTAAGCCCTTCCAGATGGCGGCAGCAGCCGGGGCTGGGCCGGGTGGAAGCCAGGAGGTTTCTTCCACATTGGTGGCAGGGCCCAAGAACTTGGCCTGTTTCCCACTGTGCTTCCAGGCCATTAGTAGGCAGCTGTATCAGACGTGGAGAAGCTGACCATGAACTGCTGCCCACACGGGATGATGGCTTTGTAGATGGTGGTTTTATCAGCTACGCCCCAAGCCCAGCACCTGCCTCGTTTTGTTTTAATTGTCAGTGCTTTGGCGGTCTCATCTGAGAAATTGTCATCTATCCCAATATGTTCGAAATGTTTCCTATGTGTTTTCTTCAAGCAACTCAGATCTTGAATGTAGGTGTTTGATTTGTCTAAAGTTTGCTTTTGTATGTGGTGAGTTGTAGGGACCTAATTTCATTCATGTGTTACAACACTCCCGTTTGTTGAAAAGACTGTCCGTTCACCAAGGCATGTTGAAGGCACTTGGGTCAAAAGTCAGGAATGCAGACTTTTTCTGGTCCCATTTCCAGGCTGATAAATGTCTAAAACTGTTTCCCAGATCAAGCTCTGTGCTTTTTGAAAAAGAAGAGCAATGAGGGGAACCACTGAGCGAATGTACATCCTTCTTTTGGGGAATGACTGGGAGCATAGGGTTTTCCTCTATATTCTTCACAGTTGCCTGCATCTTATGCCACAGTGGCATTTTGGGGTGCTGTGTGCTGCTACCTCTTACCCCCTACTGAAGGATTTTCCCCAAAGTCTATATATCCATCTCTAGCAAAGCAGAAAGCAATATACACCATATTTCGAGGACAACTTTAGAACTGTGATTATTCAAAAGCATAAAACAGATGAAAGCAGTGTCCATGTGCAGAGTTTCAACTTGAGTTTTCTTAAAATAACATGAACTACTAATCTACCCTGTAAGGTTATAGAATACACTGTGGCGTATATTTATAATTCTTTCTTACTATGGAACAGGTGTCAAAGCACACTGCTTTTACCTATGGAGTAGAAAATAACAGGTCGAGTGAAAAGGATGCCCGTTTCATTCGGATGTGGTGAGATTCTGTTTCCTTGGTTAGTCTAAGCCATTCTGATTCTCTTCTAGGACTTGCATATGTGTCTACACTGGGGACTCATTTACACAAGGAACAAATATTCACTAAACCTCCATCACGTTCCAGACAACTGAAAGCATGTAACCAGAAACTGCCTAACATTCAGTTTCAGCACGAGTGTTCCCGGTGTGTTTCTCATCTATTTGCCTTAGACTCCCTTCGAAGGAGTCTGGCAGAACTGCATGGAAGTGCCATTATCTCCTCTTCGATTTCATGCATTTCATTTGGTCTGTGTATTCACCTAAAGGCGAGTCGATTCCCCATAGAATATAGAACGGCCTGCTCAGGTGGATTAATGCTGAACATCCTGCCTACCACCCTGTGCTGGAAACTCAGGGTCCAAATCATTTCTAAGATTAAAATCTTTCCAATGATAGGTTGTAATTCATACAATATCTGTTATAGGTCCATAGCATAATGCTCTGTAATAAATTCATAAAACTTGTGTCCATGAATGAAAGAAATTAAATATGAACACTTAAGTTGCCCAGCATCTCCAAGAGATGGAGACCTGTCAAATTATGTTGAAAAGCTGCTTCATGTTCTAAGATAATTTCAGACAAAAAGATGATCTGTGCAGGTTCTTAACAGGCATCTATACAGACAAAACCAATTTTGTTAGCATTAAATGCAAATATTGAATTTAATATAGGTGGTCTGGTACAAATTGCATATTTTGTATCAAAATATGTTGCATTTAGGGCAATGATCTCTATTTTGTAATTAGCAATAACATATTTAGAGGGATATTACAATATCTGGGTAATATATGGTGACTTACAAAACTCCTGCTGCTCTGTTGGAACCTTTACAAAAAGAAGGAAATTGATTTTCCAAAATGTTAAAAAGCTTTACTCAAAAACTGCATCCAGTGAGTGCTGGAATCGGCCCTTGGAGTCTGGTCATTTGACTCTAGTTCTCACATCTTATTCTCTCTCAGGAATTCTCACACTTAGAACCATATTGGAGTATTTACTGAGACAATGACTTTTAAAAAATAATTAGAGGGAAAAATAAAACGAGAACAAAAATGACAGTGGTTTGAAGCAAATAAGACAAGCGTGAGAGGACTCTTGAGCTTGTCACTGCAGGAACGGTCTAGTAACTCTGCAGCTGTCGGAGGCTTCTCCTCAGCAGCCCTGTCCTTCTCACGAACCAAGGTGGCTGCTGGAGCACCAGCCATGAGAACCCACTCCAGGAGGTAAGATGGAAGCAGAATGGAAAAACGGCTCGGGCCCGGCGTAATAGCCTAGCAGTTAAAGTCCTTGTCTTGAATGCGCCAGGACCCCGTATGGGCGCCAGTTCAAATCCTAGCAGCCCGGCTTCCCATCCAGCTCCCTGCCTGTGGCCTGGAAAAGCAGTTGAGGACGGCCCAAAGCCTTTGGACCTTGCACCCGTGTGGGAGACCCAGAAGAGGCTCCAAGTTCCTGGCTTCGGATCAACTCAGCTCCAGCCATTGCAGTCACTTGGGGAGTAGTCATTGGATGGAAGACCTTCCTCTCTGTCTCTTCTCCTCTCTGTATATCTGCCTTTCCAATAAAAATAAATAAATCTTAAAAAAGAAAAAAGTCTCATGCTCCACTCCAGTATTTCAGAGAGCCCAGGCAGAGCTTGTACAGGGAGCTCAGTAGCAGTACTTGGTCTTGGTCTCACATCAAACGTCACAGGCTAGGTGATGTACCACGGCACAAAAAATCAGGGATTCATGAGCTCGAGAGAGAAACCTGGAATCAGTATTTGGTAGCAATTGTTGCAGGACTATTCAAATTGGTAATTTGCCAAAATAAGAACAGATGAAATTTTGTAATTGTCTTTGTAAGACAGAGCTGGAAGTCTGATCTGTTACAAAGTTGGTGTTCCCTTGTGCTACCATTGCTTTTGAATTCTGATCATGCTTTAGAATCCCTTGATTTAAAGGTTGTTTTCCACCTGTTTGTCAGCATTTCAGTAGTATTTATAGGATTATATTAATATATTTGACTTGCCTTCAACAAAATCAGATCGCTTTTAGTATGGCACAATTTATCAGGGTATTTTTCTCAATTTTCTTTTTTCTTTTTCTGGCTATCTTCTTAAACGTTTTACTGCTTTAGGCAGTATTTTTCACAGTTGGTGATTTTTAACACTGCTAGAAGGTACTATTAAAATGCAGACCAGACTGGAGCCTGCTCTGAGATCTGCACGGAGTAGCTCTAAGGTAGGCTTAGGGTTATATACTTTCTGCAACCATCACCAGCTAATTTTATGCATAGGGGCAGACTATACTTCTGGTTGTATCAAAATTGCTCAAAGCATCCAATTCAGAATATGCAATAAATTTGAGTCTTTTAGGAAGCATTCTAATTAAAAAAAATATCTTCTCATCAATAGAATTTAGGCAAAAAAAGATTTATGCTTGGCCAACTCAGAAACGATACCATCAATTGCATTGACTCTTATTTTAGTTGCTTGTTTTCTACACATCTACTCACTCTGTGAGAATCCTAATCTCCCTAGATGCGAGTATACCATATCCTGAATGCAAAGACTGGTTCCTGAGTAAACAAGCCATCACGGTGGGTCAATTTTCTTCTTTAGAATGTGTGTAGGAACAGGACAGAGGGGATGCTCACGTCCTCCAAGCTGTCCAAGCAGGGAGGATGCAGAGCTGTGATTACGGGGCCACTGCCTTCTTCCCAGGTTCTCTTTGTGGAGAACAAGCAGAGGCGGGAGCTTGTTGGGAGCAGTACTCAGAACTTTTCCTAAGTGCGTCCTTGGGCTGTGCGAGACACCTTCAGTGTGTATTTAATTTGAGACAGCCATGTCTCTTTCTACTTCAGAGGTCTTGAATTTGTTTCTGTTGCAGCCACAAGGCTGCTGGAAAGTGCCTTGCAGGAAAAACAGCGTCCAGGAAGGCACAATGGTATGACCATTGCTGACTCTGCAACACACTGTCCAGATTAATTAGTCATATGACTTGCTTTATTTTTTCCCTGTGATTTCTCCAAAGTATACAAGATGCACCCCTAATTTACAAACTTCATGCAAATGTTGCAATTTTACAGCACAGGTCCATTCACTCGCACCATCATTGACGCATTGTATTTCTATATACTGTGTAAAGATCAAATGCAGTGTTAATTTTGGTTCCAACTGTCCACCAGCTTTTAAAGAAATTTTAAGAATAAAAGAAGACCTTTATATTTATTCATCCAGTTACAATTTCCAACACTCTCCCTTATTTCTTTAGAACTCTATTTCCATTTGCTATAATTTTCTTCCACCTTTTTATTTTAACATCCTTTGTAGGGTATGTCAAGGCAAGGGTGGAAAGTAACTCTTTTTGCCTAAATTTGTATTGTGAAGTACGTGAAATGTATTTGCCTTATATAAAGAAAATGTTTTAAAACAAATAAGCTTTTATTTCTCAAAATATCTTACTTTTGTATTAGTGTTTGCAAGGTATTTTTAGAGTGAATTATCTTGATAAGTTAGTGCTGCAAGGACACCGTTGCACTGTCCTCTGCACGCTGCCAATTTTTGCTTTTGCTTCTGCCGTAGGTAGTGAGGTCCCTTATTCAACCTGATTCTCAGCAGTCTGAGTGGTTATGACGTGTACAGTGTTGCTTTCATTGTCACGATGCTGTTTTGAGTGATTGTCCAATTGAATCTTTGTGATAACAGCATATATTTTGGAATATTATGGTAAGTATTTGTTCCAAATTCCTTCCCTTCTTGCTTGTTCTGTTCTTGAGTCATGTATGCAACAGTGTCCATGGGTTTCTGCTTCTGGGAATGTAGCATATTTCCCATTGTAATGTCTTCAAAGCCATGAATTGTATCTTCTGTGTGGTTTAATTTTTGCTTAATTCTAGCGAGTAAAAATTTTACTTTTGATATTGCATTTTAAAAAGATTTATTTATTTTTTATATTGTATTAATTAATTAATTAATTTTTAAACAATCTTAGTTAATTAGGGCACAAAGCATCAAGGGCTACAGGAAAGTGGGTAATACCATTGTTTCCACACTAATATCATTTTTCCCCTTATATCTGTGGTCAGGGGAGAAACAAAGAGAAAGCCCCACCCAACCTCCCACCCATCCCTGGTTCCCAATGCGAGGCAAGCTCTGAGGGTCCTGCTCAAGCAGTTTTGATAGTTCAACAGGTCTGAATTGCTGCCAGTCTCGCCATTCCAATTGCGATGAAACCTATTCAGAATCTACTGGCTGACATAGTCTCTTCATGGTTGGGTTCTGAGATCAGCAGTTCAGTTGGAGGGATCTCCAAAGAAACTTCATTTGAGATGATCCCAGACCTGATTCTTGTGTGAGTTTGCCAGTACAGGGTCTGGCATAGTCCGCCGCGCCAATCAACTTATGCACATGCTGGTCATTGCAATTGCTGGGTCAGTTCTGTTTCCAGCTCTGTCTTCCACTTGGACCAATGGGTGTTGTAGTCTAGCTCGATCCTACCCATTTCATACTTGGTCCTCACGCAAATCAGTGGGAGCTGCAGCCTAGTTGGGGCGACCCCTCATAACCCCCACCAGGCCTGCCCCTTACCCTGGTTCCCATGCATGCCAGTGTGTACCGCAGACTTGTCCAGTCTGTCCCACATCCCATTTAGCTCTCATACTTGTCAATGGGCATTGAAGCCTAGTTCAACCCAACCAAACTACTATCCAGCCACACACATACTGGCCGGTGCCTTTCTGTCTAGCCACCCCTGCCCCTGTCCTGGTTGTTGTGCTCTCCAGTGGGAGTGGTTACCCACGAGGGAGGTGCCCACTATCTCCCTATTAAGCCTTTCCCCCTTCCAGATTATGCACTCTCCAGGTTGTTCTGAGATTTAACTTAACAGAATTAGCTCCCAGTGCCAGCCTCTGCCATCTGAATCTGTGGCAAAACCAACCCTCACCCACTCTAGCTTTTGCTTGCACCAGTCAAAACAGTCAGCCCAATCTGGCCCTTCTCCAACTTTAACATGAATTAACTAAGATGCATTTTAAACACTCTTTTTATTCTAATATGAAAATATTTAGCTGTTTGGCATACTGAACAATTTTCAAAAGTGAGGAGGTATGTTAAGACTAACATATTAACAAAAATCCTCTACTTATGTAGGTGTGTTGCTATTGGATATTTAAATGATACCGAGACATCTGGGTGAATAATGGGAGGGAGAACGAGAAGCGACAGTCTGGGAACCAGGAATGTGTGGTGCTGTGGGATCAGCCAATGTGTGCTCACAGGCTACTGCACAGGAAGAGGACTGCACCAGCAAAAACTCTCTCTCTAATAGCAGGAATAATAGCTACAAAATTCTTTATATCCTTTCCAGACTGAGGAGTGACAACAGAATACAGCCTTAGGGCGTGCCATGGAGAATAAACATAAATGCAAATGTGAATATCCATATTTATAGCTATCTTTCCTAAGGGAATACAAAACCACTGAAATTATTTTAAGAAAGCATGTAGTAAGAAAAGAACAAGATTCACTTCATTTTGTAGCATTTACATAGACCTTTAAAGGGCGAATTAGAAATCTGAGCAATGTTTAGTGAAGAGTGTTTGGTTATAGAAACTCATGTATGTTTAAATAGAAAAGTTACTTACCTGAGGATACAGGATTATTTGTTCCTCATGGGAAGAAATGCAATAAAGCTTCAGGAGGTGTCAGAACCCTGAGGTGACCAACATCAAGCCCTCAGAAAGTTATTAAATTACAAGCCTTCTTTGGCACACAGTTTCACTTTTTGCTGCTCTCCCTGATACCTCCATTTGTGCCTATAGAAGGGCTTTTATGCTGTTCCAAGAGCATGGCAAAATTCTACTACGTTAGGTCCTACATTTCCAAGCAAGACTGCCTGGCATCCTTGAATTCCAAGTCCAAATCCTTGGAATAAACTGGCCCCATATAGGATGTGTGTCTGACTCTGCCAGAGACAGTTCTTGCCTGTGGTTTGTTGAGTTCTGATGCTCATGAAAGAATACGTTAGATTTCAGAGAAGTGGCTTACAATGTGTGCAAACATCGTCATGCAATGGAATGAAGAGTTGATGTAAAAATACCCAGCAAGTGTAATCTTCAAACTCCAGATGCTTTAACTACTCATCCTTAGGTTTTCAGCCAGTCTTGACTCAGCACAAAGTCATCACAGCTTTAGCAGTTAGCATATATACTGTCTTTGCATGCCATTGTGGGTAACTTTTCAGTACAAGTTCCATGGACAGTTTTCTTTACGAATTTTTCGCATCCCTTAGCAATTATTAGGCACCAGACCTTCATTGGACACCAGGCAGTCACCCAAATTAATCAAAACCTATAAATACATAGGGATTGATACAACTTGAAAAAAATAACAATGAGTATATGCGTATCTGCAGTAGACCCATGTGTTTAGCTTACATTGGACAATTAAAAAAAGATTAATTGTATTATTACTTGAAAAGTAGAGTTAGAGAGAAAGGGGGAGAGAGAGAGAGAGAGAGAAAGAGAGAGAGAGAGATCTTCTATTCATTCCCCAAACAGCTATATGGCTATAACAACCCAAACTCAGTTGATCTGAAGGCTGGAGCCAGCAGCTTCTTCCAGGTCTCTCAGGTGCGTGCAGGAGCCCCAGGGCCTGAGCCGTTCTCTGCTGCTTTCCCAGGCCATAAGCAGGTAGCTGGCTCTGCGTGAAGCAGCTGGGGCTCGAACCAGCATATGGGATGCCAGCACCATAAAAGAAGCTTATTCTTCTGTGCCACAGTGCCTGCTCCTACACTGAAAGGATTTTTAAGTAAGGAGTCTAGAATGTTCTTTGTCCTTATGCCTGTTAATTAAGGGTGTGCTGGACTTCTAGCCAAGTGTACCCTCAGGGACAGACATAAAGGTCCTCTGTGTCTGACAGCTTGAATCAATGGGAGGCGCATCACCAGATCAGAAAAATGCAAGTTTCCTGGATAGCCAAAAGATGGACCTGTTTCCCCGAACCCTGGCTTAGAGACTATTAGGAAAATGCATCTTACAGGCAACATTATGACACAGTAAATCAAACTGCCTCTCATACTGCAGCGCTGGCTCAAGCCATGGCTGCTCTGCTTCCCATCCAACTTCCTGTTAAAGTACTTGAGAACACAGCGGATGATGGCTCAAGACGTGGATCCCTTACACATACAGAAGACCTCAGCTGAGTTTCTTGCTCTTGCCTTCAGCCTGGCTCAGCCCTGGCTCAGCACTTACGCAAATCTGGAAAGTGATACAGTGGATGGAAGATATTTCTCTCCACTTCTCCTTCTTTCTGTCACTCTGCCTTTGTAATAAATAAATGAATAGCTGTTTAAAAGGAGAACAAGAGACATCATCTTACTCTCAATTTTTTATCTCTGTGGTTAACAGGAGACGTTGGAAGCATCATTAAGTCTTGTCTATGTCTTACCTCTATCTGAAGACCTGTGCTCCTATGTAAATGTCTACTTACCTGAGGGAAAAAAATCATTTATGTAACTACTCTTTGCACTAAAAGTTCACTACATCATGCCAATTCAGGAAACAGAGCAAGCCCTCACATATGCTGCGGTGACGATTCTTTTTGTAAATAGGATGTTTGAAATCCCCACTTATCTTCCGTAAACACCCCAACACACGCTATGGTTGTCTCTGTTGTGTCCCAGGATAGTTCCTCTGTGTTCTTTCAGAGACACTGCAGACGTAATCTTAGGTGAGCTACCTCCACGACATCATGTAGCAAAACCACTCACTAATGTACTGAAAATTATACTTTTTCAAATGTTGGAACCAGGTGGTGGTAAAAAAAAAAAAAAAAAAAAAAAAAAACTAAAAAAAAAGTAGGATCAGAGTTCAATTCCTAAAGCTTCTTGTGCTTGCCTGTTGCGTTGCTGAATCCCATGTCACTGTGGATTCAGGCAAGTTAGCTTCTAGCCTGTGTTACAAGCTTTGTTTGCTAATTTTCTGGACATGTAATTTCCCAAGAAGATTGAAGTTGGAAAATTCAACAGTGTGTGTGTGTGTCAGGTGGGGCAGTGTTTGTGAGAATTCAACAGTGTGTGTGTGTGTGTCAGGTGGGGCAGTGTTTGTGAGAATTCAACAGTGTGTGTGTGTGTCAGGTGGGGCAGTGTTTGTGAGAATTCAACAGTGTGTGTGTGTGTCAGGTGGGGCAGTGTTTGCATATGTCTGGAGTGTGAGGTTTTTTCACTGTGCGTTGGAAACCTTAAACTCTGCAATGCATTTTCCAAATAGCTTCAAAATTAGTTATAGTGTTTGTGTAACACTTTTACTGAGCTATAACTTCTATAGGAATTGTTGTAGTTCTAGGAGACCCAAGAAAACACAGTTAGAATCCTGAAGATGATGCAAAAGCCAGGCACCTGGTGTTGCAAAGATGCAGGTGGAACTTGGACTTGAAGACTGGCATGGACACGCAGCAGTCACTTTGTAGAGTGCGGTGGAGGCACTCATGGGAGAAAGAAAACAATAGGTACTCTGACCTGAACATGGGTTTGCCTTGTGTTTCAAAAACCCAATGAACGCACGGTTTCTAAATTCACGTTACAAGGATTTGTTTATTCAAACGGAAACAGATTTCATTCTTTTAAATATTAGACTTGATTTGTGTCTTAAAATCCTTGGACACATAGGGTAGGGTCCTGTATTTATGCACTTGCCCAAGGACATGCAACTGTGGGAGGTCAGTGAGCCCATATTCTAGCAGTTTCCCAGTAGTTCAAATGCTTTTACGATCTTTTGCCCTATCTTTAAAATATTTGCTTCATAGAGTGAGATGGACAGGAAGAGACAAAACCAGAAATATGCAGGCTGTGACAGGATAGCTTAAACCAGAATCAAATCAGCCAGAGCAGCTTATCTGTCTCTTCTAAATCCAGACCTATACTTTATTTCTTTATACTCAATTTTCAGCAACAAGAGAAATTGAACCTGAAGAAATATTACTAAGGGAGAGGGGGAAAGGAGGTTCACTTCATGACATAGAGAAAATAAAACTATTACTCCAGGATCTCTTGCTCTGAGACCTACCCTGACCTTTGATAGATATATCTTTCTGTCTTTGTGCTTGTCTATTGCTGCTTGGTGAAGAGGCATTTGTTACTACCACGGAGGTATTATTAGTATTTGTTGTGTGTTTATAAAGGGTTAAAAAGCTATAGGTTGAATTCTTTATTTCCTGAGTCATTTTGCTGTTATGACCAAATCCAGAACAAAAGTCATTTTGGAGCGTGTTACAGCTGAGGGTCTAGCCTTGGACTGCTGCGAAGATCACTGTACTGGAGGGCTAAGAGATCTTCTACAGCATTCCATTCCATGAGCGCGGTCTCTGCCCAGAAGTGCTCCCTTACATAAACACAGCCGCAGCTGACGCAGCAGGGTGAGTCAGGATTGCTCACACACAGCAACCAAGTGGTAACACAATGCGTGATTCTTATGATCCTTCATCTATATTCATTTCTTCACCAAGCTTGCAGGCATCTCACCATTGATGGAATGAAGTTCAGATGTCAACACATCACCAGTGTCAACATGACTGCTCCTCTCCTTCTGGCAGCCTAGAATGCAGAAGCCATGATGAAGGATCGGCCATGTGCCCTGTTTTCAGGTCTGATGGTACACCAAGCTGCCCACCAGTGCGAATACTCATTGAGCTCCATGTTTCCAAGTTCGCTCTGAGGTAATCAGATTGGGAGATTACCTCCCTGACTTGATTTTGGAAAAATGCAGTATTTACTTTCCAAGCTATCAGTGCTGCGAACGTAGTAGACACAGCCAGCTTACCCAAGTGTGCAGAGCTCATCAAATTCTTCTCATTCAGTGATGAGGTCTTCCATTCTGCCTGTGCTGAACGATGCAGACAAAGGAAATGAGACTCACTGCTCTATGAACACCTGTGTTAGTTAGGGTAAGGCTGCTTTGGTCTTTGAAGTTGTGGTTTTTAAAACACAGGCGGTGTCCTACCAAATGTCTTTACCTGCGCGATTGAAGCTGAATTGTGGAGGCATCCATGTTCCGACTCACAGCAGAGGAAAAGAACAAATGAGAAGGAGCAACACTTTCTTTTAAACCAATGAGGCAGAAATTGTATGTGTCACTTGGCCTCATGTTCCCTTGGAGATAACCACGTCACATCCAGCCAAGCAACAAAAGGGCTGAAAATGTCACCCGCAGCTTGGCGGCCACATGGAATTCTATTCAGGAAAAGCAGGAGCGTGTGTTTTCATAGACGACTAGTAGTCTCGACTACAGAATCATTCAAAACGTCGGTACCTTCTGCAAGGTCCATTCAGTAAAACGGACACTAGCCTAATATAGTCACAGGGTTATGATGTAGACTGGTTCTGAGGCAAAAGTCACTCTGCAGGATAATTGGGCCTGACTGCTCACTGGGTGCAGAGATGTGGGGCGAGCTGCCTGAGATTAACTTAGAGGACAATGCCATAGGCACAGACATGGAGGCGGCATGGGGAATCACACTGGGCATAACGAAGATCTTAAAGAGAGGAAGTGCTTTACAAGATAAGACAGTAAGACCATCAATAACTGTAATATAGGTATATTTTCATAAGTATGTCTCTTTGGAAAAGCTGTGTAGACAGGAACATTAGTTTTGGACATTTCTCTATCTAAAATTCTCTAGCATTAATATCAGACAAATCATCCCATAAATTTTCACATATTACGTTTGAAAGGTGATGAGAGAGGTTGAGAGGCTGGTTTCCCACGTACTGGTTTACATGCCCATAAAAGGCAGGATTAGATCAGGTCAGCCAGGAACAAGGGTCAGAATTCAGACTTCCTACATGGTGGCAAGTGTTCCTCTAACAGACTTGTGAGACAGAGCAGGCCTCCAATTCAGGCACTTCATCCGAGGATCAGGTATCCCAGCTGATGCCTTCATTGCTATGTGGAGCACATGGCCACCCCAGAAAAAAATGTATTTTGAATTAGTATATTCTTATTAAAAAATGTGTCTTTTCCCTCTTTCTGATAATTTTATCTAGGTTTTGTTGAATGAAATTAAATATGTATTATATTTCTATTCTATTATAAAACATATATATGGACATCATCCTATTTTTAAACTTACTCATTTGAGGTTTTGAAAATACTTGGTGCCCAGGGGCTCCATTGTTAAGTGATGATCTGGCGCCACCCAGCAGATCAAATGAACATCGTCTTTGTGGTCACTTCTAGAAGAACCTCAGATTGGGTGGGGGAAACGGGCAGACAGCCTTTGAGGTGGTCACAGTGGTCCCAAACTGCAGCCTGCCTGGTTAGGTCAGCAAACAGTCAGTTTCACTCTGGATGAAACCATCACATCATCTGAGTTATATTGTTGCTTTGTCAATGGCAAATTATACACATAGATTTTAAAATGTCTAACATGAGCAGTTTTGCTTCTACCCTATGATTATAAGCAGAGTTGATGGTTTGTCAGCCCTCATGGTCCTTTATAGTCTTCTTTTTTTTTTTTGTAAGATTTAGCCATTTTTATTGGAAAGGCAGACTTACAGAGAGAAGGAGATGTGGAGAGAAAGCTCTTTCATCCACTGACTTACTCCCCAAGCAACCGCAACAGCCAAAGCTGAGCTGAGCCAATCTGAAGCCAGGCGCCAAGAGCGTCCTCCAGGTCTCTCACATGAGTGCAGGGGTAGTGGATGGGAGGTGGAACAGCCTGGATACAAACTGGCACCTGTATGTGATCCCCACAAGTGCAAGGAGAGGATTTAACCTTCAGGCTATTGCACTGGGCGCCATCGTATTCTTTTAAACTTTATTCTGAGAAATCACAGGATAAAAGTGATAGGAATAATTTACTTTCATTGACATCTCAGTCATAAAATACTCTTAAATGTGTCCATGGTGTTCAAATTGGGGGGGGGGAGCATCCTAAGGAAAATCACATATTTTTTAAAAAGTTAATTATTTTTATTTGAAAAGCAGATCTTCAAAGAGAGAGCCAAAACAAGCCTGAGAGTTAGGGCAAGCAAGCGAGAGAGAAGCATCAATCCACTGATCCACTTCCCAGATGGCCATGATGGCCAGAACTGAACTGATCCAAAGCCAAGAGCCAGGAGCTTCCTCCAGGTTTCCCATGTGGATGCAGGAACCAAGGACTAAGACTTCCTCAGCCACCTTCCCAGCCCAAAAATAGAAAGCTGGATAGAAAGTGGAGCAACCAGGATGGCAACTGGCACCCATGTGGGACAGCGGTACTGAAGGGAGAGGCTTCCCCTTTGAGCTGCGGTGCTGACACTGCGATTCAGCTGATTTAGCATGCTGTAGGTGGTTTAGATCTTCCTAACAATGGCATGTTCTCCACATGCCTTTAGATCTCTTGAGCTCCTTGGAGAGTTTATTGGAAACAAAATTATGTCAAACATTGTCCACCTTTGTTGTTAAACAAATAAACCAACATAGGTTTATTGGTATTTGACCAAATTGTCGTCAAGTATGTGTTGTATTTTTCCTTGCAAATGTTCACCTTCACACAGAAAACACTGTTCATAAAACATGTTATTAAAGACATAATATTTGAAGATATTTATTTATCTATCCAGTTTCCTAAGGAAAGGCTAGATGTGTTCTTGTGACAATTTGATTTAGGATTGCTCAACATGCTTTTAGATTCCTCAAATCTGGGGACAGGTGGAATGTGAAAGTTGTAACTGGTTGAACTGCTTCCTGCTTATGGTCCTATCACTATGCAGTATTAACGTGTTTATTGGTACAAATATTCACAACACAGTGTGTGTCTGTGTGAGTGAACAATAGCTTTAATGACTCAAATAAACTTTCAGCACTTTTAGATTTTTCCCTGAGTCACCATTGCAAACTAATTTTTCTTCTATACAACATTTGGCTGTTCCTATCAGTTGAGTCTCTCAATCGAATATTCCTGTTCAGGATTTCAAATGAACTCATGTTGACCTGTAGTAATGCCTGGTATCTTGAAGAGACATTAACTTCTAATGTTATACATGGCCTCATATTTTCCTAACAATGTACAAGTTTCATATACCTAATAATACTCCATATGCTATCCTGATAGTGATAAGTGGTCATTATATCTTTATATGATAGAGATGTACATATTATACATTAAAAGTCATCAGGTGTGAAAAATATTTCCCAGCTAGTATTGCATATACAGCACAATTTACGGTGTGCAATTCTAAAGTTCATAAAATACAGTCTGAGTATTTTTCTAATGGAATTGAGGTTTTTTATTTTTCATAGCAAAAGCAAGTTATTGACCAAGTCACCTGGCTTTTCAGAGAATCTTACTCCTTTTTATGTTTGCTGTAGACTGACAATACTATAACTTACATTTCAAGATAAAATCTGCATTTCACAGTTAAGTCCTTCTGCTGTGCTTGGATATAAGAGCAAAAAGAAAACTAGGAAACTAAGACACTCTGACTCATCTATGCATCTCTGGAACATGAACAAAATGAAGCATTGGCTAAGCTGCAAGTCCGTTTTCTGCTGTGGAGGTTCGTTATCTGTTCCCTTGCTTGGCTGAACAGTTGTATGACAGAACAAGAATTGGAGTGCCTTCCCCATCTTCCTTTCTTGTAGCGCTTTCCGGAGACAAAGTGCCTGGATGGAGTGGGCACATTATCAGCCCGGTGCATTTTCCTCTTGGCATCAGGACACTGTCAGCCCGAGCTTGCTTTGTTTCTTTTTCGTTCCACCCACACCTCACCCACTCATCACCACTTAATTTTCTTCATCTGTATCTTGCAATTTGTTGGGCTTAAATTCATTATACAAGCAAACATATGTGATCTTGTTTTGCCAGCAGTTTGTTTAGTGCTTTAAAAATCACAAGAACCTTTTTTTTCCCCCACTCCAAACGCTGCTGATTCAGCAGGACATTTTTTCCTTTTGAAAGGTAAAACTATTTCAAATGAAAGTTCTCCTAAAGATGATTTGTTTTTTCTTAGCCTTACAAGTTTCGTCATCTCTGCATTTCTCTCAGCAGAAAAGGCTCCCTCCTGGCTTTCCCTTTATTTATAGGGTACTATACCAAAGATATTTTTTCCTGGAAGCAGAGAGATTTCTTACCTTCTGACATCTTGCGGGTCGACACGACTCTGTTTTGACATATTACATTCCTGAATGAATTATTCACTTACGAGGCTAAGCAATATTTTAAGGAAGACAAAGCAAGGACATAACACTTATCTGATGATTGGTTCATAACACGGAAAAGAAAAAAGTACACAAAAATGTTGAAATGGAATAGGGAGTGATTTATGCAATTTAAAAACAGCAACATGGGCCATCCATGCAGCAAGAATGAGGAAATTCACACCCTTTTCAACCCAGGGTGGCGCTCCACCGCATTCAAGAGAACCCTGGATAGTCATCTGGTCATTGCAGAAAAAAAATCAAAGAAAAAATACCCACAACGCAAGGGAAACATAGAACTAGAATAAGAAAGACAGGTGAGATGAGGCGGCTGTGGAGAGGGGCCAGCTTTCTGTTGGTTGAGTTCTTTGTATTTATAAATGATGAAATGATTAGGAAGAAAAATGTGCTGACCTCATCAGGCAAAAGCCCTGAAACTTCACGCTCCTTTTTTCTGCACTTGCAACAAATGTTGGTAATTTAATTTTGTAGTATTGTGACACTGTGGTAATATTTAATTTATGTATTGCGAAAAGCAAGGACAAACAGTAACTTTTTGTTTTCTGGAAGAAGCATACACAAGTAGCCTCTGCTTCTCACAGGACTTAAATTAAATAGAATGTCCCTGAAGTAATTTTGCTGAAACTCAATCTTCATTACTCTTTGCTTTCTGAAAGAAAAGGGCCTGAAAAATTGCTAATGTGTTTTTTCCAATTAAAATGTTATTTTAATATTTTGCACAATATAATATTTACAGAATATTTACAAAAATACTACATATGTTTGCTTGTGTAATGGATTTAATTTGAAAAATGCAAAGGCTTTAGAGTGCATTATCATTGTTTTCATTTGGAAAGCCCTCCTCATTTGCATGCTTTCATTCATAGGCTATTCATATTTATAATGTGCTGAAGCTATACATATTTATAGTTTGCCAACACACTCATGCTTAACTTAAAGCAAAGCAAAGTGAGGTACTATCTGTTAAAAATGTTACATCTTAGTATGAAAAAATAACAAGGAAATTCTAGATTTGTGAATCTCAATTTTACTTATTTTAAATTCCCTGAGTACATTAGGGTAGAATTGAATATACAAATGTATTCCTAGATACTACAAGAGTGGAAAATGGAATTAAAAATTAATTTTAAAACTATAAACTTGTTTGCAGTTTTCATAATAAGAATGTCCCTTGAACTTTCAAGAATATTCTCAGATATACTCTCTGTTACACAAATGAGTGTGTTTAAAATGTGAATAAAAGCAAGTTTTTCATGGATGTTTTTTGTTTCAGTAATCTATTTGGAAGATTTATTTTTCCTACTTATAGAAAATGAATATATTTTGCATGTTTATAGTATAAGTCTTTTGAGGTATGGGGCTTCTCCCTGTCTCCTCGTTCTCCTTTCTCCCTTACCATCACCTTATTTTTTTTCTTCCAAATTATTATAAAGCCAGCTCATTCACTTCACAATATCCAACTTCACTTTCAATATCAAAACTTTTCAAGACATATTCAAGTAGATGAAAAAGAAAAGTAATTACACGAAGCAGAAGTAACAAATCAAAATGGAAATTCTAATGCTACTCAGAGAAAGACATGTGCTGTGTACAGAAGTTCGTTCAGAGTGCGCTAACTTCACCTATGCATATGGCATATTTTGGTGCTCCGTGTAGCAGTTGTCACAGATAGAGACACCTGTGCTATTTGCTTTTCTGGGACAATTTTAACTAAGCATTGTGGTTTTCAGCTGGGACCATTTTGTTGCAAGTGATAAGATTTCATTCTTTTTGTGGCTATATGGGGTTCTGTACTGTATGTGGTGCCTATTTTATGGGCACCACATTTTTTTATCCATTCATCAAATAGTTGGCATCTGGGTTGCTTCTATATCTTAGTTATTGTGAATTATGCAGGGATAAACATGGGGTTACTGGTAACTCTCTCATGCAGAGTTTATTTCATTTGGAAATATTCCCAGAAGTGGGATGTCTGGATCATATGATAAATCTGTTTTCAGATATCTTAGATATTTCCATAGTGATTTCATAATTGCTGTAGTAGTGTACCTTCCTACCAACACTGGATAGGCATGGCTTTTCCACCACATCTTCACCATCTTTTTCTTTTTCTTGCAATACAGCCCTTCTCACTGGGGCTAGCAGGCACTTCATTTGTTTGTTTTTTCACATATCTATTATCCATTTAGACTTCATTTTTTGAAAATACCTGTTCATGTATTTTGCCCATTTCTTAACCTGATTCTTTGTTCTCCCATTTGAGTTTCTTGAGCTCTTTGTAAACCCTGGATATTAGCCCTCTATCTGTTGCGCAGTATGTGAACATGTTCTCCCATTCTTTTGGCTGCCTGTTCACTTTATTGACAGTTTCCTTTGCAGTGTAGTGACTTCATAGTTTTAATTAAATATCTTTCAGTATCTTTCCCGTGAAGTCTTTGCCTGTGGATTAAGGATCTAAAGCTATGATCTGACACCATCAAACTGTTAGAGGAAGTCCTTTTTTAAAAAGATTTGTTTGTTTATTTATTTATTTTTGTGAAGGCAGATTTACAGAGAGAAAGAAATACAGAGAGAAAGCTCTTCCATTCACCGGTTCACTCACCGAGTGACTGCAACAGCCAAAGCTTAGCAGATCTGAAGCCAGGAACCAGGAGCTTCTTCCTGATCTCCCATGAGGTGCAGGGTCCTCAGGCTTTGAGCCATTTTCTGCCACTTTCTGAGGGTACAAGCAGGGAGCTGGAAGGGAAGTAGAGTCGCTGGGACACAAACTGGAGCTCACATGGGATCCCAGCATATGCAAGGCCAGGATTTAGCCACGGAACCAATCACACTGGGTTCCAGAAATGCTTAATAAAGTATCAAATTCATGGACTATGTACTTGAAAAGGATCTAGTTTGGGACATTGGGGATTCTTAAAACTTGTGTGATGAAGTTTTCTCTTTTTTTCTGTATCTGCGTGGGACAGACACTTTTATTTCATACCTTGTTCAGTGAGACAACTCCATTAATGATGGGGCTTGGATGTTTCAGAGACACCAGCTGCTATGGAAATTTACAGGTGCTTACCCAAATATTTGTACTTATTTTCTTCAAGACTTATAGGAATAGTACAGAGATCACAAACTCTCACTGATGTTCAAAGCATTGCATTGACAATCTTGTGAAAGTCTTTAAGAATCTCAAAATTCGTCTTAGGAACAGGTTGTCTTTCTTCCTTCCAAAGATTTATTTATTTTTATTAGAGAGGAAGATTTACAGACAGAAGTAGAGACAGAGTGAAAGATCTTCCATCCGTTGGTTCACACCCCAATTGGATAATGGGTCAAAGATGAGCCTGTCTAAAGCCAGGAGCCAGGAATTTGGAGCTTTTGGGTGTCTCTTGAGGGTGCAAGGTACTAAGGTTTTGGACCATCTGACCAGAGCCAGTGTGAGATTCTGGCAGGACTTAGCCACTGAGCCATCGTGCCAGGCACAGGAGCAGGCATTTTTTGTTTTAAACAATTTCCCTAAAGTGATCCTTATGCAGCCAGAAGTTTAAGAACTCTTCTTCCTATTGATGTAGTGTCTGAAAAAACCCAGGGACGTGTGTGAATGGAAGCCGCCAACCAACACGTAATCATTCCTGTTTCTTCCTGTCGATGCAGTGTTCGTCATGTATGTGGCAGATGCGTTACAGAATGCCAGGCACAGATGCTGTTACAAGAAAACAAAAAGTTTATTATTTTTTGTGTTTGCTCTTGTGGAAAAATAAAATACTGATATGTATTGTGAAACACTCCTGATATTAACCTGGATTTGGACACTTTTTAAAAAGATCTATGTATTTTTATTGGTAAGACATATTTATAGAGAAGGAGACAGAAAGATCTTTCATCTGCTGGTTCATTCCCCAAGTGGACCCAAGGACCAGAGCTGAGCTGATCCGAAGCCAGGAGCCAGGAGCCTCCTCTGGGTCTCCCACACGGGTGCAGGGTCCCAAGGCTTTGGGCCATCCTCGACTGCTTTCCCAGGCCACAGGTAGGGAACTGGATGAGAAATGGGGCACGGGAATTAGAAACGGAGGCCAAATGGGATCCTGGCACGTTCAAGGTGAGGACTTCAGCTACCAGGCTACCACTCTGGGCCCTGGATTTGAACACTTTTTAAGAAGTATGTTTTGTCAGCAATTTTTTGAACAATGGTGTTTAGCATGTAGCATCAGTGTTTGTCATTACAAAAATAATCAATCATGTCATAATGCTTCCTGCTGTCACATTTAACCTTTCCAACGCTTTATTGACCAAATCACTAATAATAAAGAGTCGATATTCATTTGTTCAGTAGTTAAGTCACTACTTTGTACATCTTCACCTCATATTGGAATGCCTGGGTTTGAGTCCTGCCTCAATTCTGAGTTCATGTTTTCTGTTAATGCATGTCCTGGAGACAGCAGCTGAATGCACTAGCTGAGTCCCTAACATCAGCATTGAATCCCAAGCTCCTCACGGTGGGCTTTGGGAGTACTGGGGGAGTGAACAAGTAGATGATATCTCTCTCTTTCTCTGCCCTCCTAATAAATAATAATAATATTAAAGCAATATAATATGCATTCCTTGAAAACATAAATTTTGCCATTGTTAAAATATATATATTTTAAAGATTTATTTATTTTTATTACAAAGTCAGATATACAGAGAGGAGGAGAGACAGAGAGAAAGATCTTCCATCTGATGATTCACTCCCCAAGTGAGCGCAATGGCTGGTGCTGCGCCAGATCCGAAGCCGGGAACCAGGAACCTCTTTCAGGTCTCCCACGTGGGTGCAGGGTCCCAAGGCTTTGGGCCATCCTCGACTGCTCTCCCAGGCCACAGACAGGGAGCTGGATGGGAAGTGGAGCTGCTGGGATTAGAACCAGTGCCCATATGGGATCCCGGTGCGTTCAAGGTGAGGACTTTAGCCGCTAGGCCATGCTGCTGGGCCCAATGTTAATATATATTGTTTGTGGAATGCTTACAATTTCAGAATTTAGATTAAAGTAGCTAGGAAATCTTTCCCTTTTTCTTTTTGTCTTATTTTGTTTTTTGATCATAGCACTTTCCTAGTCATCAGTTAGAGGGCACAAATTCTGGGGGTTCTAGGAGATTCTGACTACGTAGGAGTGATGGGAGACCAGGAAGCTAAAGGCTTAAAAGAAATGCCCCCAAATAGGTTTGGTGGTTAAGAAGCGCATCTGCAGTTCTTGCAGAGGACACGCCTGTGATTCTGTGCGGTCCTGCAGACCTCTGGAGGTATTGGGAGGAAATACAGCATGGGAAACGGAGCGTTCACAATGATGCAATCAATCAGTACTAAGCCTTGACTCTGAACCGTCAATCTGTTGCATAGCTCTAATTACTTTAGCCGGTGACTTGTATGTGAAAATGTATTTGTATTATGTGATCTCTTAGGAGCCTCCTTACAATCTGACGGTGTTGTAAATCAATTTTATCAATATCTTATAAGGATTAAAATTATGGATTTGTTTACTCAGCCACCACATACAGTGTTAAGGTCAACTTTAGGTCTCAAGACTTTTTCCTATTTTCCTCCATGGCGGCAGTTTGGTTCTCTAGCACTGGCACTGTTACCTACTGTTCTTGCATACTTTGCCAAGGGGAATTCCACTAGCTTATCCTTTCATAAACAGATCAACATGGCAAATCAAAACTGCTAGCATGGCAACTTCCGATTATTGCCACCCAAACTAGAGACTAAAGCAAACACAGTTCAAGAGCTCTGTCTCTTCCTAAGAAAGAAGTTCACAATTCGTCAGAGTTGAAGAAAACACTCGTCTAATGCATGGATCGCTTCAGTGTTGGCCACGTCCTTCTGAGTGGCATAAGCACCAGCTTTCTGAAAGGTTTGGGGAGAGATTCTTAGGGAGGAAGGATGAGAATTTTAGGGCTCTTTTCAGGGAATGAATAAATTAGAATAACAAGGCTTATTGAATCATAGGTTATTTTCAAAATATCTCTGTTTATTTTCATGTCTGGAAGCCAGTGGCAAGATGTTCATGTTGGCCCTTGCATCAGCAAGCACTTCCACACTGGATGGATTTTTTGCACTACTTGGTTTGGCAGGTTCTTGAGGTTTACCTCTGAATGATTAAGACAGAGTTTTCAGGATTGGGCCTTTATACTGATATACGCTCAAATCATACTGCTGGAAAGAAGCAAATCAGATTATGGATGCTGGAATAAACCTTTTGTTTTACATAGGAACTATTTCACTAAGTATATATTAAGTTCTTGTCCATTTTCTTAAGCATCTATTAGAATGGATCAGCATTAATGAACTCGTGATTCTTGGGGTAGGTAACATTTTGTCTCAAGGAACCGGAATGCTGACCTCTGAACTTGATGCCAGAAAATAAACGTATCAGAGTATAAAGAGAGAGAGAGCTATGCTTTTTTTCTTTCAAGGATTTATTTTTCTTTTATTATTACTTTTTAAAATTCTTAGCCCACTTTTAAAAAAAGATTTATTTATTTTTTTAGGAAAGTCAGATATACAGAGAGGGGAGACAGAGAGGAAGATCTTCGGTCTGCTAATTCACTCCCCAAGTGGCTACAATGGCTGGAGATGTGCTGATTCAAAGCCAGGAGCCCTGAGCCTCTTCCAGGTCTCCCATGCGGGTGCAGGGTCCCAAGGCTCTGGGCCGTCCTCGACTGCTTTCCCAGGCCACAGGCAGGAAGCTGGATGGGAAGCAGGGCCACTGAGAGTAGAACCGGTGCTCATGTGCAAGCTGAGGACGTTAGCGGCTAGGGTATCCCAGGCTCAATATATATATATTTTTAAAATCTAGTTATTTTTCATATTCTATGTAATCTCTTCCAATATGCATAATTTCAGGAAAATAATTAGTTATGTTTGTTGGTATAATACGATTAAATCCTGAACTATGTTTTCTTTGTTTTTAAGGTTAATGAATGTTTCTATTATTTTATTTTAAAGATTATTTTTATTTCTAGTGATTTTTACATAGTTGATTAGGGTGATAAGGGCCAAGGGCTACAGGAAGGTGAGTGAGATCACCATTTCCACATTCTCTTTTTTTCCTTCCTGTATCTGGGGAGAGGAGGGAGATAAAGGAAGAAGCCACACCCAGCCTCCCAACCATCCCAGGGTCCCTGATGTGGGGCATGCTCTGAGGGTTCAGCTCAAGAGGTTTTGATAGTTCAGCAGTTCTGATTTACTGCTGATCTCGCCACTCCAAGCATGATGAAATCTCTCCAGAAACCACTAGTTGACACAGTCCACTGTAGAGTCTTTGTGCAGATATTCACTGCCAACAATTGGATAGGATAGTTTATACATTTGTTCTGTGCTCCGTCCTCTGTTGTGGTACCAAGTGTCCTCTGCAGACTCCAATATACTGCCACATCCTCCATGTGTTCTAAGTCAGCAATTCAGCTGGGGGGATCCTCATGGAAACCTCATCTCAAGTGATCCCAGACCTGATTCTTGTGTGTGCTTGCCAATGCAGGGTCCAGCACAGTCCCTTGCCCCAATCAGTTTATGCACATGCTGGTGGTTGCAATTGCTGAATCAGTTCTGCCTCCAGCCCTGTCTTCTGCACAAACCGATGGATGTTTCAGCCCAGCCTGATCCCGCCCACTACACGCTTGGCCTTCACGTACACCAGTGGGAGCTGCAGCCTAGTCAGAATGACCTGCAATAACCCTCACCAGGCCCTCCCGCTGCCCTGGTTTCCATGCTTGCCAGTATATTCAGTCTGCTGGTTCAGTCTGTCCCACATCCCATCAGCTCTCACACATGTCAATGGGCATCAAAGCCTAGTGCAACCCAACTAGCCCCACTATCCAGCCCACACATGTGCCGAGGGTGCCATTCTCTCTCTAGCCATATCTGCTCCAGTCCTGGTTCTCATGCTCACCAGTTGGAATGGCAACTCAAGAGGGAGGTGCCCATTGTTTCCCTACTGGGCCCACTCCTACTCCCAGATCCTGTACTCTCCAGGTGGTTCTGCAGTTAAATTTGACAGAAGTTGCCCCCAACCCTTGCGCCCGCATCTGACAGCTGATGCTGCTGCAAAACCCAACCAAAACAATACCACTCTGGCTTGTGCATGCACCAAAAGGAACAGTCAACCCAGCTTGGCTTTCCCCTGATTCAGCTCACATGGGGCCAACAGGTGTTGTAGCCTTGCCTGGCCTCATTTGCCCCCGTCTACCACCATTCTAACTCTCACACTCATCCCCCGGTGACTTCGCGCTCTAACCCGAGTGTCACCTGTGGTGGTTGAGTGCTGCAGCCCAGTCTCTCATGGCCCAGTTCACCTCAACATTTGCCAGTGGGTGCTGTAGCTTGGCTGGGCCCAGCCCACCCCCGATTCTAGCTCACTCTGGTTGGGGCTACAGCTTATCTCAACCCATCTGATCCCCCAGTCCCAGCTCTTATGGGAACCGGCATGGGTTGAGACCCAACCCAGCCTGACCCACACTCCATTCAGGTGCTCAGATTCACCAGTGCATAATGTGAACTGGCCCAGACTGGTTCACCCCTGATCTGCGCCAAGCATACCCCTGTGGGTACCATTCTCCAGCCTGGTCTGGGCTGCTCCTTACAAAGTTCTTGCTCTCACCTGCAGGGGCTGTGTCCTGAAGGATGAGTTCCACAAGCTCCTCCATCAGAACCTCTCCCAGTACAAGATCTCACGCACACTTGTGGGTCCATTGGCCAGTCCTACTTATTCCATCTCCCTGTCTTCTCAGGAGCAGTAGCCTTTTCTGACTGGCCTTCAATCCATTCCAGTTTGTATTGTTGAGCGTTACAGCCCAGCCAAGCCTGGTACACATCCAGACATAGCTCACACATGCCTCGCAGGGACAGAGACCTGGCCTAGCTTATCCTACACCTACCCTGGTTCTCACAAGTACCTGTGGGAGCTGGAGTCTAGCCCAGTCAGGTGCCTGACAGTCCCAGCTCATACTTGTGCTGAGGAACACTGCAGTAATGTTCAGTCTGGATAGCAGCCCCCACTCTGGCCTTTGCACTCACCAGTGGGAACCACAACCCATCCAGGGTGTCTCCTTAGCTTCCCAACCAGGCCTGTTCTCAGCCATACATCTTGTGTGTGCCAATGGTTGCTCTGATAAGTCTTGGCATAGTCCTTCACCTGTCTTGGCCTCTTTTTTTGCCTTTAGAGACTGTAGCCTGGCCTGATCCAGTCTGTCCTCAGTCCCAACTCTCGCTGGTGGGTGCTAGAACCTGATCCTGCTCAGTCTGCCCCCATTCCTGGCTCATGCAAACTGGTAGGTATAACACCCTAGCCTGGGGTGACCTGTGCTCCAGCCTGGTTTCTGCTCTTGCCCCTGAGCTAGGGTTTGCCTGGCCCTACCTGTTCTATCCCCTTCCGAAACCAACCCACACATTTGCAAACAGTTGGAGCTTCCTTGCCCAGCTTGCCTGAACCCCATGCCTGGACCACATGCTCACTAGCAGGAGCTATGACCGACTAGGGAAGTTTCCCAAGTTACCCCACTCAGCCCACTCCCAAACTCAGATCTCACTCATGCCAGCAGGTGTTAGGCTCTTGCCTGGCATAGCCTGCTCCTACACAAGCTTTTCTAAACAATAGAAAGACCGGCAATCCTTCCAAACTAGTTCTATGAAGCTAGTATCACCTTAATACCAAAGCCAGAGAGAGAAACAACAGACAAAGAGAACTACAGACCGATATCCTTGATGAATATAGATGCAAAGATCTTCAATAAAATACTAGCCAACAGCATCCAACAGCGTATCAGACAGATCATTCACCTGGACCAGGCAGGATTCACCTCAGACATGCAGGGATGGTTCAACATTTGCAAATCAATAAATAAATACATCACATTAACATATTAAAAAATAAAAACCATATGAACTTCTCAATAGATGCAGAGAAGGCATTTGATAAAATCCAACACCACTTCATGCTGAAAACCCTAAGCAAGGTAGGCATAAAAGGAACATTCTACAACACAATCAAAGCAATTTATGAAAAACCCAATGCCAGCATTATCCTAAATGGAGAAAGATTGGAAGCCTTCCCACTAAAATCTCAAACTAGACAGGGCTGTCCACTGTCACCGCTACTCTTCAATATAGCATTGGAAGTCTTTACTTCTTTCAATCTCCTTGGCTTAAATGCTAGATTGCTGATAGGAACTGTACTGACCATCTTTGGTCATTCGTGATAATCAAATACAGTAGGATACAGACAGCCCGAGAGACAGATTACTCTCTCTCTCTCTCTCTTTTTCCTTTAAGATTTATTTATTTTGGCTGAAAGGCAGGATCACAGAGAGAAGGAAGACACACACACACCCCTACCTCCCATTCATTAGTTCATCCCCAAATGACCATAGTGGCCAAAGCGAGACTGAAACTTTCACCCATGTGGATGCCAGTGCTGAAGGGAAGGGCTTAGCTTATTATGCCATGATAACGGCCCATCCCTGCTACTCTTTTGACATAATACTGAGTGAAAGAAAAGTCTACAGAAATTTATCTGTGTAACCCACTTTGATGTTTGATCTTTTTCTTTTCCTCCCTCCCTCCCTCCTTTTGTCCACCCCTTCCTCTCCTCCTTTTTTTTTTTTTTTTTTTTTTTTTTTGAAAGGTAGAGTTACAGAGAGAAGGCCATGGAAAAACAGAGAGATCTTCCAACTGCAGTTTCACTCCCAAGCGACCACAATACCAAGAGATGGGCTAGGGTTAAACCAGAAGCCAGGAGCTCATCTGGACCAAGCACTAACCATTGTGCCCTGCTTTCCTGGGGACATTAGCAGAGAGCTGGATCAGGAGCAGACAGAACCTGACTTGGCATCATTTGGGATGCCAAGATGCCAGGGAGCAGCTTGACTTGACACTCCACAATGCAGCTCTTTTCACAACAGCCAGCCTGTATCACAGTACACTGGTTCATTTCTTAGAGCTATGTGTCAGTGGTGTCTTACCAGGACTGTAACAGCCTTCCTGCTGACCACTTCTGTTTGCCTCTGGACTCTGCTTCCAATTTCTCTGGTCACCAATGTAATCTCATAAAGATGTAAATCATTACTCCCTTTTTAAAAACATGTTCATGGTTTTCTATATTAATTTGGATAGGGTAAAATGTGTAATTTTGGCCTTCAGGTCCTATTTTCCTTCCTAGCGTTACATATAGTCTTTTCCTCCTAACTCTTATTTTTTTTCTTTTCTTTGGCTGTCTTCTTTTCTACTTGGGACAGGCTATTAGTACTTTAGACACTAAAGCCATGACGTCTTCCTCAGCCTTTTCTTTGCAGTTTGGGCAGTTAATATCTTGAATTCTTTGTGTCCTTCTCCTGGACTATACGAGGGCACTTCAGTAAGTTTGCTGAAAAAAGTAGAACTAAAGATAAGTTTATGCAAAAAAACTTTATGAAGTTCATGTATATTTTTTTCCATATTACACATTTTCCATGAGTAGATAGTGCAAATGTGTCTTGGAAAATATTCACTCACATGTGCATTGAATGGCAAAGCTCAGTTGTGACAGCTGCTTTGGAATGTTTTGGGAGTAGCTTTTGAAAAACTACGGTTGCTATTGTGAAATAATTCACAAAACCTAATGAAATATTTGCCTTTAGGGATCAGAACTGCAGAGAAGAAAGTTGATGAAAGAAATTACTGTTAGACATTTTGTGTCAAACCAACCTTGGAACTCTTGCTTTGTGCCTTGCAGCTTGAGTGCCGAAGAGAAAAATGCAAATTTTCCAAATCAAGTGCAGTTAATATGCTCACAGCTCAAGCAGACTGTTGGATACACTTATTAACATTTGCAAGGATTAGAAATGAATGGCGTTTTCTCTGAGATGTCAGCCTTTTTTTTTTTTTTTTGCCTTTTAAGATTGGATTTTCTCTAAAGCTACATCAATTATAAATAATTGCTACTGAAGCTGGTACATCCATCATAAAGCAAACAAACTCAGAAATTAAGCTGAAAAATAAACAAGAAAATTTTGCCTTTTTATTTTTAGTAAGTGAATTCAAAAGCAAGCTCAGATGACTTTCTCATTGGTGTAAATTTCCAGAAAAATCTATCTCTTGTTTTTATTTCATTCCCTCTTTTTTATCTTTTTTAGTTGTTCTTTATTCATTTTTCATTTTTTTTCTTTTCCTTGTCCATGTGACGGAATATTGCTGCCCCAAGTGTTTCTGCATTCTCAGAAGAGGGAATAGGACTGGCCAGTTGAGATTCCTGACCAATACACTAGTGTGAGGGTGGTGGATGAAACGTAGCCCCTAGCAGTAAAGAGTGATGGATTACTGCCAGGCAGGCCAATCGAAGAGTGATAGGATTATCGGTTCAACTACTGTTTATCAATACTAACATGCAAGAAATACTAACATGTTAAATTAGAGGCTATTGAAAAATGAGAGAAAATAATATTTTTTATGTTCAAATAAACTTTTCCTTTTTTACAATTGACTTTCTAAAAGCTTCATCATGTGAATGCTATCCTTGCTTTCTCTGGACACACATATTTGAGCAACTCTGTTGCTTGTAAGACCATTGGACTGCAGTGCCAGTTTTCATCATTCCGTTTGCCTCTGTATGCTCCTCTGCGTGAGTGCAGGGATGACTCTGCGGAGAACTGAGGCTCACAGGACTTAGTTAATTCAGATTTTTGATCCTGTTTGTGAGGACTCTGCAGTAAAAATTGCTGGGTAAGCCAGCCACATACAACTTCTGTGGTAGTTTTTTGAAGAATGCTGAATATCTCTTTCATTACCTTCTCTTCTATATTTTTTGAAGAGTCCTGAGACAATTTCAGCCCTTTCCTTAGCTTTGGTTACTAACCACTCTATGCTGATGATTCTGAACTCATGAGATCAGTTCCCACCACGCTCCTGATGACTGGGGCTATCCTAGGTTTACTGGTCCTTATTGCTTCCACACGAGTAAAGTGTCCAACACTGGGCCTGAGCCTCGCTCACTTCCTTGGTCCCAGTCTCTGGGACCTTGTTTCTCCTCTTGTTGTCACAGTTTGGTTATCTGCACCATCATTCAGCAAATCTAATGAGCAAATCCAGACATCTGTGGCTCTGGATTCTATATTCTGTTTCTGGCCAAGCACATTTCTCTGGTGTCTAAGTCCTGCTGCTAGCTTACAAATCTGTTTGACTTGGCCTTGAGTTATTCCAGACACATCACAGTCATCTTGGATTAACATCACCAAATCTCAAGCCTGTCTCTGTCTGCATCACTGTCTTCTGCTCTGGCTTCAGATTGCTGCCAGAATTACAGCTATTACAGCTAAAAGATGCTATTTTAAGAATATGGAAATAATCACTAATCAATAATAATGTTTTGCTTTAAAGATCAGTCGAATGTTTCCACTTTGAATTTGGTAACGAATCAGTTCCTCTTTAATTTGACTCCTGCATATTTTTTTCATGTCTTTCTCACACTTGATGTTAGTGAGCCACTCAGAAATTCCCCATGCTACATACATGTAATTGTGTCATAATTCAACATATCACAAATCTATTATTTATAAATATTCACTTGAGTTTCTCAAGGCCTAGGCATCGTTGTTGCCTTTGCATCTTGGGACAACTTCCTGCCCAGAGTGGCTGTGGGCCACATCGTCATTACGCAAGCTATGCCCATACAACAAGCCGACGCGTTTATTTTTCCACTTGGAAGGCGCCGTGCATTGCAGTAATTGGAAATGTATCCTGTGCCCTGATGCCGCCCTTCCACTGTGAAACACCCGCGATAATCACCTAGTGTTATGGAAGTTGATTTGCTGAGGAATTCTGTCATAGGTGACAGCCAGAAATTACAATGCTGAAAAAATTACAAAAAGGACAATGTCACATGTCAACTCTTTCTATTTTTCCCCTCCTTAAATTCATTCAGACGTTTTTAAATATACTTACACTAATTTAGATTTTTGAGAAGCTTGCTTTGTAATTTTGTCATCACTAAGATGCAATTATTCCTGATAAGACAGAAAATGCATAAGCAGACTGCTCCTGTATTAGTATCCACTAATGTAAAAGGAAAGTGCATGTCTCCTGTAAAATAAGAACACGTTGCTGGACTTGGAGTACAGGATAGAGTGGAAAGCTAGCCTTGGAACTCAGAATGGCCTCCAGTTTCTGCCTAGAGAAAGGTTCCCAAAGCCAAGGAATGGTGGAAAAATAAATGGATGCTTCTGGAAAGTTCAAAGCCCCATCTCCAGCCAAGAGGGTAAGGATTAGTACCGTAATGCATGACTTTAATAATTAAAAACCACGATGCTTTATAAGTATAGAATACGAATTTATAATAGGCTATCAATCCTTTAAGGAAAGAACCATTATGACAGTAAAATGGTTTGAATGATGATATGTAGACTGGAAAAAAGATTGGTATGATATTTTAAGTTAAACACAAAACTTACTAATGCTGTACAGGGCAATTAAAATTACCTTTGGAATTATTTAAAGGGTTGATACTAATAACATATATAGGTATAAATGAAACCAAAGATGCATGAAAAAAAATCGGCAAAGGAATATGCATTATTATAAATTCAGAGCAAAAATCAATAGCAAATAATAATCAAACACAAAGAAAACCACTTCCTTAGAAAACAGGATAACTGTTGAGTTGTTGAGCCATATTCTCTGGCATGCCCTGATAGACATATTTGTTTTGGACAATGTTTGTTGACAATCTTTGATCTCATTTCCAACCCTGCAGGGTGTGTACCCGTGGGGTCTTGCAGCTTGGGCTCCGTGGAGTCATTCTCCATTTGCATCTGAGTGGTCAGACGGAAAATGCTAGCTGGCTGGGTGCTGCTCTGTGAGCCCAGGTCAGGGGACTGCGTTGGCTGCCCTGCGTTTTCACACCATGGCAGGGCAAAATGTGCAGTAGGACAATCTTCAGGTCTGATGTGGAAAGTGAGTGGGGGAGAAGGTCATTCAAATTCTTCAGAAAATTCCTCAGACTTCAAGTCTGGTGGCTCAGCAGATGTAAGAATCCATCCACAAGCCCGGTGCTGTGGCCTAGAGGCTGAAGTCCTTGCCTTGAATGCACCGGGATCCCATCTGGACGCCGGTTCTAATCCCGGCGGCCACGCTTCCCATCCAGCTCCCTGCCTGTGGCCTGGGAAAGCAGAGAACGGCCCAAAGCCTTGGGACCTTGCACCCACATGAAAGACTCAGAAGAGGCCCCTGGCACTTGGCTTCAGATCAGCACAGCTCTGGCCATTGTGGTCACTTTGGGGAGTGAATTGATGGATGGAAGATCTTCCTCTCTCTCTCTCCTTCTCTCTGTATATCTGATTTTGCAATAAAAATAAAATAAATCTTAAAAAAAAAAAAAAAAAAAAAGAATCCATCCACTTACATCTACGGAAAAGCAGGTATGCGCCCCCTCATGGTGGGAGGTGATCTGTGGAGAAAGAGCTGCCTTAACACTTGCTGGTTTCACTGTCAAATTTCTCACCTTAGTCATTCCTTTATGTGATAAAAATGAAAGTAATAATAAATTTGATATATGTTCGGATGACAATCAGGATCAATACAAGCCAGTTTCAGTAGATCCTTGATTTTAGGACTTCCTGAAACAGGAAAAAAAAACCCTTAGTGTTAAATCATGCCATATTATGACAGTTACATATGGAGAATTATTTTTGTCTCATTTACCTCAAACTTTTAATGCATGTGACTGACTAGGAAACTCCTGGGACCTGCTGTAAGTGTCTATACCAGGCTCTACCAAGAACAAAGTCTAGTTGTCCAATGAGTAATGAATTTGCACATTAGGGGTGTGTGTGTGTGTGTGTGTGTGTGTGTTTGAGAGAGACAGAGAGAGAGAGAGAGAGGGGTTTATCTAAGTTTGAGCTTGCAGCTATACTATGTCTTTGGTCATGCACTACGTCGCGGGCTATATTTATCTCTTCAGCTGGATGTCTTGAATATCTCTTGAAAGAAAACGTCCTTCAAGTCTTTTCTTCATGCTGGCTCAAAGAAGTGGGGTTTGCAAGGAAAACACCCCAGGATTTCTGCGCTCCTGACAGAGATGTGGTTCACAGTGTGCAGCGCTGCTGGTGTGTTACGTGTCCCTCCGTCTCGCTGTCCACAGCGTCCTGTCTCTGGGGGAGTCATTGCTTTTCCATGTTGCAGTTCATTCTGTCCCTGATCAGGATTCTGAATGATAAGCACTTCATACTTTTCATTTCACTCAGCATTGACTTGGTTTTTTCTCTGTCTCTGCTGTTGTTTTTTCAAAAAATGTGCATAGCTGTTTTTGCTAAATTTAATCAGAATAGTGTCTTTTAATGCTTCCAGAAAGTGCTGAAATAATTTAAACATTGCTTCTCACGTTATTTTTTTTGTTTAGCAGAAAAATGCATTTTAATACTTTATTTGAAAGATTTTAATTTTTATTGCAAAATCAGATATACAGAGAGGAGGAGACATAGAGAGGAAGATCTTCCATCCGATGATTCACTCCCCAAGTGAGCTGCAACAGGCCGGTGGGCGCCGATCCGATGCCGGGAACCAGGAACCTCTTCCAGGTCTCCCATGCAGGTGCAGGGTTCTAAGGCTTTGGGCCGTCCTCGACTGCTTTCCCAGGCCACAAGCAGGGAGCTGGATGGGAAGTGGAACAGCCAGGATTAGAACTGGTGCCAGGATTAGAACTGGCACCCTGGCGTGTCCAAGGCGAGGACATTAGCCTCTAGGCCATTGCACCAGGTCCCATTTTAATACTTTTATTAAGTAAAAGTCACTTATAGATTAGCTGAGATGTTTTATGCAAATTCCACTCTTTATTGAAGCACAGCTGAAAATTGTTTTTGCCTTTCTCCCTGAAACAATCTTTGCCTTGATTGTTCCGTGTGGTCCCTTTCCTGGCATCCCGGGACTTCACTGAGCAACGAATCAAAAATGAAACTCTGCCATTCTTTCTGTGGTCTGTCTTACTGTTCTTCCATGTCACATTTGCTCGCAGCCATCCTGCTCCCGATCAAATGTACATCTGACGCCAGTCGGGCCCTGCTTTCTTCACTGCAGTGTGTTTGGGACTTAGAAGAAAGGATTTTTGGTGAACTTTTGTTGAATGAGTGAATCAGTGAGTACATGCAGTTCATTGATCGAGTATATGAAAGAGCATTCTTGTTTGGAAAGCAAAGCCTGCACACCATCAGTGTAAACTTCCACTGGAAGCATGTCAGACTTTAAGAGCTAAAGGATGGGCTTGGCAAGGTGTGCCTTGCCCTCCTATAGACTCCTCATGACAAACACTGCCCGTTCTACTTTCTGTTAAGCATGTATTACTGACTTGGATTAGGAGCTGAAATTTGATACACACATTGGCTCATTGACTCTTCTGTAAAGTACACCAGTGTTGTGGCCGGCTGGGTCAGTAACGTGGGCACGGTGAAGGATCTGGGGATGAGACACCGACACGGAGTCCAGAGATGGTGGAAATGTCTCTCCCCCGCCTCTCTCGAGGCCTGCTTTTATTGCCTCCACTCTTGACCTCTCACCAAGTTCTTGTTTACACTTTAGCCCACACTCTCAATATTGGATACAGCTGAGTTCCATTAGACCAGGTGCTTTCAGCCCCAAGCCCATTGCCTGTAGTGCTCAGCTTAGCGAGTGCTAACCAACTCCTTAGCCCACAACACACCAGTGTCTTCACCACTCGGAATCATTTACGCTGGCTCTGTGGCCTCTGCAAGGTCATACAGCAAGTATGGGGATCAAAACTCAGGCTCCTACCTGCCTGACTGCAAGCCTGGAGCCAGCCTGTCTTCTGTTTTCTATGGTGGATGTGTTCTTACACAAGGAAATCTGCCAAAGGAAAAATGTGAATATTTCTTAGATGGGCATTGCTGGGCGCATTTACGAGGAAAGCAAAGTTAGTTAGTATATTAACTGCAATATTTAAGATTATCAACTCACAACGAAGTTGGACTCAATGTGGCTGGACGCTGAAGTCTACTGAATGGCTGACTGCAGAATCAATCATATATCTTACACCCAATGTATAAAAACAAATAACACATCTAGCAATCAGAAACAGAATAAAATAAAACATAGCGAGCATGCATATAATATTATGGGAGTTGGGAGACTGAACTGCTGGGGTTCACTCTTAGATGGCTCATTTCCCACCCAACGTATAACCGTGCATTTTGGTAGGTTAATCACGCTTTCTGCGCTTTCGTGACTTTGGTTAGGGTTTTGAATTCTTTCAGGGTTTTCGGAATTACAGTTAGAGGTCAGCAGGTGTCAGCACATCCCCGACCCTCGCAGCCTGCTCCTGCAACCGCGCAGCCTTCTCTCGGCACGGTTCCCTATCTCCCTCTGCTGGCGGACGGCGGCCGGGCAGGCACCCTGGTTGCTATGGGCACGAGGAGACGCGGTGACCAAGGAGACCAAGGCGGCGTCGTTGAGGGGCAGCGGTTCTCCAGGTGGGCTGGGTGTGCGGGGACGGCGGTGGCGGGCGGAGGGCCCTGGGCAGGGTCTGGTCGGGGTGGGGAGGCAACGCCAACCCGCCCGGCAGGCGATGGACCAGCCCTGCCTTGTCCCCTGTGCAGGCTCAGGGACTGAGTCCTGCTGACTGTGGGTGATCCCTGGACACACAGCCTCGGGCCTTGATCGCTGGTAAGCCTGCGGAACAACTGACCTTCTCAGGGGCTAGCCGCTTTTATCCAGCTTTAGATCCGTCGTGTCTTATGAAAAATTGGATATGCTGAGAAACCGTATGACCTGCGCTTTTGTAGCTTTTTATTCCCTGCCCGGGCGTCTGACTTGCTTCTCCAAGTCCGTCTCTGTCAAGTAAAGGTGATGGTCGGGGTGTCTGCTCCAAGTGCTGAAACTGGGCGGTTATTTCTTCCCTGTTCTCCTAACCAACATTACAGGGGCTCAGGCACACACAGCTGCTTACCCGTTTCCTAATAATCTGATTTGTTAAATTTGAAGGTGACAAGGGTCGTTTTAGAAGTTGGTGATTGAATCCTCATTGGATTCAGTCCAACAGCTGCCACTTTGTTTTTGTAATACTTTTCCAGCTCACAGACATTACTGCTGCATCAACGTTTCCTTTTTTGAGACATTGAAAAGCTACCATTCTATTGTGAATTCCTGAGAGTGGACGCTATACCTCACCTTGCCCTGCGCGCTGCACCTGGTACTTGGAACAGGTGACTTGTTTAACTCGTAATTGTGGCTACTCCCCAAACTTTTGGGAAAAACAAAACGTATGGTTTTTGGAAGTGTGGGAGAGTGTGTTTGTTTACAAACTTTATGCCCCTACTGTAGATTGTATTATAAATTGAAATTGATAGACAAATGTTGCAAACCTTGCACGTTGTTGTCAGCACTGGGTAACGTGCAGGCTTTAAAGTCATTGTCCGTGAT
Organism: Ochotona princeps; assembly: GCF_030435755.1. NCBI lineage: Eukaryota > Metazoa > Chordata > Mammalia > Lagomorpha > Ochotonidae > Ochotona > Ochotona princeps. The sequence goes on along the minus strand of NC_080834.1, from coordinate 22,528,335 downwards.
TAGTACTTTTGTGCGACTAGAGGCAAATTGGGTGTCTGTAAATATAACAGAAAAAAATTTTGAAAAAAAAAGTCAAATACTCCTTGAAAACTAAAGGCAAATCCTGTGTAAATTTATTTTTTATGACAGACAAAATGTGAAAGACGAGTAGTTATTAAAATTTTAGATATGTAGAACAGCTAAATTTTGTGTCTTAGAGAAGCTAACAATAAATATAAAATTTGTATAAAATAGTGATTTCTGATTTTGTCGCATGTACTGGAGATGGCTTAATTTTTTTTTTTTTTTTTTTTTTTTTGATGCTGAAAACCCCCTGCAGTAACAGTGGGTGGCATAGAAAGAGCGTTGAAGGGCCTAGGTTTCTGAAAGCTGTGATTGTCAAATGTCATAAATGTTTCATTGTCTGTAACATAATGATGGGAAGTGCTTAGTTGACAGCAATGCTGGTTTTATTCGCTTTATGACTGTGGCATTCACACCGTTGTTAACAGAGAGGAGTCTCAGTCACTTTCTCTCTGTATCTGTACATATATGTATATGTATGTATGTATTCTTTAAGATTCAGTCTGGGGCCCCCAGGGCAGTGGCAGGGACCCCAGGCCTGGGGCTTCACTGGCTGCCTCCCAGGAGGTGCAGTAACAGGCAGCTGAAACCAAAGTGGAGCCGGAACTTGGACCCGGCATCCCAGAACCCAACGCCCGTGTGAGGACTGGAGCCGTCCCAAGTCATAGCTTGCCTATCTTGGCCCAGTTTATGTGAACGCAGCCGTAAGGCTCGTTAGGTATAAGAGATGGAGGCAGAGGGGCTGGGAGGAAAGACCAAGGGTTCTCCAGTTGGTGTCTGAAGTTGCCTCCCACCCTACAGCTACAACTCGCTGGAAACCATTGAAACTGCGGTATGATAGCTCGATGGGGGGTGGGGGGGGTCCTTGTCAGTGTATGTAAGGACCAAGTGAGGCTCTCACACAGTCTTATCACCTCAAATCCAGCAATGTAGGACACCTGGTCTCCTACCTTAAGTATTTCAAACTATTAGTTGCTACTTGTAATCTGGAAGTATTTTCGAAGGGTACGTTGCTGCTTTCAAACTGAAGGCACATCTGGGTTATTCTGGAGAGAGCCTGCATCAAAGGGTAAGGACAACGGGCGGCGTTGTGGCGGCTCTGTGCAGAGCAGACTCCGCAGTGGGGCTTGGAGAGGCAGTCAGTACCACCTGGCTCAGTTTCAGCGCGGCGCTGGGAGAGCATGGCTGATCTTTCCTTAGCGGGCTCCTTAAGCACACACGCTAAGGATCAAGTATTGCCTGTTCTTTCCTTGTGTGTTTTTTTAGATTGCAAAAAACATGTATCTTGGTCAAGGATAGGCTCAAATAAAGGGAATGTGAAAGTAAGACTTCTTTAATTAAATCCACATTTTACATTAGATTAACTTCAGTTCAACATTCCTTCCTCTAGCCTGTGATGTTTGGTTACTATGGTACTACTGGCCCAAACATGTTAAAAGCCACCCACACGAGGCGGCTGATGAGATTCTTTCAGAATACATGCTAACGCAATGGAAAACTCTCCTTCATAAATGCCTAAGATAATTAGGGTCATTGGAAAAGCCAACCAGACTTAGGTACACGGAAAGTCAGATACACGGAGAGGAAGATCCTCCATCTGATGATTCACTCCCCAAGTGAGCGCAATGGCCAGTGTTGCACTGATCCGAAGCCAAAGTCAGGAGCCAGGAACTTCCTCCAGGTCTCCCACACAGGTGCAGGTTCTCAAGGCTTTGGGCCGTCCTCGACTGCTTTCGCAGGCCACAAGCAGGGAGCTGGATGGGAAGTAGAGCTGAGGGATTAGAACTAGTGTCCATATGGGATCCCGGTGAGTGCAAAGCAGATAGCTTTTAACAAAGCCTTTTAAAATTACTTAATCAGTGATTGCCTCACTAAAATGAGCAAAATCATTCAGTGGTTCATTCGGTTGTGTAGATATGACATTGAATTAGGCTTCCATTTGATTAATTTTGATACCAGACTTCTCTAAATGTTAAAGCTTTCAGACTTACTTTCAGTGGTTTCTTCTAAAACCTTGGTTAGGGCCGCAGAAGCACGCTAAGCCTCCATCTGCAATGTTGGCATGCCGTACAGGCACTGGTTTTAGACCCCGCCGCTGCTGTACTTCTGATCCCAGCTCTCGGCGAAGTTGGAGATTAGCTCAGGTGCTTGGGCCCCTGTTCCCGCTTGGAAGGTCTGAATGAGGCTCTGGCTTCTGGCTTTAGCCCGGCTCAACCCCAGCTTTGTGGCCCAGTGGGCACTGAACCAGTGAGTGGAAAGGAAGGGCTGTGTCTCTAGCTTTCCTCTTGTCTTTGTAACTTTGTCTTAAAATAAAAGGAAAGAAAAGAAAAGAAAAAAGAGAAGAAAAACCCTTTCATTAGCTGCAGAATTAATAAAAATATTAGTGGCATGCAATACCACTCACTGGGTATGAGGTCTTTAAACTTATGTCTGCTTTGATCTTCCATACATCCCACATATCAATCAAATGGTACCAGTCTTTGGGTCCCTATGCATTAATTGCTCTAACCAACAACACAGGATTTTCTTTCCAGGCACACTCACCTGTAAAGCCTTCAGTTCCTTCAGAGCTTCACTCAGGTGTGAGCCAGCTTCGCTCTCTCCATCCCCTCACTCCGTGTATTATTACTCAATGTTTTTAAAAGACTTTTCTAGTTTCTACGTTTTCCTGTGAATTTATGCATGGGTCCTACATACCTTAAAAGACTCTATGCTTTGGTCGTGACTCGTCCGTGCCCTTCAGCACAGTGACTCACAGTTAAAAATGCTTTAACAAATATTTGTTAGGGTTATGCACACCTAGGAACGTGTGGATAAACTTCCGGGATCAAATCCTTTTGACATTTAACATTATGGTGACTGCGACACTGTTTCATATATATATATGCATATTTCAAATACAATTTTAGGAATTCAGAGATTTTTACTTATATAAAAATTTAATAGTCATACACATGGATTCAGTAATTCAGCTTTACCAAGTAAATGAGTTCAGAACCATGAGTAATTGGGATACTCAGGAAATAGACCGTTCTGAATAACGAACTTTTCGGGTAGCTCAGAGTTAAGCAAAATATTCATTTCCTACTGAATAATTCTTCCTAAAATATGCTAATTTCTGCTCTATGTCAGAGTATCATTAAATTTTCTGTGATAAGAAGAATATTAGATTTCCTTAGGTAGTTATTACATCATTTAATTCTCATTTTAAACTCATATGTATGTGAAAAATGGTTTTTGGACTTGAAGTTATAACTCAGAGATTGTTTCACTGTCCAGTGTATTTCCCTGTAGCTTGTTGTTGAATAACACATACATCACATACAATGGATGCATTTGAGACAAGTGTTAAAACATCATAGGATGTACTTACAGTCTTACACAAAGAAAAGCAACAACAGTCTGCCATGTTACTACAGAATATTATCTTATGGGACCACACAGGAATGTATGGTCTATTGTTGATTGAAATGTTTTGCAGGATACAGCCATATTAGTCTTTTTTTTTTCAGTTTTGATTTTTAATTGAAGTTTTTTGTTTTGAATTCAATCTAATTTTTTAATTTAAAAATTTTCTTTATTTTATATGATACAGTGTCTTAGGCTCAGGGATTCCACTTCCCCCTTTACCGTTTTCCCCTATATTGTAATGATGGTTTAGTCCCTTGACAACATCTCAAGTCCATTATCCTGCTGGTTAAATGTATCCTGACGTTGTAGGTGTAGACAACATTAGAAAGCCAAGCATTCTAGTGTCAAGATACATTTAGCAGTTTCATTGGGAGTCCATATTTTATTTAGAAGTACAGATGCATTTAGAAGTATAGATTGCATCCTATCTCCACTTCATGGTATACTTGTTTCCGTTATATAGATCCTCTGGATAAATATACGTAATACACACTTACCTATAAGTCTGTTGATCTTGCATTTTGCTTGAAGGTTGCCTTATATCAGAGAGAACATATGAGATTTATCCTTTTGGGATAGCTTATTTCACCGAGAATAATGGTTTCTAGTTGGAACCGTTTTGTTGCAAATGGTGTATATAACTGTTAAGTTTTGTGTAATCTTAATCATGAAGAAGAAAATATATACTTGTCTTAATGAATACATTTTCTTTTTGATTTCACTTTTCTTCATTCTTTTAATATGCAAATGGGGTTCAAAAATTTATGGAAAGTGGAATTAAAGGATAAATATCTTTCGGTGCAATTTGTTGGTAATCCATGTGTAGATTTTTCACAGTACACATTTTTATGAACTTTCTGAAATACACATGTAATGATGGTGAGATTTCAGCCCTGTAAACATGATATTACATTTAAATCTTATTAGTATGAAATTATTTCCATATTTGTAGCATATATGACAATTTTGTGTTTAGCTTTTGATTAAAATTTTCCCTCATAAAGATTTCTGTTTTTAAAATTTGCTGAATTATATGTAGTTTTTGCATATTTCTTTTGTTCTTGTTACTTTGTTTCAGAGTTTTCACAAATCAATATTAGACAATATTAAGACAAAAATCATGAATACCAAGGATTTCGTAGTTCTTCCATGGGGAAAATCTGGAAATTCTGTGAAGTTGAGATATAAGTAAGTACAAATATATTTTTTTCTTTCTTAAAAACAATTAAAAAGTTTTTTTTGCAGTATAAATTGTGCATATAATAATGTTTATATAACATTGGTTAGAGTTAAATTCAAGTGTGAATTCTTGTTGCCATTTTATCCACATTTGTGGGGTTTTTTTGGCAGTAAGAAAGTAATTTTGAATTATTATCAATCTATGGCAGTTTAAACAAATTGATACTAAAACACTTGTTCCACAAGAGTTAAAGTAAAAGTTATAAATAAATTGTTGGCTCACTTACCATAAGACACTTAAACATATTTTTGTGACCCTGATTCCAAAGTAGAAAGAATCATCTCAGACTTTAGAGAGAAATTGAAATTGGAGAGACCATTAGGGTGAGGGATCCTTGAACAATGGACCAAAGACATCACCCACTCCAGGCTGTCCACCACCCACTCCAGGCTGTCCACCACCCACTCCAGGCTGTCCACCACCCACTCCAGGCTGTCACACAGTCACCAGACGTTCTGGTGAATACCTGTGTGCTGGGTGGACTGTGCCTGTGAGGAGCTGGAGCCACACAGTGCAAAGTTTGCTGTGATTTAGGATGCAGCTGGACTCAAACCACGTTCCCCTGAGCTCATCCAGAACCACTGGCATTCCTACCGTTCTTCTCAAACTGTCCTCATGATAGGCCAGAGGGACATTTTACTTTCTGTGTTCCCTGACTGAACTCAGTCCATCTGTGGTTTTTTAGTGTTTTTAGAGCTTTCCTAGTGTTCTGTTCACCTTGAGAAAAGAGGTGAAAAAATCTTAGGTAAACTGGAAATATGCAAATCTATGGCATTTTCATTGTTAGTTAAACTACTTCTGGTGCAGGCAGGAGCTCCTTGTGAATAAATGCGTTTATCTTTCCATCTCAGTAAAGACTCACTTTCTCTGGAAGCTGTCCTTTGGGCCCAGTGCTGGAGCATGGACACAGCCACGGAGCCTTGGTGCTTGAGGGAGAGGGCCAGCACAGGGACTCGGAGTCACTTCCACGTGGGAGGCTCTGCCGGGTTTCATATCATCCTTTACTGTGCTCATTTGGAGTGTGAGCTGAAATTCTCCTTGCAGAGTAAATGAGAAGGCAAGGGTTCCTGCTTTGTCTTGGCCAACTTCTTGGAGCCCTCTGGTAATCTGTTCATCCTGTCCCTTTCTGGATGTGTCCTTTCCTGGGTATCTAGGATCATGTCCCCTTATCCATTTAGCTTTGGGGATGTTCACCATACCTGTACATCAGTCCCTTTTCTACATCCATTATTCTTTAGTTTGGTTTCCTGTCATAGCATGCATGGTACCTCTGTGCTATTTGATGACTGAAGAACATTAATGTAATAATGATTAATGCATATTTAAGCTCATGATGGATAATGAAATCTGAAAACTAGGTTGTCTTCAATCTGTGGAAGAGTCAATGACTAATGCTGTTAAATAACCAGAATTGTAAACTGATGAGAGTAACTTTTGGCCAAAGATTGATGGACTTCTGATATTAAAACTAAATCCTCCTATGCAAGAATGGCTTATGTAAAAGTAAGCTTTTATTGGAGCTCTCCAAGATGGTAGAGGTTCTACCAAATTGCACATTTTGCCTGTTTGAAAAAATGAAAGGTTATAATAAAATTAAAAATTAACTTTCCTTTGTTCCATTTTGTGACATGAATGTGCATGTGGAAAGACACGAATTATGTGTAAAGAGAATTATGACTTAGAGCTCCAACACGATAATCAAAGTGTAAGAATTGAGGTGAATGCTAGCAGCCAACAAGCACGAACTTTGGGAACCTAACTGCAGAGAAGCACAAACAAAGCAGTTGAAAAGCTTCATCATTTGTTTATTATTAATATTTTAATTTGAAAATGAAAGACTACATAAAATTACCCTCCTTCCTCTGCTTTTGCTTACTCCAAGTGAACATTCCACATTAAATGCTTTCTCTTTAGACATGCCCAGGAACTACGCATGGAAAAAGTGCAGCTAGAATTGGAGAATGAAGAGATGGAAAAGAAACTAAAGGAATTCAGATTTGCAAGGAGCAAAGAGAAGGAAGAAATGGGGTAGGTGAAGTTTGTAATGAATTTTAGAAGAATAAACTGAGTGTTGAAAAGAAACTACTTTATGTACACTTGTCCTTCCGATGAAAGAATTCATGTGAGTATATGGTTTCTGACTATGACAGTCATATGAGCTACATTGTTTTTTTCTTTAAAAAATAGTTACATTTTTTGTCTTCTGTGTTCATTTGGTGTGATCCTTCTTATTTGCCTTCTTAGAGGATAATTCTCAATAATCGATGATTTGGAATTTAGGACAACAATGCAAAAATGTGTTCTTTGCCTTTGGAGGATTGCCATCCACAGGAAATAAAGACGGGTTTGTGTCAGAGGGCATTGGGGTTGAGACGCTGCTCAGTAAACTCACAGTGCGTGTTGGAGACCCTGGACTGTGGAACCAGCTACGCTCTCAGCCCCCCGTACACTCACACTGAGTGTTGGAGACCCTGGACTGTGGTCCTGGATCTGCTCACAGCCCCCGTACACTCACAGGGTGTTGGAGACCCTGGACTGTGGTCCTGGATCTGCTCACAGCCCCCGTACACTCACAGGGTGTTGGAGACCCTGGACTGTGGTCCTGGATCTGCTCACAGCCCCCAGTACACTCACAGGGTGTTGGAGACCCTGGACTGTGGTCCTGGATCTGCTCACAGCCCCCGTACACTCACACTGAGTGTTGGAGACCCTGGACTGTGGGCCCAGCTACGCTCTCAGCTCCCCGTACACTCACACTGAGTGTTGGAGACCCTGGACTGTGGGCCCAGCTACGCTCTCAGCCCCCCGTACACTCACACTGAGTGTTGGAGACCCTGGACTGTGAGCCCAGCTACGCTCTCAGCTCCCCCCGTACACTCACACTGAGTGTTGGAGACCCTGGACTGTGGGCCCAGCTACGCTCTCAGCCCCCAGTACACTCACACTGAGTGTTGGAGACCCTGGACTGTGGTCCTGGATCTGCTCACAGCCCCCGTACACTCACAGGGTGTTGGAGACCCTGGACTGTGGTCCCAGCTACGCTCTCAGCCCCCCGTACACTCACACTGAGTGTTGGAGACCCTGGACTGTGGGCCCAGCTACGCTCTCAGCTCCCCGTACACTCACACTGAGTGTTGGAGACCCTGGACTGTGGGCCCAGCTACGCTCTCAGCCCCCCGTACACTCACACTGAGTGTTGGAGACCCTGGACTGTGGGCCCAGCTACGCTCTCAGCCCCCAGTACACTCACACTGAGTGTTGGAGACCCTGGACTGTGGTCCTGGATCTGCTCACAGCCCCCGTACACTCACAGGGTGTTGGAGACCCTGGACTGTGGTCCTGGATCTGCTCACAGCCCCCGTACACTCACAGGGTGTTGGAGACCCTGGACTGTGGTCCTGGATCTGCTCACAGCCCCCAGTACACTCACAGGGTGTTGGAGACCCTGGACTGTGGTCCTGGATCTGCTCACAGCCCCCGTACACTCACAGGGTGTTGGAGACCCTGGACTGTGGTCCCAGCTACGCTCTCAGCTCCCCGTACACTCACACTGAGTGTTGGAGACCCTGGACTGTGGGCCCAGCTACGCTCTCAGCCCCCCGTACACTCACACTGAGTGTTGGAGACCCTGGACTGTGAGCCCAGCTACGCTCTCAGCTCCCCCCGTACACTCACACTGAGTGTTGGAGACCCTGGACTGTGGGCCCAGCTACGCTCTCAGCCCCCAGTACACTCACACTGAGTGTTGGAGACCCTGGACTGTGGTCCTGGATCTGCTCACAGCCCCCGTACACTCACAGGGTGTTGGAGACCCTGGACTGTGGTCCCAGCTACGCTCTCAGCTCCCCGTACACTCACACTGAGTGTTGGAGACCCTGGACTGTGGGCCCAGCTACGCTCTCAGCCCCCAGTACACTCACACTGAGTGTTGGAGACCCTGGACTGTGGTCCTGGATCTGCTCACAGCCCCCGTACACTCACAGGGTGTTGGAGACCCTGGACTGTGGTCCCAGCTACGCTCTCAGCCCCCCGTACACTCACACTGAGTGTTGGAGACCCTGGACTGTGGGCCCAGATCTGCTCACAGCCCCCGGGGGGCATCACTTGGCTCTCTAAGCGATGTGGGCACTGTTACCCAAAGTGGTCTGCATGGAAGCCTTTGCTCTCAGTTTCCCCCATTGGGAAGTGAACCAGCAGGGCAGAAATTCATTTTCTTTCTCTTTCTTTCTCTCAAATAAGTCTTTTTCAAAAAAAGAAGCCAGTTTATATTTAGAACTATTTTTATTTATTTAGAAATTTTCATAGGCAAAAATACACATGTACGTATGTCACGAATACTGAATATTTAAGAATGTTTGGACTGTTTTCATCAAATGCCAATTAACTAAAATGTTATTATTGATAATTCAAATATTATGCCTGGATGTCTGTATTAATATTACTGAGACTGTTGCTTTATTATAAAAAAATTAGGATTGAAGAATCAGAATGAACAGACAGATATCATACAGCTCATCTCTTCTTAGTTCTAGGGTGACTTCCATCTTCTAGCTTCACTTGTAGTGATTAACTTTGTTTTGCACAAGTGGCTTCTCTTTATATGTGTATACAAACATGTCTGTGTAAGAAGATGTGTGTTTTAATGTGTAGGTGTGTTGTGTGTGTATATATACCCTTTTTCTACAAATGAGGTTGATTATAAGGCATGGGTATTAAGTCATATCTTACTAGTTTACTTAATATATTTAGTGTTCCCACATATGAACATATGCTGGTTTATCTCATTCTCTTAGGAATAGTTAGGTACTATTTAAACGATTTAGTGAGGAGGACAAAGAATAGCAAGTTTAGTAATAGTTAACCAGTGTTTGTGTACATATAATTCATTTACTTTTCAAATGTTTATTATGTTTTCAGTGTTTTCTGATTGTAAGTACTAGCATGAACACATATATTTTGTTTATGCTTGGGCCATCCTCTGCTGCTTTTAGCAGGCAGAATGATCAGAATTAGAAAGGGGGGCTTAGGGCACGATAGCATAGTGGTTAAAGTCCTAGCCTTGCACACTGGGATCCCATATGGGCGCGGGTACTAATCCCGGCGGCCCTGCTTCCCATCCAGCTCCCTGCCCGTGACCTGGGAAAGTAGTGGAGGACGGCCCAAAGCCTTGGGACCCTGCACCTGCGTGGTAGACCCGGAAGAAGCTCCTGGCTCCTGGCTTCGAATTGGCTCAGCTCCAGCTGTTGCAGCTGCTTGGGGAGTGAACCATTGGACGGAAGATCTTTCTCTCTGTCTCCCCTCTGTATATCCGCCTTTCCAATAAAATAAAAAAAGAAATCTTAAAAAAAAAAAGAAAGGGGTGCTTAACCTGCTAGGGCGCAACACAAATCCTGGAAAATTTTCCTGTTTTGTTGCTTTTTCACTTACTCATCCAGTGGCCAGCTCTTCCCCTTTATTGAGTTGTGCCCAATTTTTGCTTCTCAGTGGATCATGGCATTTCTGATGATCAAATTCTCAACCTAAACTTCTTGAGTTTTCCTTAGCTGTGGAAACTTTTCTAGCAGCCTTTTAAACATTCAACGTTTGAGTTTTTAGAATACTTACACCGGTTTTTGAGGTCAGGCAGACAGTAAATGTCAAAGGCGAAATGAGTGCCTGCCAGTCACTGGTCGGCTAAGCATGAGTCCAGGGTTTTCATCCTGGCTTTGTTTACTATCCATGTAGCACAGGGCAAGCTGTTGTCTCGTTATTTCTGAAATAGGATTTGGACTCTGGGTCCTGGTGATTGCAAGTAAAAATGCATGGAAAATAGTAAAACTTTAGTTTGTTTTCTTTGCAAACTACATGGCGGTTTATTTGAAGTCTTAAAAATTTACTGCTTAGGAGAGTGACTGAGTATTTTTGGATGTTGTTTTGCTTTGTTTTCCTCTTGAATTTTGTGAATTCTTTTCTTTTAAATAAATAAAGCTGGAATTCTTCATCCTTGTTTAGACATTTCGCTCATTTCTCAACAACAGCCACAATTGTAGCAGAGCTGTATTTTTCAAATTGCTGGGGATATTGGAGCATTCTTGATGCTTAATTTTCATTTTGTGGTATTTTGTTACATGTTAGCAACTGAATTTCTATTCCCTGAAACAGAGAACATATATTTCTTTCATTAAAAGGAGAAATGTTTTTAGTAATTACATTTGGTCTTATTTGTGTATCTTGAAGGTCAAATGGATACCACTGGACATCGGGCAAAGTAGGCAAATTGAGTCATCAGTCACACACAATGCTGCAAAGCAAAGGGAATCCTGTCAAGGTGAGAAGATCAGATTTGTTCCTTGGGCAACTTGCTAAGCACGCAGATATAAATTACAATGTTCAGACCTTGCATTCACTTTAGGTTCAGGAGTTAGCTATTCTTGCATTAACAATAGCATGATACTCAACATTTGATTCATTTTTATACACAGGTTAACACACAACTTTGTGTTTTCAACTCAATTTGAGGTGAATTTTTCTGAGTTTCTCAAGCTGATTTTATCCATTCAGTTCAGTGCTAGTTTCAAATATGTGAAATAGATTACACAGTTCTCTCTTGAAGGGAAGGTTAATTTAATTAAATTAATTTAATTAAATTAATTTATTGCAGCCTGCTTGCTTACTGTTTTTTACTCCTTTTGAGTAATCCTCATGACCCTGCAGCTTGTTCCTTCTGTGAGGTTTTGCTTCCCTGTGTGTCAGGGAACTCATGTCTTCTACTCTGCCAGCATATATTGGCCTCATCTTTGCCTGGTATTGTAAAATAGAACAAGACTCACATTTAAGATCAAGACCAAATAAATGTCTTTGCATAAAGGAAATGTTTTATGTCTGAATTCTTTAGTATAAGACACATGATTTTGTAACTTTTAACTTATACAGCCATAAATATATACAACTTAAATTTTATGATTAAATTTTATCATTAAATATCCATTGAGTCCGCTGGCATCCAGAAGCATCTTACTTGGCACTTGTAAACATTTTGGCATTGGAAAAGCATTTTATTCTATAGTGTCATTCCCCTTTGTGAGTTAGGTTAGTTTTTGGACTTGGATTTTCTATTCCACTTCCCATTTGTATTATGCTGCCAACATAGTGTTCCATATTTCAGATATTATTATAAATATGATATATTAAAATGCTGACTCGTCACTATTCTAAACTTCAAGCTTACAAACTTCTTTAATTGAATTTATTAACTGTTTTCTCACTAAAAGGTGAGCTGACTGAATTAATTGTGGTAAAATTTAGTATGTATATTTTTGCTATTATCATTTGCATATGGAAAATCTTCTCGAGACATAGTAGTTTAATCCTAAAAATATTGGAGAATCTACAAGGGTTATTTAACAGAAAAGTGATGATAACAAACCACCTGAATAAGTAAGTGGGAGGTTAGTATATAAAGAACTGCAGGATTACACAATATGGCTCTTGAAAGAAAGATTGGGCGAGTAAGTTGGGTGTCTTGATATGTTTCATCACGTTAATGAAATTATGTCAAAATTTAATGAAGCTACCTGACAGTTTTTGAGCAGGAGGATAGCAAGATAAAGTTAATAATTCGTGATGAATGATCTTGCTCAAATATCCAGTGAATTTGGACTCTAAACTGTTTTGCTCATGCAACATGCCAGAAATCAGTAGACGAATGTATCTCCTCCCACACGTATTTATAGAGAATTCGTTACATGTAATACATGTGTGTTGTAAAACAGAATGTGAAAATAAGATGTGGTGAATGTGGGTACGCGTGGGTGTTTCTGACTCTCCCTTTTCTGAGTTCCTTTTGGCAGACACGTTATAAGCAGGTCACCGGTTTAGGCCACGAGGCTACGAGGCAGCCTTGGAAGAATCTGATGGTCAGACAAAAAAATTCCCAAGTAGAACTGTGGCAGCAACAAATCATAAAGAGAACAAAGAAAGAGCAGGAAGGCAAACACACTTACTGTTTCACACTGGCCCGCCTCGGGGAGAGCTGAGGAAAGAGAGAAAACACACTTACTGTTTCACACTGGCCCGCCAGGGGAGAGCGTGAGGAAAGAGAGAAAACACACTTACTGTTTCACACTGGCCCGCCTCGGGGAGAGCGTGAGGAAAGAGAGAAAAGTCTGGAATGCATACCCAGAGTTTGGTTTGAATCCTCATGTGACAGTTGAACAGGATAAATGTCCCAACTAATGACCTTCAAGAAGAGGACATGTGTGCAGAATGTAAAGTCAAGGATGCCCACTTGTGGAATATGGCAGGAATGAATATTAATATTTTATACCAGTCAACAGTTTAGCATATTTTTCATTTTTAAAAAATGCTTTTCCATTAAGTGCTTGTATCACCCTTAAGTAGCACTTGTCTTTATTTGGGAAACATAGGTCAAATAACTTAACATCTAATAAATGCCCACGGTAAAGCATCAGGAAAAAGATTGGAATGCAGTGTACCAGGCCTATTACAACTCTGGCTCACTCTCCAGTGAAGAAAGCCCAGGGAGGAAAAAGAAACATATTAGAAGTAGAATTAATACAGTGCAAAAGTAGAGGCAGGCGTTTTCAGAGCATATGGTGTAGTTGGTATTATCCAATACATTGCATGTGAAGAGTTTAGACTGCTGGTTTAATGTTTCTCAAGGGAACCATTTTGCTTCCTAGCAGACGTATGGCAGTGTCTAGGTGACATTTCCTGTTGTTCCCACTGAGATGATGTGAGCCAGTTTGTGGGCTACTGATAAGGGAAGCATTGCAGAGTCACGTGATCAGGGCCAGTTACTGGGGATGTGGCTTCTACAAGGTTGTTCATTAAGGAGGCCTTCGCCACAGAGAAACATAATTTCCATTTTCCGTCGATAAACTCGAAGTCACCATTCCCTGCTCAGGCCTTGGGATGGGAATGGATGAGTTTGAGTTCTTGGGCATACAAAAGGTCGGGAGTCAGCATCTGCAGCGGGTGGATGACTGGACGGCTGGAAAGCCATGGAGCCCCTGAAGATGCTCAGCAGAGATACTTGGGGAGCCCCTCTAGGTAGTGGGTGGATATGGGACATGCAGTACTGGGACTTGGAAGGTGTGGCCGGTGACCATGCTGCTTAGATGCAACCGTTGGTCACAATGGTGGGGTCACTTGAGAGCCGTTCAAATGGTCACAGAGGCCAGCGTGCTGCAGAGTCTTCAGTGCCGGATGTCTGGTAAATATGGACAAGGAAATCTTCAAGGTTATCAGAGAAGTGCTGAGTGACTTGTTGAAGTTCAGGTTTTATGTCATGTTTACTTGTGAACTATGCAAGTGCCTCCTTGGTCTGTTCCTACTCCACACTCAACCCTTCGCAGGCACTTGTAATTTACCTGGGAGCAGCTTGTTCACTGAAATATTTTTGTGCATTTTAAATCAGTTGAAGTGAATATGGCTATATTCATAGAACAGAGAAACTTTACTCACAATAGAAAAAAATGACATAATTTCCCTAACAGTGAGTTGATTTTGTCTGGGTATATCATGTATGCACTGTGATAGCCTTGGTGAACACAGCCTATGTTGCAACTCAGATAGATCATCAAAGTAATCATATTGGGTAATTTGGTTGTGAAAAGAGAGATTAAATTATCTGTACCTTGTATAACATTTCCAATTTAAATAAAGCAGGATTCCTAGAAAAATCGATTATTTCAATTCTGTTCTCTCTTTTGCTGTGTTTGGCACAGAAAACATCTGAATGGCTACTTCAAAGAATGTGAACAGTAATGTTCTTTTGAAGCAGAACCCCTAGACTCCCTGAGAATAATCAGGTCTCAGTGTTCAAAGATGACTGCGCTTGGTACAGCCCTAGACACAGAGAGAACCATTGTCCCCACATTCTCATGTATAAACTGGGTAATTGAGCATGCAAACTGAACACTGAGCATCAATTGACAATGCTGGTATAAACGGACACAATTCTCCATGTTTGTGTATTTTAAATGTTGGTTTAGTAAGACCAAGGCAATTGGCAAATGCTTCCTATTTCTTAGAATATTAAGATCCCAGAATTTTTAAGTTATTATTTATTTGAAATACCTGGTACTGAGTTTCAGTTTCTTGATTTTTCTGGCTTCAATGTAGGAAAGTCAGAGATTACGAATACTACATTTGAAAGCTGAGTTTGTGATGTTTAAACATTTGCTTCCCTAAATTGCACAAATTGTCTCCTATGGTATATAAGCAGACAGACTCAATCAGAATTTAGATTCAAAATGCAAAAATATTAAAATTTGTGTTTCACAAAGAGCATGAATAGAAAATATTTACTGAATCTTTACAAGGTTTAAATACTAGCATTTTCTTAGAATAATTTTATGACAATATGTAGTTTTTTGTTTGAAAATGTAGTATTTAAAAAACTGGTTTATAGATGTTTCTAAATTTGATTCTCTGTTTAAGAATTTCCTATTTATAAATACTGGGGCCTATGTTTGCTTTAATGATGATGTACTAATTTTATATTGTCTTTCCAAAAGTAATTTTTGTTCAAGATAGTGAATAATGGCATAACTTTCTTTTTGCTAAAACTCAATATTTCTTTCAACAAGATAATGTGTACTTGACAAAAGTATCTATTTTATTTTTACACAGTTTTCAAGCCAGAATTTGAGATTTAAATTCCTGAAGGAGCAGACCCAAGGTAAATAATTTGACATGGTTTTAATCAATGATAAAGATATAATTCATTTTATTTTTCTGTTTGAATTGCATGTAAAATAAAAGTGTTCTCATTGCTCAAACAGTGTAAAAATTCTAAACCTTAAAGTTACTACAACTTGACTTTCAAAGTACATTTTATTCAAGTTAAATTTTTGAAGCTGTGGCCTTACTTTCTGTCAAAAAGTTTCATCTTAGAACATGATCACAGTAACTTTATTTTTCCAGAATTAGAATATAATGGCACCACTACTTAAAACTTTACTGATATGATCTTTTAACCAGAAAGATAATTTAGCAGTATAAAGTTATGATATAAAATTCTACTCTAAAAAACTAAATAAATTGAAAAATTGCTTGGTACTTTTAACTGTTCAAGTGGACATAAAATTTGATTATGTAATAATTTAAAAGAAGGTTTTTTTTCTGGTGGACAAATACAGCTAATAATTTAGTAGATTTTTCAGATTTAAATATCATAATACATACATAAATAATATTATCATTATGTCCAGTTTATTCAGCATGGATTTCACTTTGATTCAGAGTCAAAGGAGAATACCACGAAATTTCTATCAAGAGCACAGCTTTAACATTCATAATGTCATGTGTTCACTTGTGAATTTTAAGCAGAATAGCTATGGGGTGGTGTGCAGCGCGGTGCTATGGGACCTTGTTGTGGGGATACTACAGTGGGCGCCTGTGGCTCACTTACGGGTTAGAGCTGGCGAGCTCTCTTTTCTATAGGGCAGGTATAATTTAGATACTATTTGAGAATTTGCTTTTATCAGTGGAAAGCTAAATGTCGTATTCTAAAGGGTTTGTATGACACTTGTTTTTCTTCTAGCGTCAGTGAAACAGCCATTTAATTCTAAAATGGCAAATTCTTTGAGAAGTGAAAAATCCAAGACCAAAGGGAGGGTGTGTGGCCAGTGTGAGAACAAAGCTGCTCTCCTGGTAGGTACGAGTGGTAAGTCGTGGGAGTAGAGTCGTTGGTGTGTACACAGGCTGCTCCCATCTTAATCTTCTCCTTCACTCTGTTAGCTTGAGTGCCACGTGCCAGGCAAGGCCCACAGCTGTGCTTCCTCAGTGAAATCAGTGAATCTCATTCTGTCATTTCTGCTCAAGAACATCACCCCTGCGTCTTGTTATTCCTCCTCTGCAGCCTGCCTTTTGGCACAGAAACATGTTGCAGTGTCTCCCTTTTAAGACCAAAATCAAAACCAAGCCTTAAACAACATGTCTTCAACCTCCACACCTCCCTCTGCATCCGATTACGGTAACGTTCTGAGCAGTCATTTATGCTGCTGCTCTACTCTGTTCCTCTTCTGGTAGAACATCATTTACTCAAGGTGACATGGGCCTATCATCAATGTGCAATGAAATACCATTTGATGAGTCACAGGGGCTGTTCTGTGTGTCTTCTGCTCTGTCCTCACTACAAAGGCCGTACGCTCTGCCTTTTACGCCCCTGGGTTTACTTGTGCCTGCTCTGGAACCTTTGCGGGATGGAATGACATAGTATCTTTGGATTTCTTTCACTACACATGGAGATTGAGCTTTGAGTTGATGGCAAATGTTGTCGGATTTATCTGTAATATGTTAATTTCCATTATCAGGCACCATCCTGGTCTATGGATGCATTGTATTTGCTTGTTGATTCACATGTGGGATACTATTTGATTGTTTATGGTATGTTTAGTTCTTTTTTCTATAATGTGCTAGGCTGATATGGGCATTTAAGCACGAGTTTTTTTTTTTAATTCTCAAACGACACATTGTTTTTCTTTCTTTTACAAGTTTTGAAATAATAGAACAGAAAATGCTGCTTTGTGACAATTCTCTAACTTTGCCTTGGAACCAATTCCATGAATGCTTTCCAAACATTATGGCAAAACATATAAAGTTTAACATCCTAGTTTTAAAGTTTGTAGTTCAGTGTCATGAAGTGTATTTACATTGTTTTGCCGCCATCAGCACCATTCATCCATCAAACTGTTTTAGTCTTGCAAAACTGTAATTCTGTCTATTGATAATTTTCTGTTCCTCTCAGTCCCCAGGTCCTGGAGAATGTCATTTGCTTTTTGAAGATTTGACTAAGTCCCTTATATAAACACAATCATACAGTACTAATCCTTGTGCCACTGGAGGATTTCACTACGCACAGCCTCAAGTCTCATCTATATTATAGCATGTGCCAAAATCTCATCCACTTTAAAGCTGAAGTAATTGTATTAATTGTATCATAGCTGGTTTATCTCTTCATGGTCACTTGGGTTGTGGCTATTACAAGTAATGCTGTGTGAATGTGAGTACATAAATAGCACTTAGACCCAGCCATCGTTGGGAGGGTGTGCCTTGGAACTGGAATTGCTAGGTTTCCATTTTCTTTTGAACTCTCTCCATTTAGTTAAGGGTCTCTTCCATCACCCTTTCGAAGTCGTCAGTCTTTTACATCCTTGCTTTACAATGCTTCATGTACAGTTGTTACATGAGTTTGTTATGAAAATTTATCACAATGCTTCTCTCCTTATGTATGACTTCCCGCAGGTGGTTGGACACAATGCTGTCTGTGACTCCCTTTGTTTAGTTTCTTCATCTTCATTGCTGTTTCTTGTTTTAAGTTTTCACCTATTATTCATACGGTACTTCAGGACGTAGATTTGCAGTCTCTTCTGTCATCTGTCTATACGTATTCTTTATCCGTTCACTTGGATTTGAAAACCAAATCTCCACTGGTGGTATCAGATTCATGTATCTATCCCATACCTGTATCATGGACTTTTGACTCAAACACTTGCTCAACACCGCTGTTGAATAAGCATCATTAGCTTACCATGTTCAATGCTTAAACCCTCGATTTCTCTCCAGAAAATGTTTTTTCCCACACTCACCTCATATTAACAAGAGTCAACTCTAGTATTACCCTCCTTGACGGTCTTTTATGAAGTACCACAGCAAAGCTATATTCTCTAGGTTGTGAAGTTCTTCATTCATTAACTCTGTCTTTCTGTAATGTATGCTCATTTCCTACCTACCTTATAATGTTAACTTTTTAAGGTTGAAGGTATGGCCTGCTTCACTGCTATATGTACCACTAGAGATATGTTTGTGGTATATTTGTCACTCAACACATTTGTTGAGTTGATCATTTCTTTAAAATTATTCCATAATCTAGACTTCTATTAATTTATATACATTTTCATTTCAGTATTGAAGGAACTTTGATAAATTTTGTTATTAAAATACTACATACACACTCACACACATACATATGCAGAATTTTATCTCTCAACAATGTAATGATTCTCATACATAAGATTAGGGTATTCATAGTTTTAAAGAATCTAGAAATGCTGCTTCTTTAAGGTATATTGTTAGGCATGTTTAACACAAGTTTCAAGTGGGCTAAAAGAGAATACTATACATCTGATATGTAACTAAAATCATACTAAGTATAAAAAACATACAATGCTATTTGATCACATCAATTTAAGAAAATTGAGACTATCCAGAACTTTATAGAATAAAAATAAATGCTGGTGGTCCTTGAATCTGGACTACGAGAGCCAAGCCATAGCGGACTTGTCTACTGCTAATAATGTAAACCAAAAGACCTCTGTAGGAGCTGAGAGTATTCCTTGTGGTCCTGTGGCATGTTTAATACTTTTTAAAGGCCTTGGAATTTGAATAGTATGACATCAATAGTTAGGTTTTGACCTAGACATAAAGGATCGCTTTCTTCTAGACAGTTGAAAAAATAATAAGAAGGAAAATTCCATACAGGATAAGCAACATGTGACTTGGCTAGGAAGCATAAGAGAATGATCATACATGCAGACTGCAAGAGGTCACTTGCTGGAAAACCACACTAAAGACCAGGTGTAGACCCTGCGTGTTCATGGAGAATTTCTCTAGGGTTTTAACCAATAATGTTCTTTGAAATGAAATGAAAATTATATTCCATAATAATTATCAAAATCCAATAATAACCTTTTTAAAGATTCAAGTTTGGGGAATTTAATGAAGTAGACTGTTGTTTAATTCTCACTTTATCTTGTGTTTTAGTTGCTGTCACTGTATATGTTAATGCTGAGTAATTAAAGAAGCAGATTTGGGAAAATCTGGGGAAAATGTATGTGGGAGTTAGGGCTTAAGAGCTTGCATTTTTGGAGCTGGCATGCTAATCTTTTGTCTGCCAGCACTGGCGTATCTTATGGGTGCCAGTTCATGTCCTGGATGCCTCGTTTCTGATCCAGCTCTCTGCTTATGTCCTGGGAAAGCAGAGGAGACTGGCCTAAGATTTTGAGTCCCTGCACCCACAAGGGAACAGCTTTCTTTGTCTCTCCTTCACACACACACACACAAAAGGAATTTTTAAGAAAGGCTGAATTTTGGGGAATTGAATATCAGCTTTGCTTATTTTCAGTTATTTTGTCTTTATTTAAAAGGCAGACCTTCCACCCCTGACTCCACCCCAAATGGCTGTCTGGCCAGAGCTGGACCAGCCTGAAGCCAGGAGCTTGCTCGGGGTCTCCCACGTGAGTGCAGAGTTCCAAGGAGGCATGTTAGCAGGGAGCTGCAGTGGAAGTGGGAGCTGGGACTCACAGTGCTGGCTTTACCTGCTGTGCCACAGAGCAGAGCCTGTGCTATTTCAGCCTTAGCAAATGACTTAACCACTCTTTATCTAGTTTCTCATATGCAAAAATATAATAATAGGGACAAAAATAGTCTGCTCTTCAAAATTTACTGAGGCTGATGTGTTAATGCCCATGGAGAATTCAGGAATTTGTCAGACATGTAAAAAGAGATAACAAGTTGGATATTTGTGTTGGCAACATTTTCTTATAACCTGAAGAATTGACAAACAGAGCAAAGTTTGAAACTAGCAAAGATGAAACTCATGACTTCCAAAAACTTTATTTTAAAAAGAAGTTTTAGTCACTTTAAGCTGTTTCTTATTGGCAGAACTGAAGTGCTGAATATAAAAATCGCCTATTAATGTGGCAGAAGTGGATACTTTAATTAAATTCAGATAGATTCTGAAGGTTTCATGCAACAGTCTGGCCTTCATCAAATTAACATTCATGTCGAAGCTGTGCTCGGGCGTCATGGACAAAGCTGTTGTACAGTGAATTTCTTAGGCACATTTTTCGAGGATTTCTATCTGTTGTATAAACCTCCTAAATATGCTTTCCATTCGCTGGCATTTTCACTCACCTTTTCAATGCAAGAGTGAGAAAATATACGAACTTACTCTAGAACTCTGGATTTGATGGTCTGGCCTATAGACGCTGTGTGAGGGCTTCGGTCAAAGTCTGTTGTAGGCAAGTACTCGGCATAGGCTCAACCAGAAGCTGAGTTAAGTATCACCTTGTGCCTCAGATACAATCAGTGCCCCAAATTTGTCATAAACTCATTAAAACAGTAGCCACTACATTAGGCATTTTGAAACTAATATTAATAGACCTGTCATGTTTTATGTGAAATGATACATCTTAATTCATTTTACATCTCACATTATAAATTTAAGGCAAAATTTTCATTATTTCTGTGACATGGAAGCTCTTGAAATCATAGCTAAAACTGTAGAATTGATTTCTATATTAGGAATTGTATTTTCTTGTGCTGAAATAAAGGCCCAGTTCTGGCTAGCTAATCACCTCTGAGAAATATTACCTAAGCAGGTCATTCAGTCATTTGAAACATGATGTTTTATTTGATCACAGATTTCATTAGGGGTCTCTACTAAGTAGTGATGGCTGTGACCAGTGATCAGTCTGCTAAGTGGTGATGGCTGTGACCAGTGGTCAGTCTGCTAAGTGATGATGGCTGCGACCAGCGGTCAGTCTGCTAAGTGGTGATGGCTGTGACCAGTGGTCAGTCTGCTTAGTGGTGATGGCTGTGACCAGTGGTCAGTGTGTATCATGGCTGGCCCTCAGAAAAGAGCCATAATGTGGAGTCTTCCCCTACGACGCTGGGGCACTGTGGACCTGTTTTTGATCCTTAGGTCCCCGTTTGAGATTGTCCACCTGACGGTGAACAATAATGGCGCTCCCCTGACAGACGGCTGTACTGACTAAATGAAATGAGATAGATGGCCCCACAAAGAGCCAATCAGTGTTCACTGAACATTGTGCATATTTCTGATACTTGCTAGTGATACTTGTATGAAATTGCTTACCCTTTAAAATCTATTTAGCATTATCCTAATTATTTTTTAAACAATAAGCTTGATTACATAATTTTAGGTAATAATGCCATCATATGGGGACTTCAAATGCAATTTTATACCATTAAAAATTCTCTCGGGCTGGAACCTTGACTCAGTGGCTGCATCCACGCTGTATGCACGCCAGGATCCCATGTGCTTGCCTGTTTGTGTCCTGGTGGCCCCACTTCCCATCCAGCTCCCTGCTTGTGACTTGAGAAAGCAGTCAAGGACGGCTCAAAGCCTTGGGACCCTGCACCCTCGTAGGAGACCCGGAACAGGCTCCTGGCTTCAGATCAGCTCAGCTCCGGCCATTGCGACCACTTGGGGATTGAACCAGTAGTCTCTCCTCCTTTATGTAAATCTGCTGTTTTAAAATGTAAATCTGTTTTTTTCCAATAAAACAAGTCTTTTTAAAAAAAATCTCTTAAGACTTTAGTTCATGTTTCTAGATCATATATGAGAAGTCTTCAAAACATTCATGGAAAATATGTCCCCTAAAAAAACATGTGCATGGATTGCAATTTTTTTGGCACCAAAATAAATGTACCTTAGCTTCATTGGACTGTGAAGTGTCTGAAGTGCCCTCAAATAAGCTGGGCTCACTGCGGAGATGTCTGCCAAGCGTCGCCTGAGGCTTGTTAGAGGCAAGGTGGCAGGTCCCAGTGCAAACCTGCTGCCCATTGCCTGCCGGTGCCAAAGCCACGGGTGAATCATGTGTCGCTGTGTTACAGTCTGTCACCCAGGGACCAGCAGTTCTCCACACACCGACCCCTGGCCGGGCTCCTCCTGCTGATTGATTTTACTGTGCGCTGGTAAGGCTGTGCTGTGAGAGCAAATGAGAAGGACGGTTGGACAGGAGTCCTCCTCCAAGAAGGGAGGTTTCCCCAGGGGATGCGTGCTCCTGGCCCTGCGCACTGGAGCCTCTGGTTAAAGTTATTTCCAGCAATGATTCTGTTTTCCCTTTGGGTCATGCTTGGTTCTGTTACATTATAAATTTGTGATCACGTTTTTAAGGTTTTATTTCAGCATTGTAGCGATTTGGGAGGCACGAGATAATCTGTCATTTTCCCAGTTAGACACACTGGGATTCTGCAATGTAGTTACATCCGTTGTATTTCTTTTTTTTTTTTTCTGGTTGATTTTCTGAGAATATTCTGACAATCATACTTTAGGAATTGCCAGTGCATAAGAGTAACTTGTGAGGAAGTGGATTTGTGTGTTTTTGGGCAAATAGTTTAAGCATCATTTGAAACATTCTGCGTATAAATGTGTGCAGAAATTTGAAAGCAGTCATAAACAGAATCCACGGTTAATGTATTTATTTTTCAGTGCTCATATCATTATTCAAAAATTGTTCCTCCATACCTAAGTGAAGCAATTATTTCTAAATCTGACTTTGATTTGGCTAATTCGTGTGTATTTCAGAGTTAAATCCCGTTGGGTGTGAGTAGTGGCCCAAGTTTTTTGAGGACTTCTAAATTTTAATGATTTACATGTATGCAATTGGGAAGAAAGATACTGGAAAATAAAATATTTCTGTGAAAGCTTTCCCAAGTCATACTATGATGTAGATTTTTGCACGTGTATCTTTTTCAGGTTTGCCTTGAATGTGGGGAAGATTATTGCTCGGGGTGCTTTGCTAAAATCCACCAGAAGGGAGCACTGAAGCTCCACAGAACAACACTCCTGCAGGTACGAGTTTGTAAAACGCTATATACTTGCGATGTGCTCATAAAATATTTCAACATGAAAGCATTTAAAACATGCTCAGTGATCTAGAACCCATGACGACTTATAACAATTTATGAAATTCTGTTATATACAACCATGACATATATCTGAAAAGTACGGATCCCTCGATTCTACTTGGCCATCTGAACTATTTTAAGCTAGTCATTGAGGCGTTTTGTCTGATTAGTGGCTCCATGTGCTCTGTGCATACAAAACCGACGTTTAAGAATTAGATGACATTTTCATCTGTTGTGCTTTTGAGCACGAGGTTTGTTTTAGGTATTGCTTTTATCTGGATTACAAACCAATTTATGTTTACTTCTGGTGTTTATTTCAGGAATTAGTGTTTTGTTCATCCGGGCTCAATGTCATTTCCAATTTTCCTTCTACACCTCGGGGATCCTCACTCATTCTTAGAAAGTCTTTTCCATTTCTTTATTTTTTAGAGATTTATTAATTTATTTGAAAGGCAAAGCTGCATAAAAATAGAGGGGGTAACACATTGAAAGTCTCCCATCTTCCTCCACTCTTCAGAGCTGGCGCAGGCTGACGCCAGAAGCCAGGAGTTTCTTCCAGGTCTCCTGTATTGGTACAGTTGTCCCACAATCCCGCTTTTAGGCCCAGGACCACTGTGAGAAGCAAAGGTGCTTTGTAGTGGATTTGGCATTTGTACTTACCTGATGCCAGCAGGCAGGCGTGGTTAGGCCTGTACTCTGAAAAACTCCTGGTGGATCTTCATCTTCAGGTATAACAGCCAAACAGATATTGACAGGTGTCAAAGGTCCTCAGGACCCAAGTTAGATTCAGAAACTTAGAGAAGACTCAGCTCACGTTTACTGGAGTTTCCAAGTGACCTTTCACAGATCAGAGCAGATGTAATCGAGGGGAAACAAAACACAGCCTGCCACATCCCTCCCTTGGGCCTAAGAATTGAAGAGCAGTCTTTACAGAAGTGAAGAATTGCACATGGATAAAGAATACAGAACATAACTGCACAGACTCCAGTTTGAGGGTAAACAGTTGAATTATCCCACTCTGAATTTGTCAGAAAAATTTTATGCTGATGTGCTTGTCACATTTATTGCATTTAAGCATAATGCTGGCTGATAGCAAAGATCCAGGGAAGGAGATATGGGCCTCTTCTTGAGTTTCAAGATGAAGCCGGATTTTGTTTTCATTTGCTCTCTGTGCTTCCCTGCTCTGCAGCCCTTCTCCTTCCCAGTCCCTTCCCCTGACCCCCACACATGCACAATGTCTGATGACAGTTACTTTGTAGTTTTCATGACCAAAGGCACTATGGGTCAAGCCAGGATCCAGGGGCTCCTAGCAGTGTGCCACTTGGGTGCCAAGCCTCTCTTCTGCCCGCCTTGGGGCATTGGTGAGGAGCTGGGTTGGAAGTGCAGTGTTCAGGACTTGAACCAACATTCATGGGGGACGACACAGTGGCGGCCCCTGGAGAATGCTGTGTAAAACTGGACCATTTTTCCTACTGCATACTATCATTAAAGAAGTTATTTCCCGTATCTCAACATAGAAGAATACTACCTCTATAGATGGGATCTTATAAAACTTTCAGTGCTTGAATTGTGGAAGTGAGAGTGCGTTTACAGTGCGTATGCATTTCATGGTAAAACGCGTGCTTTCTTCTTGTGTCTAACTTTGTTTCGTCTAGGCAGAAGCTTGCCCATGGAGTTTTTGGTAATTGCACACTACGATCTTTTTGTGTGATGTAATTGACAAATGCAAATTGTGTTTATGGAATGTTGTGTATCATTTAATGTTTTATACACATTTATCACATCTCGTCACATTACCGCTTTCGTTTTTCCACTTTCTCCGTATGCGTGAGAGAAACTTTCCCTCCCTCCCACCCCCATGTGTGAGAGAAACGAGAATATTTTTGATATTTTTAGCACCACGTTTCTTGGTTTTAACTTCAAGGATGGGAAGGTTGGTAAGGCATAGATAGTAAAATGATATTTAAGTTACTCCTGAATGTCAACCCATAGAAGACATTATCTCCAGAAACTGGCATACATGAATTTCACAATACGCATGCAATTCAAAGGGCATGTCAGGGACATGAACCACGATCGATTGCTTCAAGTTCAGGTGTTCTTTTCTGTGTATAAAGTTAAGGCCAAACAAGGAGAAGGAACCGCAGTGTCCTGCTTGCTTCTCTGGAATTGTGCTCCAGCTTGCAAAGACCAGAGCTGCAACTAGGTGCTGTCGGGGCGAGTCCTGGGTATTGCATTACGGTGGGGAAGAGAAATCCTCCCACTGATCAATGAAAACCCATCCCGCAAGCTAAGCGTGTGTTTCTGTGACTGTCTTTGCGAGAGCATTGCTTCATCCACTGAGCTTGCCAAGCAATGAGAGACTTTGCAAAGAACATTCAGTGTAAGGAATTTAATGTCCTGGTTAGAACTTCATTTTTACATGCTAAATCATTCTCTGCCATCTAGTCTTGCCTTAATTGTCCCTTTAGCAAGTTGTCATTTTCTTCCTACTTCTAACTTGTATCTTATCTTTGTTATTTCCCAGCCAGCTCATCTCTCTCTCCCCTTGTTTGCCCCATTTTCTCCTATGTTTCTCAATGAATCAAGACTCTTTTTGATGAGCTGTGTTATTGATAATTGAAATTGGTGACTGTGGCATGGATTTTAGGAAAATTCAGCTTCATGGCACTTCCTTGAATCCTAGTTCTCCCTGTCCCCACCCAATCGCAGACATTTTCATTTGTCAGGGAAGATTCTGCTCTGCGTTCACTGGATGTCTGTGTTGCAAAACTTCTTTCTTGAGTGGAGTTCCCGGAAGGGCAGATTTGGACATGCAATTGCTTATCCCAGTGGCACCAGGAAGAAGGAGAAATCGGAGAACCCTTTAAGCCCTGATCGCTCTGCCCATGAGCCAGTGTCCTGCTGCACCCTGGGTAACATCAGATCTCCCCTGTGGAAAAAATGAATTGTGTCGTAGGCTCTTTGTGCTCCGCTGAGCCCAGCCTTGCTGAGAAGTGAACCCAAGGATGGAGAAGCTCCCCTCTGGGTCTCCTGGATTGTAAAGTATGGTGAAAATAAATGAAGACTTAAAAAGAGAATTTTGTCGATGGCAAGTCCTTTTTCCCCAAAAGGAAGTTGTCATTAACTGATCTGATTTTAGAGTTCAGGTTATATAAGTAACACAGAAAATTATGAATTGGATATTTGTAAGTATTAGTAAGTATTACCCTTAGAAAAATTTATTCAAGTGTATATAAACACTTGAGTGCTGCCATTAAAAACCTCTTTCTGTAATGTGCTGTGCACAATGGTTCTTCGGTACCTGCAGGTCTCAGATCACGGCCCTTCTTTCTTTCCTCTGCCAGACTGCGTACGAGCTCATCGTTACTGACGAGCCACATCCCGTGGCAAGGGCCACTTGGTTTCTATTTCCCTCGTTGTTGTTTGCCAAGTGCTTTTAGTTGTCTTGTGCATATTAATTTTTGAATGAATGAAAGTGTGAATGAGTCTCTAGTGACACAAACTCCTAAAAGAAAACTTCACTTTAGGTTATAATTTTTTTTCTGAGAATTTAAAATCTGCAGTATTAATTGAAGAGCAGATAATTGAGTGTGTGGTGAAGGGTTAATGGTTACTTTTGTTTTTGAGTGACTTGTAGTTAACTATGTGCCCAGACAGCATGCTTATGACAAACATGATCTGTGATCGACAGTTTGCACCTTTAAGGAAAGCTCATTTGGAGTGTGCTCTAGCTCCCTGAGCGAGTTTTGTAATTGGCATTTCCACCGTGGGCTCTGGACAAGGGAGCTGAACGTCGGCCCCGATGGACACGAAGGCCCCTAAGCGGGCTGTGACTGCGGCCTGAGGATGCCCTTCCCCAAGACTCCAGAGCAGAGGCATGGCCTGCTGCCAGTCATCCCTGCTTCCCTCAGTCTGAGCAGGCGGCTGCCAGGAGCGGCCGGGTGAAAGCTTACTTCATGCAGGCAGAGTCCTGGGCGAGCAGGACATCTAAGTGTTTTCCTTCTTCAGAATTTCAGAAGATAAAATGGTGGGATGCCCAAAAGCTAATATGAAAAGTTCTTGGCTGAGAGGGGAGTTGGACAGGATGTTGAGGCCGTTCGGGGAGTGATCCATCAGGTGGAACATTTGGCTCTGTCATTTTCTCAGATATATGAATGACTGAATAAGTAATTATAAATAAATAATACAAAAATGCCAATCTTTTTGCCACTAATCCCACCCTTGTACTATCTTCCAGCTCTTAAGAACCAAAATCTACTTTCTATCCCTTTAGAGATCCTGGATCATTCACATAATTGAATCATGTATCATGTGATCTTTCATGACTAGCTTGTTTTACTTACCTGTCTTTCTCTAGACTGTGTGGGATCCTGTATGTCAGTGTTGCATTTACTCTGACTAAATACACTCCGTTTTGTGGATGTGATTTTGCAGTGTCTTCATGCGTTCAGCCTTTGGTTGTTTTCACCTCTGGCTGTGGTGAATAACGCTACTGTGAACATTCGTGTCGAAGTGTTTGTTTTTTGTGGATCTGTGTAAATGGTGGTTTCTCTGGATTGGATTCTTATTTGTGCACTTTCTAGGTTATGTACAAGCACTGTGTTTAAGTATCTATGGAATTTCTAGATTTTTTTTTTTTTGGCATGGCTGTAACATTTTATATCCTATGTACAAGTATTCTATAAGGGTTTCCTGCATGCCAGTCAACGCTTGTCATCTGAAGTTTGAGTCCAGCTTCCTGGTCGGCGTGAAGTGATAGGTCATTGTGGTTTTGATCTACATTTCTGTGGAGTAATCCCACTGAACATCTTTGCTTGTGCATCGTCCTTGCAGAAACGCTGGCAAGAAGTTTTAAAAAGATCTAGATGTGGAGACATCTAATAGTTGGGTGTGGTGACGACTTTGAGACCTTAGTACTAAGAAAAGCTAGGGAAAGGGAAATAGAGTTGGAAGTGTTTGAGATAAGGGAGTGTGGAGTTTTGATTACCCTGGAAAAAAAAAGTGGTTCAGGTGTTATGGAGTGCAGCCAATGATTGCTCCCTCCTCTCTCCTTGTATACTCTTCCTCCCACGTCCTAAATCAGCCAGGTTATTGGACGCAGATGAGTCCAATTAGTCTTTTCAGCTACAAGCCCAGTTCCTGTTCCTGCCCATCCCAACGAGTGCCAATTAACTCCTTAACTCGCAACACTCAGGTATTCGCTTCTGCCCACCTGTGACTCACCTATCAACTGAAAGGGGATGGTATTGATTGCAATGTTGTGTAACCACTCCCCTTAAAAGGCCAGTGAAGCGGGGGGCTCACTCTCTTTCTGGCCAGGTGTTCCCGTAACTCTGGCACCTTGACTCGGCTGACCCAGGACAGGTAATCCCCTGAGTATGGTTCCGGTGTACTGCTTTGACTGGACTTGTGATCTGTTATTTTAGTATGGTCTGTTATCACCAAGCTTGGTTAATAAAGACTCCTTAATAAAACCTTAGACATGTCTGGTGTGATCTCGCTCACACCCCGTAACGTAGGGAATAGAAAGCAGAAATTAGGGACAGAGTCATTGCGCCAGTGGAGGGGGTACTCCAGTATAAAAACTTGATGTAGCAATGGCGCAAATCAGTCTCCAAGGGAGAGGTGAACATTTCTGTGCCATTTATGCTGAAGGAATCTTTACACTAAGCCTGATACCTGCAAGCTCAGAGCCTGAGGGGCTGCTGTGAAGATCAGGTTAGATGGCAGCAGTGTGGAGCAGCTCCTCTCGGCAAATGCTCAGTACCTTAGTTCTTACCAGTCGGGATGAAATTCAGTTCCATTTTACGTCACCTGTGTTTAAAGCCTTGAAAACAGAGTAATATTAATGTAAATAGGTCCAAAGAATTCAGATGCAGATCAATACTATTTGGGAATGGCCTATTTTTTAAGCAGTTTTATGGCGATGATAAATATTTTAGGAGGCTTATAACAGCCACCCTCAAAAAAAAAAAAAAAAAAAAAAAAACCCAACAAAACAAACAGCAGTAGTGAAGCAGGGCGTGTTTGGCCTGTTAAGAAGCTAGCTAAGTTCAACGCTTGAATTTTTAACAGCTTCCAAAATTAGAGATAATTTTGTTTTTAGATATTTACCAGCATTTCTATGTATGCACACTTCAAAAAACTTTTTGAACACAGATATCAATTCTAACGTCAGCATGTATTAGGTATTAATGTTAAAAACTTAAATAATGTTGTAATAGTTAGTATCTTTAAAATTATAGCCAATTATATACAAAGCTTACAGGATTCATTTCTCAACTTTTCTGACTTCCTCTTTTCAACATGCTTAAGCCTTTAAGTACTTTGTCCTGGCTTTCCCTCTTCATTCTATGATAGCCATTGCCCTGTAGGACAAAATACTCTCTAAGCAATGAAAATAATGTACGGATACACAATTTTAAAAAAAGCTAGCTAAGGCTCCTGATCCAACTTTGGAGCAGACAGCTTTAGTTCCAGGCCTTGCTTCTGACTGCACTTTCTTGTTACCGTGCGGCTTCGATGGTGGCCACAGTGGACTGTGGGGTCGGCCGGCTGTCACTCCAGTGGACACCTCACCTTGAGTCCCTGGCTCCTGGGTTCAGCTGACCACGCCCTTTCTATTGCAAATCCTGAGGAATGAACCAGTAGATAGGAACTCTCTCTCTGCCTCTCAAATAGATGGTTACTTTTTCTAAGAGTAAAATAGCAGAGTTTGATTTAGCATAGCATATTTTTGACAATGCGTGCTTATTTAGAAAGCAGAGATAGAAAGAGGGTTTCTGTCTGCCGGCTTCTGCTTGCCTTAGCCAGGGCTCGGTGGCTGCAGCTCGCAGCTCAGCGCTGGTCACCCCTCTTGGTGATCCCTCAGCATCACCTGCGCCTCCCAGCACACCTGTGCCCAGGAGCTGATTGGAGAGCACAGAGTCTGGCTCTCCTCTATGGCATGCTTGTGACCAGCTTGCTGCTCGGTCACTGAGGGACGGTCAACTACCCATCTTAGATAAAGATAGGACTTTTGTGAGGGCAAGACCGCAACTACTATCAGCATAACCAAATGTCTGAGAAAAATGAAATCACAGTGATGCTGGATATTTTAGGAGCTGTTAGAGTTTATAGGTGCCATTTGTGTTATTTCGTGATTTTGTTAGATTGTCAGTTTTTATGCTGGCTTTATTCACTCCTTTTTCGTTTATTTGTCTTCATGAGATAAAAACAGTCCAAGTGTAACATTTCAGCAAGACTACGTTTCAAAAAACCAAATATGATAAATTATTGATTACTGTTTGTTTTATTGAGCTCTGCCTGTTATTTCAAGGATTGCATATAAATTCCTCATTTCTCATGTAGTTCAACTATGAGTAGTTTTTTTTTACTAAGAATAATTCTTGAAAGCAGCAAATTCATTTGGATGCATTGTGCATGTAATATTCGTTGAAAATAATACGAAGTACTTGCCAAGATAATTAATATGTGCATAATTATATGTACCAAAATTGAAAATAGAAAGTAACAGTGCAGGTGCAAGCCTCCATCTATTTCCTTGTTTCTGTTCTGGTGCAATTTGAAGATTACTTGTTAGGTAGAATGTTTTTAGTGTTGTAGTATTTGAAAGGCGTAATTTGGTTAGACTTAAGTTGCCTGTTATTCTGGAGACCAGCTAACAGTAAAAATTGTTGACAGTAAGTTGCTTGTTTGAGCTACTATGTTCATAGTCATGTTGTTCAACTTTAAAAACATTTTAGCTGGAGCAGATTTATTTTTTATTTTTGCAATACTTTGTGAAAATTCTAATTGCATTTATCATCAAGGGCATGCATCTAGACGTTTGCTAATTTTTATTGTCTTTTTAAATGTCAAAGAGGCAAAATGATACATAAATATTTGCTTAATAGAAGCCGACGGAAACCAGTTCCTTGGAGTAGTAGCAGATCTAAGGCTCTTGCAAGTTCTGCTTAAAGCCATGTGAATGTTGACCCTTTTAAACCTATTAACATAACATGGATCTAAGCTATGTGTGAACTAGTTTCACCTGAAACTTCTAAATTCATAAGGATGCCTGTCTCAGTCAATATAATCATTAATTTGACAATGTTTGTTGTTGAATAGGCAGGGTTTTCTTCAGTGATGGCTGTTGAGTAGGCGGGGGTTTGGTCAATGACGGCTGTTTGAATTTGGAGGGGCAAAGGCTACTGCCCGGTTGGTGATTTTTTTCTAGCTGAACTAAACTTTCACTGTTGCACCTTAACATTTACCATGTGCTATCTGTTCCAAAATGCTATAAAACATAACCCTTCTTAACTTTGATTAATGATGCATCGTCAGTGTGATGAATTCTTCCCGAGTGTAATTTGAAAGATAATATCATTCTAGGGAGAAAAAGAAAACACGTTCAGGTGAGAATTTAGAAGTGACTGGATGAAATCCCATCATTACACAGTGTATTGAAGAATGTGAGAGCACCTGTAAATGTTGGCAGTTCGTCATATTCTTTGGCTCCAGGTGAAGATGTATACTCCGAAGAGCTGTACGGTTTACTATACGCCTTGAAGGCTGTTTGATTTGACTTAAAAACGTTTTTAGCACGTTGAACAACGGCCCAGATAATTTGTACATGCTTAGTTCCCTTCTCTTGCTGTTGCTGTTAGTACTGCTGTATTTAAATCTTGTGTTCAGAAACAACAAAAAAAATGCAACTAAAGTTGTATCAATGTTTGGAAATATTTTGCTAAACTATATTACAGTGTTATTTTAAAAATTGTGCTTTTATTTACATAATATTAACCCATTTGTGTGATATGTAATAGTATTTCAATGTGTGTGTATAATTAGCTAACTGCTAATCAGGCAGCTAGCTTTTGCCCTTATCGTGTTTTTAATGCTAACAGCTTAATATCTACTATGTTCTTGTGAACTATACTAACAATGCTGTTCTGTTGAACACAGGTATACTTTGTATCTCTCTACCTCTCCCTTCCCAGTATGTTTAGATTAACTGCATTATTAATTTCCATATATGAGCAAGAACATGCAGTATTTCTCATTTTATGTCTGTCTCATTTCCTTAACATACAGTTCCACCAATTTTACTATAAATGACATAATTTCATGTTTTTATGGTTGAATAATATTCCTTTCTATGTATATGCACTGTGTTTTATTTCTCCATTCCTATAGTTGGGCAGCTGGGATGATTTTCTGAGTACTGACGTAAAAGCTAGTGGTGGGGCATCTCTCTCTGATTGGTGACCTCATCCCAATCACTATTGTTCGTATCAAAGCCTTCTCGTGTTCTGCTGGTGTCTTCTTGAGTAGATCTAGTAGGTTTAGACCTTATGATTGGAGTTTGATCCATTTGGAGTCTGTTTTCATTTAGAATAAGAGGGAGAGGGAAGAAGAAGTTTCAATATGCTACTTATGAATACCCAGTTTCCCCACCACCATTCACCAAATTGGCTTGTCGTTTCTCTAGGCTGTGTGTTGGCCATTTGTTGAGAATCTGGATTTATTCCTGAGATCTGTATGCTAGTCCAATATTTTGTGTATCTGTGTTTATGCGACAACTATGCTGTGTTTTACTGTTATCTGTACAGCGTGTCTTGAAATCACACATTTTGATATTTTTGGTTTTGTGTTTTTTGTTGAATATTGGTTTGGCTTTTATTTTTCTTACGTTTCAACATACATTTTAATTTTTTTAGGGTTCTAAAAAAATGCCACTGGGTGTTTCCTGGAATTCTGTTAAATCAATCACTTTCTTCGTATAGAATGAACACTTTAAATAACAACAATTCACCCAAAGTGTGAACATGAGACTTCCCCACTTTTTAAATGTTTTCAGTTATTTTGCTAGTGCTTTGTGAGGTGTTCACGTTCTTGTTAAGTTTATTCCCACGTATTTGTTTTTCTTTGTATCTATTGTGAAGAGGCGTGTTGACTTTATCGCTGGTTTTCTTAGTGAATTCATTATTTATGAAGTGCTACTAATGTTTATGCTGATTCTGCAGCCTGCATGCTAACTGAAGTAATTTGTTAGTTCTCATAGTGTCCTGGTGTAGAATCTTCAAGTTTTTTTTGCATATAGAATTAACTAATCTGTAAAAAATGGATATTTTGACTTTTTCTTTTACTGGTTGTATGCCTCTTAGTTTTTTCTCTTGTCTAATTGCTTTGCCAAGACTTGCAGCAGTATATCAAACAACGGCCATGAGAGCAGACAGGCATATTTAGTTCCAGATAATTGTCTTCACTTTCTCGCACACAGCATTGTACCAGCTGAGAGAGTGTGTCATAGGTAGACTTCAGGACGTTGAAGCATACCACCCTTCGGTGGCTCATCTGCTCAGGTTTCTTTTTAAATCATGAACACATGCTGGACTTTATTGCTGTTTTCTTCTACATGCGTTGTGCTAATCCTGTCATTCTTATCTTTCTCTGTATTGATGAGATGTATCACATTTATCGATGTGTATATATGGAATTACCCTGGCATCCTTGGCATAAATTACACGTAGTCACATTGATCTTTTTGATGTGCTATTGGATTGCATTTGCCAGTAATATGTTGATATATTTTGATGAATAGGGATATTGATCTACAGTCTTTTTCTTTCTCTCTCTCTCTCTCTTTTTTATTCTGTTGTTTGGTTTAGTTAGAAGGATAATGATTGCCTAATTTGAGTTTGGAAGGATTCTTCACCTTTAAACGTTTTAGAATAGTTGGAAATAACTGGTCTTAGTTTATTTTCTGTGTCTTTTTCAAAGTTCTTTGTTACTGTCATTTTCCATGACTAAGTTTTGTAGACAAAGTGACAATTGGCTCCCAGTCTTCCTCTCCATTTTACTTTTCCATTATTTCCCCCATGTGATAACAGTAGTGTGGTACTTTAGCAAGAGTTCCAAGGTTAGCATTCTGCTATTTAAGTATGTTATGGCTTCACTGAATTCTACAATAAATTTCAAGAAGAACTTACCCTAATGCTCCACAAGCTGTGCAAAAGGATATGATGCCTGATGTGCCACCCATGGTGATGAGGCAGGCTGGGTTTTAAACAGCATCCCTGCTCCCCCATTGGTCTACAAAGATTCTGTTGCTGTTTTGGCTTATGGTTGCATTAAGAAATCCCAGGATCCACACACATCTATGTTTTGATTCACCTCCTGCTACCCCAGGGGTTCCCTCTTCCCATTTGTCTGTTGATGGGTCTGGAATTGCTGTTGGGGTATCTGTTCACTGCAGCACCTCTGCACTGTTTCTGCTGCTTCTCTGTGTCCCTGAGACCTCAGGTGTCCTGCTGCTGATCTCCTACTCCTAGCACTTGGGATTGCTTCTTCTGCTAATCCTTCTCTGCCCACTTTAATGTGTCCTCCCCCTGCTCAGCCATTTTGTGTCTCCTTGCTCTCAATGTCTTTATGTCTCATGTGGAGGTAATCTGTGAATAGAAATTATCTGTTTCTTGTACGGTTTTCCAGATTTTGGGCATATACTAGTTCATAATTTTCCTGTTATGATCTTTTGTGTCATTGTGGTATCAGTTGTATCCTCTCTCCTCTCCTCTCTGCTTTTAATTGTTTGAATTGTAAGTCCCTTTATTCTCGGCTCATCTGGTAAGAGCTGTTGGATGCACTGTTGTGTTCATGTCTTTCAGATCAATTTGATAACACTGCACAGTTTCACTGTTGACACTTTGAACGAGATTATCTGTGCACTTATCACAGATGGTGCTGAAGTCCCCACTTTTAAATTTTGAAATACTAGTTTCCCGTTAGATCTGATGATACTTGATTTATAAGATTGTGTGCTTTCATATTAGGTGCATATGTTAATCTTTGTGTCTTAAAGCTAAATCCATCCCTTGAAAGTTACAAAGCAACCCTCTTCCACTGCATTTATTCCTGCTCGTGTGAATCTACTGTGGCTGTTGCAGTCTACCCTCTGCTTACTGTTGTCTTTCGTTTGCTTGGCAAATAATTTTGCCTCCTTCCAAATTCAATCTTCACCTTTGAATCAAGTTTGTTGTAGATAGCATGTTACAGGGTCTCATTTTAAAAAGATGGTCAATCAGTATCTTTTCATTTGGAAATTTAATCAATTTACCTTCAAACTTGTTGTTTTCAAGTAAAGGCAGATGATTAATATTATTATTACTATTTTTGATTCATTTTAGTTTTTGTTTTTAGCTTCCTCCTCTCTCGTTAGTTTTGTGATTTTGCTTCACTGTGTTGTAAAGACCGAATCTTCCATGATTCTGTTTTGTATCTCTCCCCTTGTATGGGCTTTCTGCTTCTCTGTGTTTTCATGGTGGTTGGCTCTCCTGCTGTTGGTTCAGGTCTTAGGATCCCTCTTCACATCTTTTGTAAAGCGCAGTCTGTTGTTGATGAATTCCCTTCAGAACCTGGAACATGCCGTTCCATCCCCTACTGGGCACAGTGTTTCTGTCGCCCGGTCTGCTGTTTACCTAGAGAAGCTTTTGTTAAAAGTCACACTGTGCTTTTTCTTCTGTGATTTTTAGAATTTTCTACCTTTTGCCCTCTTATTCACCAATAATCCCAAGTGTTCTTTAAATAGTTTCTTAGAGGCCATATTTCTTGTTTTCTATTTTTTTTCTTAAAAAAGCAGCACATTTTTTCTCATAATGTCAATTTTGAGCTTCAGATATCTTCCTTTTACTTGATTTAGCCTGTGATTGTGTTTTTAAACTATTTTTTTTTAATCACTCTGTGCTTCATTTCTAAAATTTCCATTTGGTCCTTTCCAAGATCTGGATCTTTTTAATGAGTTTTGCATTGATACCATGCATCAACTTCCCAATTCATTTACATTCTTTTTGTATTTTGTCTTATCTTCTTCAATTTCTTTAAACTCCTTCCTTTGGATTTTGTATGAGATATTTTGTCAGTACCTGTTTGCTGCTAATTAGTATGTTGTTCTCTGGATGTTAAATTAGTACTTGAACTTTTTATGTTCGTACATTAATACTTGCCCCTGGAAAGTCACTTTTCTGTGTTGTTTTAGAGGGTGACTTTTGCCCCTCAAGGTATGTTTTTAGCATCAGTTTGGTGGGCCAAGTTAGCTCTAACTCTGCTTGTACACCTAAAAACTCTCAGCTTGTTCTGCTGTAATCCCCAGAGACAGCGGGCTATGCAGTGCTTGTTCACAGTACTCATGGGGTTGCATGGGTTGGGATGAGGGTCTCTGGCAGTGGGGAGGGGGCAAGCATGCATGCACATGGGTCACATTGGAAAGATTCTGAAGCAGTATGAGTTTGGAGTGGTGCAAGGTTCACCACAGAGCTGATTCTTAGTCCAGAGTGCTTGTCAGCCTTTAGCAGTGGGACTGGGGTCCCAGGACCCAAGCACCCATTCACGGTTCCAGCATGGTAGCATAGTTCCAGCAGTGGGACTGGGGCCCAGGACCCAAGCAACTATTCACGGTTCCAGCATGGTAGCATAGTTCCAGCAGTGGGACTGGGGCCCAGGACCCAAGCACCCATTCATGGTTCTGGCAGGTTAGCACAGTTCCACGTGGAAGTACCCGGTAATAGATATAAGCCACTATTATGGTTCTTAATTTATGTGTCTGTATATTTTAAATATAACAATATATTTCAATATAGCAAAGTATTTTTAATTTGCTACTTGAAATGATCATTGTTATTACTGAGTGAAATATATGTGTCTACTAAATAGACAAATTGTTTGTGAATATTTTCCAAATTGCTAATAATAGTTAACTTAGAAGCATACTTAAATATGATTTATTTTTGTACATTTGAGTTAAATATACAAATAAGTTAAAACAAACAAAAGCTAAATTATGCATAAATGTAATCCCTGAGTAGCAATTTATTATTATGGCATATATATTATAATTTTACACATGTTTACATGTTTTACTGTTATAAATTTATGCTTTTTTGTTAACCAAAAAAATACTCAAACCTGTTAAAAATTAAATATAATTCAACAAAATCAAAGATAAAACATATTTCCATGTTATGAAGTATCATATGTATATGAAACAGGAAAGAAGAGGTTAAGGCCAGAAGGAAAAAAAAAAGGTTTTTGTTTTAACTCCTAACAATTTATAGCCTTTATAGCCTTTTGATTTTGACATATGCTTTCTAAATTTTTTATTTGCTTATTTTTTAGGCTACTTAGGTATTACCTGCTTTGTTTGTGTAATTGTTTAACTTAGTGAAAATCAGCAGGTCCATACACAGTCTTACTATGGAGAAAGGTGATGTTTAACTGTGTGACACGTGCCGGACAGAGCATCCCCACGTGTCAGCATTTTATTTATTTCATATGAGTTAGGAAGACTTTCATGTTTTCTTAAGGTAGAATGGCATTCCATCACTTATTTTTGTTGTTTATACTTTTTGGCTCTAAGTTTAAAATTTTTCTGCCAGTCTAGGTTATTTAATAGGCCACATAAAAACAAATGGAATATGGATAACAGGTTTCATTTGAAGGTTGAAATAGTATTTGGCTTGTGTTGCTGAAATAAATACATACTTGTGTAATATCTTAATATAAACAGTTAACACCATTGATTTCAATATTTTATAAACATAAGATAAAAAGCAGACGTTGTTACTATCTTTGTAATTGATAGATTTTTTTAAAAAGGAAATCTACAACTCAGGCTTAGTTTAGATTACTCTGTTTTAAAAACATTACTTGAAATATAGAAATTTCTACTAGTGTGAAGTGTTAGCATTGGTTGAATTTGTTTTGGCGGCCAGGTCCTTTGATAATTGTTAAGATTTGGAGCAAGCATCAAAGGCTTGTATGTGTTAGAGACGGCGATTTATGTGTGTAGGTCACATCTGCCATTTTATTTATAGGCCGTTTACCAACTCAGTATAAAACAGCGCCTAGGTAAATTGATATTCACTGATTCGTTCCAGAACCAGATTGTGAGGAATCTTAATCCATTTACAAAAGGTCTTGAATGGGAAGGTTTCAGTGTAAAGTCTATTATTTAAAATGATAACCAGCTTAAAAATTAAAGTAGTCACATTCCCAAGGGAGAGGACAAAGTAATTCTCGCCTATCCTTCCTGAATTTGTCTTTTTTGCTGAGGACATTCGCAAAGAAATAAAGCCTACGCTTGTCTTCCTAATACCAAGCCCTCATAAACCTCCAAGGTTCTTCCCTTGGTGTGTGAGGCAAGCTCATGCAGTATGCTAAATCCTGCTGAAGTCTTGGTTGCACTGCCCCCACACTTTACGCTAATTGCAGTTTTCCCAGGTACTGTGACAATCATAAAAATGATTTAAAAAACGCTTTTCACTTCATGGCCTTCTATGTAATGATGGAACAGAGTGACAGCCAAAGGTCATGTACCATCAATACAATAAGGACTAGAGCAGATGCGCTCAGGATATCAAGGAGGTGCAGAGTGTGGGTACTTCCACAAGTCGTTCCTGGGCCTGTGGGGTAAGGCAGCGGGAATCGGAGGGCGGAAGGTGCAGCTTCCAGACAGACAGGAAAGCTGAGTGAAGGCACCCCTCCAAGTCACCGCAGGGGCACAGGTGGGAAGACACCCCACTGAGTCACCTCGGGGGGCACAGGTGGGAAGACACCCCACTGAGTCACCTCGGGGGCACAGGTGGGAAAGGTGAAACAACCTGGCATTGACTAGGCCACCATGGACAGACAGCTGTTGATGAACACTTCCAAATACTGTATACTTTCCTCAGTTGCTTTATCACCAAGAACTGCTCAGTACTGCTTAGTTGTCCTCTTTTAGATTAGCTGTATTTCATGCTTCAGTCGTGATGTTCACAAAATACCACTTCTGTGTGTCTGAGTTATACTTGATGCGAAGGCTTTGAGGGTTGCCTGGGGTCACTTACCAGTTGGACTGTAACTCCTCATGGTGCTTAGGACAGGGTATTTAAACTCTCCAACCTTCAGTTGCTTTATCTTTACAGCAGCGATACAAAGAGTTGTGCTTTGAGATTACGTGTTGTGATGTTTTAAAGATGCTTAGCATCATATGGTGCCTAACTAGTCCCTTTGGTAGAGAGCAGTTGTGATTATTGTATTGATAAATGTCAATTTTTCCTTTTGAATATGGCAAATTGGATCAAATATTAGGAATAAAATACTTAGACTGACATATTTGATTCTTTAATTATATTTTCTTCCTTTTTTAAAAAGGCAAAATCTCAAATATTATCCAGTGTGTTGGAGGCAGCGCATCAGTTCATAAAGGAAGCTGCTCTGGAGAACACTGCTATAGGAGAGAGTCCTGGAGGTCGGCAGGAACCCCGCGCACCTGTGCATCGGGGCAGCTCTGCGGTAAGCTGAAGGAACAGAGAAAACGCTGTGTCCTGTGGGGACTGTGGCTGTCACTACTCATACCCTTAGTTGGAGCTGTAGAGTTTTACGGAGTATTTCCCAAAATCATTAAATAAGGGTTTGGTTTTTGTTATTCAAATATATCTTGACTGTAGGAAATCCTAGGAAATCCTTCTGACTAGAGTATTTGGTTTCCATTTGATGCTAATTTTATTTTTTCTTTAAAAATTTGTTATTTGAAAGCCAGACTTACAAGAGACACAGGGAAAAGGAAATCTTCCAGCACTGTTCACTTCCCAAATGATGAAAATTTCTGACTCTGTGTCAATGTGACGCTGGGAGCCAATGAGCTTCTTTCAAGTCTCCCACTGTCTGCAAGTCCCATTAGCAGGACCCATCCCAGGAATATCAGCAGGGAGCTGGAGCAGAAGTTGGATAGTACGGGCTTGAATTAACACCCATATAGGGTGCCGACACCACAAGCAGTAGCTTTACTCACTTTACCACCACACAGGAACACACTGATGTTCTGATGAATGATCTTTTGACCACTTGGCTTTTTGGATAATTCTGAGATGTCAAAACTAAACAGATAATCGAAGAAAACAAAAAAAATCAGTGATACAATTTAAAACTTTTATATTGGACTCAGAGAACAAAAAAATACAAAATGTTACCAAGCACTTTAGGTGACAAGTAATTATGGCTATTTAAACCCAGACTCATGGGCCCAGCACGGTAGCCCAGTGGCTAAAGTCCTTGCCTTACACATGCTAGGATCCCATATGGCACTGGTTTGTGTCCCAGTGGCTTCATTTCCCATCCAGCTCCTTGCTTGTGGCCTGGGAAAGCAGTCAAGGACAGCCAAAACTTTGGGACCCCGCACCCATGTGGGAAACCTGGAAGAGACTCTGGGCTCCTGGCTTCAGATTGGCTCAGCTACGGCTGTTGTAGCTGCTTGGGGAATTAATCAATAGATGGAAGATCTTCCTCTCTGTCCCTCCTCTTCTCTGTATATCCCACTTTGCAATAAAAAGAAAATAAAATCTTTAAATAAATAAAACCAGACTCATGCCGAATTCTGGCACATGTTGAGTTTGACTACCAATCTTAGAATGTGCTGGACAGGCTTTAGTCAGTTCACGTGTACACTTTTACAATCAATCTGTAATGCATTTTTACTAGCAAACAGACATCAGATTTTGGCCTGTGTTAAAATCTTCATTCTTGCAGATGTTACACATTCTTTCTCCTGTAGTTCAGAAATAGTGACTAACTAAACAAGATCATACTGCTAACTGGTAGCCCAAGTTTGGGATGATTTTAAATGTTATTTCTGATGCATGCTTACAGACATACATTAAACGAACTCTATGCTTCGAGGATCCCTTTCCAGGGAAAGGACTATGCGCGAATCTTCCAGGCAAATTAGCACAATGCTCACGGCTTTCACCTTCGATAGATTTGCTGAGTGCTTTGTGAAGAATCCTCAGACGGGGTACAGACTGCTAGCTAATTATGGTCATACTGACAGCCAGATGCTGTCCTAACTGTTTGACACACATTACTTCCTTTTGTGTTTGCTTAGAAGCAAGGATGGTGGTAGTGCACTCTTTTAATAACTTTCCCAAGATATCATTGGTAGTAGGACGTAAGTGCAATTCAGGCTATGATTTAGGAAGTTTCTTCTTGATACTTTCCATTTTAATTTATCCTGTGTAAAAATAAGGGGGATAAATTAGTGGCTATTATTTACTTAACACCTTCTTCTAGGAGTTGTTCCTTTTCTGGACACATAAGTTGATGAGAAAGTTAGAGAGGAGGCTGTGTTTTTCATCCTTACAATAAATTCTTACAATGTTTGCGGAAAATGGAATAAGATCTTTTTTTTTTTTGGTGCAAAATCTTTTGAAATTCATGCATAAAAAAGCTCTTTAAAAGAGTAACCGAGATGTGATACATAAAGAAGTATGCATGGATTTGAGTGATGTTTGCATCAAAATAAACTTGTCCTTTCCATTCTGGTTTTTTTTAAGCAAATATTTGAAGTACCTTGTATGTATATTATGTAGGCTTTCTGCCTCTTGTGCTAATTTGAAATAATTAATTCATTGGTCAGTGTTATGGCCAATTGCAGACCTGTTAAGGTCTCATGGTCGAGCTCAGTTTCCATGTGAGGTGTGTGTAGATATATGTGGTTTGGAGCCATGACTAGTGTTGGGAACGCTGCACGTGTGCCCTAAGATGGTCCTGAGACCTCTCCTCCTCTCGGAGCTTGGCGGTACACAGGTTTCAGGAAGTGCCTTCTGATTGGCCCGTAGCTGCATGCTTGGCACGTGTGGTATGCGTGATCAGAGTTATGATTGGTCTGCCCACGGCGTACATCGGTGACCTTTTAGCTGATTGGATTGGGATTGTATATAAGAGGTGGGGGTTTCAGGAAGAGAGAGAACAGGAAGAAGAGAAGGAGACGGACAGAGACGGGCGGAGACGGACGGAGACGGACGGACGGACAGAGATGGAGGACATGGCATGATGGACAGACAGAAGAAGACTGGGGGCGACGAGGAGACTGGGGAATGAAGCAGAGAGAAGGAAGAGGAAGAAGAGGAAGAAGAAGTCAAGTCGACCGGCTGGGAAATGGACTGGTTGGAAGAATAAAGTGGCTCTTGAATCAGAACTTGGAGTATTGGGTGATTTCTTCTGCGGGACGGGAGTCTCCAATAGACTAGAGCGTGAGTTTTGGGTGCTTATGTATGTGATGCAGGGAACTCAGACAACATCTGTACTCTTAGCCAAAATGCCAGGGCCAGGAACCTCATTTTTAATGAACACATCCGCGGAACTTTAATGGCTTGAAGAGTTGCAATGGTGCCAACTATGGTGACTTACGGTTTTTGAATGGGTTCCAGCCAGTGGGAGGTATCCTTCCAAAGAATGCTACTGGAATCCATTTTGTATTTCGGCAGCATGCATAATAGACACAATGACAATTTTCCTACTGAATTTCCCTAAGGAAAATGCCTCTTCTCTTTTCCCCAACCTTTAGATGTCACTGTTTGAGTTACCTCATCTAGCTTTCCAAGAAAACAAAAGAAGTTCTTTTTTTATGATTTATTTATTTCTTTTGGAAAGTCATTTACAGAGAGAAGAAGGAGAGACAGAGAAAGATCTGTCTGCAGGTTCACTCCCCATGTGGCCGCAACAGCCAGAGCTGAGCTGATCTGAAGCCAGTAGCCAAGAGCTTCCTCTGGGTGCAGGATGCCAAAACTTTGGGCCATCCTCCACTGTCCTCCCAGGCCACAATCAGGGAGCAGGATGTGAAGTAGAGCAGCTAGGACATGAACCGGTGTCCATATGTGACCCTGGT
The DNA here is from genome assembly GCF_030435755.1 of Ochotona princeps. Lineage (NCBI taxonomy): Eukaryota > Metazoa > Chordata > Mammalia > Lagomorpha > Ochotonidae > Ochotona > Ochotona princeps. The sequence continues at coordinate 22,485,274 of NC_080834.1, read as the reverse complement.
ACATGCAAGGTGAGAACTTTAGCTTCTAGGCTTCTGTGCTGGGCCTCAAAGTGGTTATTTTCTACAACCCTTTTTCCTCCTCCTCAGTATTGGTCTGCCTGATCTGTCCTAATAGAATATCACAGGCTGAATGTTTTAAACAAAATTTACTTTGTCACAGTGTTGTAGACTGCAAGTCTCAGATCAAGGATTTGGAAGACTCAGTTTCTGGTGAGGCGCTTTGTCTTTATTTCCAAGTGGCTAACTGCTGCTGTGTCCTTCCGTGGCCTTTTGTCTGCACAAACACGGAGGAGGAGTGTGTGAAGGGAGTGTAAACCAGGAGAGAAGAGAAGCAGAGCATGAACCGGGACTGTTGGATGAAGCTCTGCCTGTGTGACCCCTTCCTCTCCTAACCTCTTCATAGAGCCGTCTCCAAATGTGGTTTCGGAGGTTAGGGCGTCAGTCCATGAGCAGAGGCGGGGGCCCTAACTCAGCAGACCACGGTCACCATCTAAAAATATTCCTGAATGTTTGCTCACTTCAGTAAACTGTGGCTAGCTTTTCTTTTTTCTTTTTAAGACTAACAAGGTTATAAAGCAGCTGCCTTTTTTCTTTCCTCTTGTAGGACTTAGTCAACACTTTTGGTTTTCTATGTTTGCATTTCTGTATCCAAATCTTATATACTTCACATATTGATCTATAAACATGCTTTATGCACGCAACACTATTTCATATAAGTGTATTCCGAAACCTTCCCATTAAATGTAGAATAAAATGCTGCATTTATTGAATGTAAAATGATCTTTTAAAGTATCTAATTACCGCTGATGAATATTTATGTTGCTTTTGTGCCAGCATAAATGAAAATATAGACTAACTTTGAAAAAAATTGCACGCATATTAATAAAATAGAATTCTGAAGTTGCTAGGTGAAAGGATTACACATTTTTAAAGTTGGTTGATAGGGCCAAATGGCTGTATCATTTTAATTGCTTTCTTGAATAAAAATCCACTGTTCATCTGTGTTCCATGCTGTTGTTAACTTGTTAATGTTTGGTTTTGTTGCTTTCTGCCTTGAGTTTCTGTGTGGCAGCAGGTCCTTCATGATCTGCTTGTCTGCCTTCTCGCCCATACGCTGTCGTTCTTGGTGTGCTGTTGTGTCAGTACGCTTCTGCCCCCAGCTCTGTGCATCCCACGGTGCCGGTGGACTCATAGCGCGTGTCTGATTCCCCTGCTCTGCACTAGTGCCCTTAAAATTTTTTGCCTATGGAATTCTTACATTTTAAATGTTCTTTATTTCCTTTAAAAATAATGAAAAGAAAATAAATTTCTCTTGTTTCATAAATACAGTTTTAAGCACAATTCTTATTTTCCCTTTCGGAGCCTGGTTCAGCTGCACCTGTTTTTGGTGTGTGTGTGTGTGTGTGTGTGTGTGTGTGCGTGCTAGCCTGGGTGTGAGAGTAGCTCACACACCGTCTAGTGTCAAACAAGCTCTCCAATACACCCTGCTTAGATTTAACATTTCTTTAACAATGTAGTCTCAGTGGTTTCTAATAGTTGGAAAAATCCTATTTTCAGATAAGGGCTGAACTTAGACTTAATCTTTTTTTGTGTCTTAAAGATGCACATTGGAAATTGAGGAGTTTGATCAGTAAAAATAATCCACACTTGACAATCTTAGCCACTGGTGTAAATTTTATTTTGTTTGCATTTCTTAATTTGGTGGATTTATTTTTCTGTTTCACTGATTATTGCTGAGTCCTTCCTTCATTTTGTTTTCTGATTTCGGATGGCATCTATTTATCCAGTTGACTTTCAATGAGTACTTCATTTACGTGAGGTACTGCTTTTTGCAGGGAGGTAAAAGACAGAATCCCCTTTTTCATTATCGTCTATTAGTTTAATGAATTAATTCTATGATACAGAATTGATTAATTTTATCACACAGTTCCACAGCCTCTGGGACTTCTGGTTTCTTCTAATGGGCAATAATCAAGCATGAGCAAACACGTTCAGGGGAAAACCTAAAGGATGATAAAAACTCTTATTGTAGGGAACCTGGGAGTATTGTATTTAGATGATTTTGAAACAGAGAGTGAAACATGAGCAAGGGCTGGATGAAGACGCAGGGAAGGCTGACTGCAGGCTTCGAGCATCACTGGCGCAAGGCCCTGAGGAGTGGAGGTGCTGGAAGGGGACTGGAGAGGAGAAAGGAGAGGAACTCCAAGGCAGGACACCCCAAAGTTGTGTAGGTTGCTACATATCCTAGTTGGAACTTGGGGTTTCATAGAGTTTGTGTGCAATAGTGACATTCTCAAATTTACGTAAAAGAGACGAACAAAGCAAACCCTGTTCTTGCTGATGTGGGGAAGCGACAGGGAACAGGAGACTGGGGAAGCAGAAAGGCTGGAGACTACGCTATTGCAACTTCAAGGTGAGAGCACCAGTGAGTAGCATAATAAGTCATCAGGCTCTTGTTTCGATAATTTCTGAACGCATTTTAGTTACTCATGATCTTAAAGAAACATGTAAAAACATAAACACAACTTTTGAAAGCATTTATTTGCGTGAGAGCAATACAGAGAGAAAGGGAGAGAGGGAAGGAGGGAGGGAGGGAGAGAGAGAAGAACAGAAAAAGAGAGTATAATATCTTCCAACTATTGCTTTACTCCCAAATGGCCAAGCCAGAAGCCAGCAGCTTATTCTGAGTGTCCTACATGTGTGTAAAGGCCCCAGTCATTTGAGCTGTACCCTACCACTTCCCCAGGTACAATAATTGGGAGCTGGATCTGAAGCAAAGTAGCTGGGACTTGAACTGGTGCCCCATGGGATGCTGATGCTGCCGAAGGTGGCTTAACTCCCTGTGCTACAATGCAAGCCCCCGATAAACACATGGCAACGACATTCTTAAAAGTGTGTGGTTCATAATGACTAATAAATACTCCTATCTGCACGTTTTACAAACTTGAAATTTAATCACCTGTTTTTTGTTTTAGGTAGACGTTGCAGTAGGGAAAAGAACAGAATGTACAAGTCCGGGAGAGAAGCTCTTGCTGGAAGGCTCGTTCAGCGAAGCGGCTTCCGCCCAGTCATTTCAGGAAGCCTTACGTCAGTGGAGAGCTGGCAGTCACGAAGAGGAGAGACAGAACTTACCAAAGGCAGGTACGGCTAGCTTGAAAACACAAATGCTGTAAAAGAAGAATGAATTTATCTCAATACCTGGAATGTACTTGCATGTGGAAACACTATAAGCATTGGAGCAACCGCGCTCTGACTCCTCACAGCAGTACCAGGCAGGAGCACTTGGGAGTTAGTTCATGTCCAAACCAGAACCGAGCAGGCGCTCCCTGCATTGTTCGCCATGTAAATTCAGACAGCAGAATGGATGGAGTGTTGGATTTTGTCAGCTCCTCTGTTCTTGGCGTGGTATTTCTCTCAGCATGTCTATTGCTTATCCGTAACACGTACAATGGGAGCATCTGTTTATGTGTTTCTTGAAAATCATGATTTTGGTGACTAGTGTGGACTTTTGCAGGAGATGGTAGGTTTTTTTTCCTTTTGGGAAAACTATTTCTTGATTTTAGCTTTCTTGGTAATTTTCACTTATGTATTCTAAAAACTAAACATCTAAGTGACTGAAACGTACAGTAATTGTGTAATAAGTTTTCCAGTATCTCTTGAAAGAAATCATTTAGTATTAGCATATTCGATTATTACTTTTATTGCTCTGAGTATTTTAGGGTGGTCCAAGCATTTTCTATTGAAAAGGAAATATCAGATAATAAATTTGAATCATGTCACTGACTTTCCAGACGCAGCCAGTTTTACTGTTTCCATTTCATTCATTTCCGGTGAAGGAATTCTTCTTTCTCCTTTATCACACAGTGTAATTCCTGATGCCAGGGTATCACATGGCGTCTTCTCAATGACAGCTAAATGTTTCCCTGTACTGTCACAGTCATGTCACACCAACTTCATCAATGCTTGTCAGACTTGTGGTGTGTAACCCGGTGTTTACCTTGGCTCTCTTTGGGGGATTTTGTGCCGTATATTTACAATTTTACTTTTATGCATTTGTATTCACATATGCATACAAATAGCTGTCTGTAGAAATGTGAATTCTTCTGTCACCTCGTGTCAATGCTCTGCTGTACTCTAAATGTCCTGACTTAGAGTCCTCGATGTTTTAAAAAAAGTTACAAGGGCCATCTTAGGCATTGGTGTGCTTGCACAGTGACCTTGAACTACACATTACATGTGTACATGTAGGAACAGCATCTCAGCGATGGCTTTTCTCAGAAGCGCCTGAGGAATGTTAGCTCAGTCTTCCCGACGGCAGCTGAGTTAGTCCTGCTCACAGGAGGTGTAGCGGATGACTGCCTCTCCATGCTTTCTGTTTCTTCAGCTTTGTAGGTCCAGAGAGTAAGGAGTTACTCGAATATTCCACCCTTGACCCGGCACCCTTTCCTCTTGCTCACAGCTCACATCACGAAATTCATGCCAGTTCCAGTTGTCCACCAATCAGCCATTTCACCTGAGAATCCCACCCCCAATCTCCCAGCCCCTCCCCCAACGCCGCCCACTTACCAATCAGCCTTAGGCAATCGCCTGTGACAGTCGCAGGCACCAATCTGGGAACTGCCCTCAATCCCTCCCAATCTCCACCCCCACACCTTGCAGGATCACCTGAGTGACAAAAAGCCCCCCAGGTGCAGCTCTGTCTTCTCCTTCCAGACAGCCCCTCTCCCTCCCCCTTGCCTGCCCACCACCCTAACACAGAGTACCCTCACCTTACCAAGCAGTTAAGCACAGGAATCCTCAAATGGGTTTATTGTGGCTTTCCTCTACTAGCAATATTGTATTTCTGGAAATTATAGAGATCAATGCATTAATCAAATGGCTGAAATATAGAGGGAAACTGCTTGGAAATATTCCTGTTTAACTTGTCATTTGAAACGAAAGGCAGTGGGGGCAGAGACTGACGGTTTTGCCAGCAGCTTGGTTGTTTACCATCGTACAAATCGCAGTTGCTTTGAGATTGACAATAGTTGTAACAGACCCAGAGAACCTGGTAGCCTTTTTAAATCTGGATGATAAATATTTTAGCCTTTTCAGAGTATTTCAGACAACTCTTCCACTCCGTCTGGCCATTGTTGCATGAACAGAGTCACAGACAATAAGTAAATTCATGACTGTGTTTCAGTAAAAAGTTATGAACACAGAAGTTTGAACTTCACATATTTCTTAATCATTGCAAACATAACAACTATGCTTATTTCTCAGGTTGTGCAAAAGGTGCCCCTGGTCAGATCTGGCTTGCAGGCTGTGTTTTGTTTGGTTCCTGACCTAACAAATTCTTTTCTGTTCTATTTCCATCAGTAAAAGGAATCAGAAAAGTTTATTTTTCCTAGGATAGAATAAAAATCTGCCTTTTGTACCTTTCTAAGCTCACTCCATACCTGCCTGAACTCCCCTGCTTTCCAGCATTGAGTATGCTGCAAGGAATGTGTTTGTTTTACTGTTGCATGCTTGGTAATCTTTATACGTTAGATTGACAACATGATGCTTGAGAGAGTTAGTGAGCCAAGATATCTTCCCAGGATCATTAAATTAGATTCTTTCCATCATGGACTCGGGACACATGGGTTTTTATGGGACTAGCTAGAGGTTTCATACAGAAGTTGCTTTTTCTTCCTACAGTGTGCCAGAAGGATTTTATTTAATCACCACGATGTCTTATTCAACAGTACCTTAGACCAGGACATTCATTTTATCGTGAAAAAGGTACAATCCCCACTAAGGAATCTGCTATTTTACCATCGGCAACATTATCTAGAGCTAGCTTGCTTACTGGGTTTAGGGAATGGGCCTCTTGAAGGGCCAACGTGACTCAGACCAGAAGACACTGCCTTGTGAAATCGAGGTACTTTTCCTACAGGATGCTTTATATCCTATAAAGCTCTAGTTATGTTCTCATGAAATCAGCTGTTAGGATTACCACCTTGGCTGCTGAACCTTATTATCACTGAATTAATAATAAGAATGGGGAAGGTGCAGCTTACTGCCCATGTTGGTGGAGCACAACTACCGTTGGATGCAAGGGTCACTTCTGCATAATCCAGAAAAGATGGCTTGTATCTGGAACACGAGAGGGCAATCCTACTGCTCCTTTATCTGGCGGTACTGTTTGGATGGAAACTGGCTGCACTAACAAAGTGGTGAGACCTGCCCTGTGAGTTCTTGCTGGGTTTGGCAGTTGGAGACACAGCACACTGAACAGGGACGGTCTCCCACTCCCTGTGCTGTTGCTTTAGAATGAAGAGATCTTCCACTTCTGTTGGCAGCACTTCTCAGAACAGCCTTCCTTCCACAGATCTGCTTTCAGGGACCTTCAAACCTGTCACCCTCACCCTAGACTGATTCCTGCCACCCTGGCCTCCTGCTTGTCCTCCAAACACTATAGGCATACTTTCACTTGAGGACTTTTTATTAAGGAAAGTATCAGTTATCCATGAGAATTTCGCACTGTTCACAAAAGGTAGCCACCAAAGCATGAAGCAAAAGGAAAATCAAAACCCAAATGATATGGCTTTTGTGGCAGTTCCCATGAGCTCTGCTGCAAATATTCATATAATCTGTTTGCTGATAAGCATACTAAATAAGAGCTACCTTGCTAAATGTAATACACTACTAAATGTTATCCTCCTAGAAATATCACCAATCTATTTAGTTATCAATCTATTCACAAGCAAATTAACCCCAGGCCGCCTCCCATCGTTGTGTCGTGAGTGTGTGACATTGGCAATGAGGGAAAAGTGAGTCCCAGACCATCGGCTCTAATATCCTTGTAGATTTGCAGCTGTGCCCTTGGCACTGCGACAGTGGCCTCGACAAGGGTAGGGGACAAAGGGAATCCTGTTTTCTGTTTGTTTCCTTTCTTTTTCTCCCTCGCATCTTTCATATTAACACTTTGTGAACAGTGAGAAGGAAGACTCAGTGAAGGCTTCAGTTTAGTGGATTTTATTTGGTTTTTCTCTGAATTTTATCCTTTTTTTTTTTTTTAATATAGTCTCTGTTTGGAAAGACTATAGATAGAATGACTACTCTTAATATTTGTTGTTTAGTGTTTGGGTGCAAACAGAAACTAATGATGAAGTCCACATTATGAGATTGGGGTATGTTCTAGTTTTCACATTCAAAAACATAATTTTTCTGTCTTTATTCTTCCCGTTTCTCTCTCCTGTAAATCCTGGATTTATGCTGCCTTCTCTTAGAAGGTTCCGTTCACTTTGAGGATATCTGAATAGTGACATTAATTTAATAGTACTTCAGTCATCTCTTGATCATCTAGAAATAAACCCCTATGTTGATCTTGACTCAGGAGGACCACTGTCTCCTTGAGTCTCATACTTACTACGTGGTTGCTGTTTCCCACCATGTGCAGATATTACTGGCAGTGGCTTTAATTTGTGGCTTCCTGAATGCAGGCATTTACAGAATGTTCAAGAAGTTTTGTAGTTTTCATTTTCACTTAAAAATCTGCTGCTTTAAAATAAAAAAAAAAACAAACCCATGTGAATAGTAAGAGGCTTTTGTTTTAAGAGATTATTGAAGAGAACACTCAACAAAATAATCAGTAGATTATCATTTTTTAATACTTAGTACTATTTAAATCATAATTCATTGCTCAAATAGATATCAAATCATGTGCTTCAGAATGGTGAGTTCTGTATTTTGGGGGAGATGTAGAAGGTGGAGTAACTTATACCCGTGCTTGCTTTAACTCGCACAGTTACGTTATATTGATTTTTATAGACTCACTGGAAGAATGTGAAGTACAAACTACTCTGAAAATTTGGAGAGAACCACTTCATATAGAATTTAAAGAAGACAGTCTGTCCTACATGGAAAAACTCTGGCTTAAAAAACACAGGAGGTAGTTTTTGAATTGTTATTAATATTATTAGCAAACATTAAAGCTGTTTATGTTTCTTGCTTATATGACATGACTTTGGTAGCAACTTTATATTTTCATATTTGCATAAGTAATTTAAGGCAGTATTAAATCCCTCTAAAGCTTCTACTGTTCTGAGAATTTTAATTCTATTTTTATTTGTAATGCCTCACTAATTTAGAATTTGCCTTGAGAAATAGAAATATGTAGGGGAAAAGCACAAAATGGTACAAAACTTAAACAGGAAAAACAGAGTGATAAATGAGATTATATTGCTGTCAGCATTTTTACATTAGCCTAAGTATTTGAGATAACAATTCAGAATCTACTTTTGAGATAATCAGACCTTTAATAGCGATCAAAGATATTTTAGTCAAAGATTATATCATTAGACCTACTACTTCATAAATTAGTTGGAAAGTAAAGTATTATGATGTTAAACCAAAATTATACATGAGTATAAAATATAGCCATCATAATTTTATTAGATAAGGTCTATAGATTCTCAGATTTGGGAGATACATTAATTATTATGTTTTCTTTGTAATTTTTTTTTTATTTGAAAGGCAGAGAAACACACAGAGAAAGAGAGGCAGGGACAGGCAGAGATGTCCCGTCCAAGTGCTTGGAACATCTATAGCCAAGCAAAGCTGAGACCAAAAGCCTGAGTTCCAGCCCGGGTCTCTGACACTGGTAGCAGGGACCCAAGATCTTGAATACTGGCTGTGTCCCTGCCAGGACGTACATTAGCAGAAAACTAGAGTCGGGAGAGGAGTCGGGACTTGAACCCACGCACACAGATGTGACCATGGACATCCGAGGTGACGTCCTGACCACCATGACAAAAGCCGGCCACTGGAGGAGTCTTCAAAAGCCACAATCTCAGGCTTCCATACAGCAGAGCTGCCCACATGGCGCTTTTCTGCCAAGCACCTGGAGAAGTTGCCAACTCACAGATTCTTGCTCAGTAGACCTGAAGTAGGGCCAGGATGAGTGCACTCCTGAGCTTGTAATAGCTCCCAGGCGGCCTTCTGCAGAGGGTGCTCCCACCTGGGTTCAGTTTCGAGGCGTACACAGGTGGAAGAACTCTCTACAGCGTGCCTGAGGAGTGGTCACGGAGTCCTCGCTTTTCTTCAGGCACACAACACTCTCCTGTGAGCAGGCATTCCATCTTCAGAATATTCTGCCTAGTAGGACATCTCCCAGGAGGCCATAATCTGTCTCTAGCTGGCTTCTAAGCTTCATTCTCTAGCATGCCAGTAAGAAAACCCATATTGAACAAATCTGTTTTTTTTCCTCTTCGTGTAATCTCTTCAGATTCTGAAAGCTAGCTCTCTTATCTCCGTTAATACTTCTGGTTGAAAGATTAATATCTATATCATGCTTTCAACTGCTTTTTAATACAGCAAGTTTTAAGCATTTAAAATTATGACACAAAATATACAGTAGATTTTCAATGTAATACAAAGAATTCCAAGGTATCATTCACTCAGATTTCGGTGACCGAACATCTTACACAGCTGTGATGCATTTATCAAAACCAAGGAGCTGACATTGGCAAAGTAATCCCGGATAAGACATCGATTTGCCAATCTTTCCACTGATGCCCCTTATCTTGTTTGAGAATCCAATCTAATCTCATCTAATTAGATATTTCATCAATTTTTAAATTATTTTAATTAAATTTTTATTTTTCATTATGCAGCTCTTTAGGCACAGGGATTTTTCTTTCCACCCTCCTCATTGCCCTTCCCCCACACTGATTCTCCCTGTGTTATTACAATAGAATTGTCTTCCAGCAACAGTCACAAGTGCATCATTCTCCTATATGAGTGTATTCTGATGTCGTAAGTATAGACAATGGTAGAAAGTCCAGCATCTTCCTGTTAAGATATATGTAGCGGTTTCATTGGAGTCCATCTTACGTTAGGGGCAGAGATGTAAGGTGCACTGTGTCTTCACTTCTCAGTATATATACATGTGCATGTGTACCTATATATGTGTTTATCTTATGCTTTGTATGAAGGTTGCTTTATATCAAAGAGGACATATGATATTTATCCTTCTGGCACTGACTTCCTTCACCAAGCATAATGGTGTCTAGTCAGGACCATTTTGTAAGAAAGGGTAGAATTTCATTACTTTTGATGGCTGAGGAGTATTGCATAGATGTGCCTTGGTTTCTCCATCCGTTCCTCTTTCAGTAGGTGTCTGGGTTGTTTCCATATCTTGTTTTGTTTCCATTTCTGTTTCAGTTATTCAGCCTTTCTGTTTGATATGACCTCAATATTTTGAAATATATTTGCCAGATGTTTCACTGAATCTGTACATTTGGGTCCTGTCATATGTATTCTTCTTTTCATCATTAGACTGCCCTTACACGCTTTGAGTAAAATTATCAATGGGTTGGGGCTGGCACTATGGCATGGCAGACTATGCTTATGCCTATGTCACTGGCATCCCATAAGGGCGCCGTTCGAGTATTGGTTTCTCCACTTCCAGTTCAGCTCCCTGATTATGACCTGGGAAAGCAGCAGAGTATGGTTAAGTCCATGGGCCCATGTATCCACAAGGGAGACCTGGGAGAACTCCTGGCTTCTTTTCAGCTCATCTCCAGCCATTGTGACCACTTGCGCAGTGAATCTTCAGGTGGAATATATATTTCTCTCTAACTCTGCCTTTCAAATAAAAACTAAACTAAAATTAAAAAAAATCTTTTTTGTAAGAATGCCAAAGGCAGGATATGTCTGTCTCATATATGGTGAGATTATGATGTCACTACAGCTTGTTTGTGATTTTGGTCTTGATCTATATTAATCTACGTTGTTAAAGAGTTTCAACAACTTTTGTTAGTTACTGTATGACAGATGCTGAAGGTCCTCCCATGTATCTTGTGGTAGTGTTTCAACCTATGAGCATTTTCAGGTTCCCTTAGAAATTGTCTGTTAAGGGTTGTCAATAATATAGCAGGTTTCATGGGTTTACACGTTTTTTCAGGGAGTACTACCTTATAACTTTTACTTTCATCTTAAGAAAAAAATTGTATGTGTCATTTAAGAATCTTTTGTGATGTTTAGTTAATTTACAGATTTTTAATATATTAATATTCTGTTACACCATCCTATTTCTTTTCATGAGTTAAAGACCCAATAAAGTTTCATGGTTGATTTTGTATGCTCACCCATTTGACAAAGAAAGCAAGATCTTTCACGGGGCAGTTGAAGTGATGCGTGTCGGGTTTTGAATTGCTGCTTTCCTGTTTTGTAGAACTCCGCCGGAGCGGCGTCTTAGCATGGTTCCTGGTACATTTACAGCCCTGTGTGCAACCTCTGGGGAGGTACAGTGTCCTCAGATGGAAAATGATGAAGACGGAGATGGTCAGTCAAGCTTTGGTTTGATATTTTCAAATTGATGAATGCCAATTTATACACCAAGTTTTAGTTACTATCTACCTTTGTTTTATTGTATTAGTCTCAACTGGATCTTGTAACTGTATCTGCGGATAAAAAGCGTACACTCTTTTGTAGATTTACTTCACTTGAATTTAAATAGTTTCACTTAAAAATTAAATTCGAAGAAATATATGTTTTGGGATCTGGCATGGTAGTTATGTTATTGCATGAAGACACAGGATGGCTATTTCTTTTTTTTTTTTTTTAAGACTTATTTTTATTACAAAGTCAGATATACAGAGAGGAGGAGAGACAGAGAGGAAGATCTTCCGTCCCATGATTCACTCCCCAAGTGAGCCGCAAACGGCCGGTGCGCCCCGATCTGATGTCGGGAACCTGGAACCTCTTCTGGGTCTCCCACGCGGGTGCAGTGTCCCAATGCATTGGGCCGTCCTCGACTGCTTTCCCAGGCCACAAACAGGGAGCTGGATGGGAAGTGGAGCCGCCGGGATTAGAACCGGCGCCCATATGGGATCCCGGGGCGTTCAGGGCGAGGACTTTAGCCGCTAGGCCACACCGCCGGGCCCAGGATGGCTATTTCTTTTACTCCTTGTTTCATTATTTGAAGTAAAGGAACTACCACATAAGGTACATTCTTGATGTGATTTTATAATCTTCCTAGTTAAAGAGACACAAATTCAAAACCCAGTTATTTTCTTCCAACAGAAGAATTAAACATCGAGAGTCCAGAACCGTCTCTGAAGATAGTCGAATTGGATAAAGTAAGTGCAAGATTATTATTTATATTTCTTTAGAAACAGAGACTCTTACCATATGTGGTGAGGGCCACAGGGGTCTCTAGCCAGTGGACCACCCAAGCAAGCAGGTGGGGATATGACACGGTGCCGTGACGGTGAATTGCCAGAGACAGATTGGAGGGATGCCTGTCCATGTATCAAGCACAAGCTTATATAGGGTAAGGCAGAGAAGATGATTTCTGGGATAGTAACAGCAATTCTCATTACTAGACTTGTCCAAGGAGCCTAGAGGAGCTCACTAAGTCCTGGGGGGCCTCTGTGTGGGCACCGGGTGTGGGGTGTTTAGGCAAACAACAAGGCATGAAGAGCTCCAGATGCATGCCTGGTCCCAGGATTTTTTATGTGCATGCCAAGGCCGGGGGTTACTAGGCATGCTGAAAGGCATGGGATCTCTAAGAGTCTGCAGAACCTCCACCCAGGGCCTCTGGCTCTTAGCGTAGGTCAGATAGACTAAACCCAACAGGGCATAGGCTACATTTCGTATCGTTCAAAAAGAGCTCTTATAAGTCCACATGATTTCATACAAAGTTTACAGTGCTTATATCTTTACTTTATACTAAGAATTAAGAAGTGAGTGAGGAATCAAATGTCCTCAAAAACAACTTTTTTTGTATGTGGGAGCTAAAAAAAAAAAGAGGAAAGATGTCTGTTTTGACATTGCTGAAAAATAAGTCGTCAATGCTTAATACATTGATTATATCCATATTATACTATTGGGGTCAATGTGATGGTCTAGCAAACAAATCCTCCGCTTGCGGTGTTTGCGTCCCGAATGGGCATTGGTGCATGTCTTGGATGCTCCACGTCTGACCCACCTCCCTGTTAATGGCCTGGGAAAATAGTAAAGGATGGCCCAAGATTTTGGGCCCTTTTAGCCACGTGGGAGACCCAAATGAGGCTGCTGGTCCCTGATTTCGAATTGGCTTAGCTCCAGCCATTGCAGACATGTGGGGAATGAGCCAGCAAATGGAGGATCTCTATCTCTCTGCCTCAATAAATCTGCTTTTCAAACAAAAATACAATAAATCATTAAAACACAAACAAGAAATAATTTTATGCTGCTGTAGTTTTAATGATCTGTGATGACCTTATAATTTGCTGTAACTGGGTGGAATAATACTTTTCTGCATTGTTGTTTATAGCCATTGTTTATATTTCCACAAAACTAAGATTTTGTTTTGTTTTCCTTTTTTTAACTCATTAAAATTCTTACATCAGCACTACGCCTTAAGTATTAAAAAGTATTAAACAGTGTGAACCTATGATAAAGTCTGTAAAGTTAATAAAAATGAAAAGCATGGAGGGTAGAAGGGAGAGGAAGCAGGAACAGGGAGCGGTCACTGTGTTCTTAGAATCGTATCCATAAATCATGTTGAGTCTAATAAACACCAATTAATAAAAAAGATAGTTGAATGTGTTTAGCTCTCCCAGAACATGTGTTACGTGACAGCGTTAGTGCAGTCATGATGTCCCCCACAAATCGGCTTGGTTAATGTATAATAAGTGTATTAAGCATACTGACACTTTGTCACACATATTTAATAAGACTTACGAAGAGGATTTTGGAGACCCAGGAAGCATTGTACCCTACAAAGTGGAGTTGGCTGATGCAGATTACCACCAATGGTAAGATATGTTAAATCTCTTAAAACGTTTATTAATACACACACACACACCCCTGAGCAATCACCTGTTTAAATGAGAAATTCATGGAATCAAATTCTATGACTTCCGTTTATGATAAGTGTTTCAAAGAGTGAGGTTTAGTGCTGCACTTAGCAATTGTTTTGTAGAATTCATAAAAGTAATAGC